>NC_057763.1:1202500-1802500 GCF_010389155.1 Erigeron canadensis
AGTAAACATTGTTCTGCAATGTGCATGCACCCTACCTAAGTACCTATAACTACCCGATGTTTTTATAAATCAAAAAAGTTTCAAGAAACGGGAATATCATGATTAAAGTATCAAAAAATAAAATCATGATTTAATAAATGAATTTCGAAGTAGTTAACGGTGAAGGTTGCATTTGTTGACCTTTATCTTGTATGTGGTCGAGTGGTTGGTCCTTGAAACCGGGTTTAGGCGAGTCAAATATTTGTTTATTGGGCCTGGGTCAGCCCTTACCATTTAGCCCAATAATTTAATCTCTTCAGTATTCACTAACCAATTTGTTATCTTCAAATCAAACAAATACCCGTGTACCCGGAATCCCTTATGACTAACAAAAACATACTCGTGTTCATTATCAATTCACTATATTTTCCTTACTATATTATACGACGACATTTTGTTAGACACAACCCAATCCAACCTATGATTTTATTACAAAAATTATTTTTCTTCATTTTACCTATGCGGCCGAACCTAGTCCAATTTATCACATCCATTCACAACTCAACTTAAAACAATACTCATTTAATAAAAAAAAATTTAAAATATATTAACTTAAAGAGTTATTGTTAAAAGTCAAAGGTGTTTTAGGGATTTTCCAATTTTTGAGATTTTCTTATATTTTCAATTATTATATATCCCAACCGACTTATGAATTACCACCGACGGAGATGGTTTTGGAGCTTATATTTCATATAACAAATGAATAATATAACTAATAATTAAATAATAATTGGAAACATAACTTAATTATTAAGAATTTTTATCAGTTAAAAAAAAATTTAGATTACCTATCTTTGAGAAATGATATTATACTATACAATTAAATAAATCTACCACATTATATATCGTTTACTAAATAGTTCCAGGAATTAACTATTTGGTTTGATAATTTAATCAAAATATGGGCTACATTTATAATTTCCTTTTTATTATCACATCGAACTAGTAGCAATAACAAAAAAGGTAGAGTAAATATAGTGAATAAGTCAACTAAATTGGTCAAAGGGATAGGTGGCATCACTGGGTACACCAGATGGCTGACTAGCTAAGTTCCATTTCTGTTTGGGTGATCACAATTTAAAGAACTGTGGTGGTTGGTGTTCTTCACACACACAAAAACAGAAGAAGAAACAGGGGAATTAACTTCTAAATTAAGGTAATTACACTTCTATTACTAGTTTAATCTTTTTGATTTGATTATTATGGCGGATGATGAATAATTCATTAATTAAATCTTATGTATAAGTTAAAGTGAAAGTAAATAAGTAAATTTTATTCAATTTATAATGTGAAAAGGAATTGCATGCAGAAGTCAATGAGATATTTTATAAGTTATGAAACTTTGATTTATGAAACTATAGAATTAAGTACTAGCTATAGATATGATACACAAAAAAAAAAAAAAAAAGAAAAAAAAAAGAGAGAGTAGAATGTTAAGATTTGTTCAGAAAATCTCTTATGTGGGTGGTGGAAGCTATTGTCTCTTGGAGAAATGTACATGGTTCTGTCACTGCATTTAGGAATTTATGGATAGAGTTTAAAAGGAGTAAAAATAATAACCGTTTTTAAAAAAAAGACATATCTCCTATGGATTAATGTGTCACTTTTGTCATAACTACTTGAAGTGTTAAGACGATGATTACAGCCTGGCTGTTTGAGTAATGTGGTTTTTTCCCCGGATTTGAGCCTTGGTTGACGCTTTTTGAAGGTTTTTTTTTTTTTTTTCCATGTTAATCTACTTAACTTAGGTCCGGTTTAAAAGAATGTCGTCTACACTAAGTGGTCTTACCCTTATATTCAAAAGGCATCATTCGAAAAAAAACTACTTAACAATGTTAATCTGTTTTTAAAGTAAACAAGTACCATTATCTTCATTTGGAGTGTGTAAAACAACGGTAATGGCATGGTATGGATAATGGGTCTATTGGGGATCATTTTTAAAAGTATGTATTTATTATAACATGAACAAATAATCAAGTAAGCCCAAAACAAGATTGCCATTGTAATGGTACTATCGAAAGTTCGAGAATGTTAGCAAAAGTGAAATAGGAAGATAACTTGATGTTCCAAACTAATTATAGAAGGAATGAAGGATCCCCAGTTAAGGGAAACTGTTAGAATGTTTGATGTTTACTTAAAATAGTTTTAGGTCATTAAATTTCAAAGTAAAAGATGACAGTATTTTAGGTGAAAATGACAATTTTGTGATCAACAAAGTTAGAAAAATGCTTTACAAGAAAAAAAGAGTAAGAAAAATGAGTTGGAAATATTACGAAAGATGATCACTAGGCACACCTTTCAAGATAATATAAAGTCTTGTGTGTACCCACCAATATATGATTTTATCAAATATCAACTGCCCCATCTCTTACTTTTCTAATCTTCATCCTTAGAAATCACCAAAAAAGGATATTGCAATTGCTCCTAGTTATTTCCTTTATTGACTTTTTGATCATCAAATGATAATGTTCTAATCAAATCATCAATCTACATCTTTCTTTTCAGGGTCAAATCTGTTTCACTCCTTGGATTCTCTACATTTTAGCTTAGCTTACTAAAGGTAAAAAAAAAGCTACAGTTTTGAATCCTATGATTAGCATCCTGTTCATGTTTTGTTTTTGTTTTCTATGAATTACTATATTGTAAAGTTATATATATAAGTTGTAAATATTTCAATTTCCATTAAGTTTTTAACCTTGGCTAGTGCATAAAAGAGAAAAAGAATGACTACCTATGTGTGGTCACGCCTGTCTCCTTTCGTGAGAGCTTTACCTCGTTCGAGTTTGTGTCGCGGTGGAGTCAGACCTTGTGGATTAGTTGGTCAAAGGTTGGACACCACGATTATTGAAAAACACATATTGTTTGCCCGTGTTGCATATAATTGTACTTTTTGATGCTTGAATGATCCATTGTTACTTTGTCTATTTCGGCTTTTGTGATTACTTGAGGGTATGCGCTTCAAGATAGTTGTCATTCATAAGAACTCTTACCTTTTAGAGAATAAATTACACCAATAATGAAAAGTTAACACTAGTGTGTATGTGAATAGGGAGTTAAAGAGTGCTTTTCGGCTTGTAAATCATCTTTTGTTTAAAAGTTGAACTTTTTTTTCTCTTGGAATTGTCTTTTTTGTAAATGGTATTATGATAAATAGTGTGGATTCTTAGTAAGTATGATAAGTCTTTGCTTTTAGGAGCCTTTGTAGTTTGTATATGCTGATAGATTTGGTGCTAATCATTTCGTCTCAAATAGGTATTGCTGTTCATCTGGCTACTTTTAAGAATTATTGATAATTTCAGCCCACTACCTGTAAATGAGGCTGTGTATTGTGTTTTGTTTGTAACAGTTCTAATGTGTTGAGCTAAAGGAGTTAATTGAAAATGAGAGTTGTCGAATGAGTTGAAATTTCTCAGAAATGTATTGACACACATGAAAACCTATAAACGCGTTCATTAAAAGAAAAATTTTTAGACTAATTTTGTAATAATTACAGATTTTGTTGTCATATATTGCACGTTAGTAATTAATGAAAAAGAAAAGGAAAAAAATGTCTGGGTCTGCCCGAAACTGCTTATTTAGACCCGGCCCATTTTAACCAGTTACAACTTGCCCAATCTGCCCATTTGCCACTTCTTCTCTAACAGGTTAAAATTGCAAGTATCTGATTTCTCCTCATGGAAAGGAAATCTGATTTAATCTTTTTATTTCATTGTCAATGTTATGGCACCTAGTTATTCTGGTACTTTTAAAGTAATTCTTTTTGTCAAGAGTACTGAAAGCTGTTTGTATATATGGCAGGAAAGTATTCATGTCTTCCTTTGCCACAGCCGAAGTTTGTGACGCACATCCATCCCACTTAGCAACCGGTGATCTCCGAGCCCTGGCTCCCGTGTTCAAGATTTATGGGCAATGTCGAGCTTTCTCGGGCCCTGTAGTCACACTCAAGGTGTTTGAGGACAATGTATTGGTTAGAGACCGTCTTGAAAGCAAAGGGGAAGGCAGGGTCCTTGTAATTGATGGTGGAGGAAGCATGAGATGTGCACTTGTCGGCGGCAACTTAGGTCAGTTAGCTCAAAACAATGGATGGGCTGGGATTGTGGTCAATGGATGTATTCGTGATGTGGATGAGATCAATGGATGTGATATTGGGGTTCGGGCATTGGCTTCTCATCCTCAAAAGTCGAATAAAAGAGGTGTTGGTGAAAAGAATGTGCCGGTTCACATTGGAGGAACCTTGATACATGACGGGGAATGGTTGTATGCGGATAGTGATGGTATCCTTGTGTCGACAACTGAGTTGTCTTTATGAGATGATTAATCGGCCATTTTGTGGTATTAAAGTTTAGACGTCTATCAACATTATAACCTTTGTTACTTTTATTTTATGAAAGTTCTAATAAAATTTGAGGATTCATGTTGGAATAACATCAACCATTGTTGTTTCTGTTACTTTTCACCTGGAAGGCAAATACAATTTGTCAATTCACAACATATATATTGTATATTAATATTTAACAGGTTATGTCAAGTATTCAATATATGGTTAAATACTTGGGATATAAATTAAACCAAGTTTATATATATGGTTAAATGAAAAGAGAATTTGATGAAGGGATTAGTGTTGCTCAAGCTTGATGGTTTTAACCAAATAAAATGTTACACACTAAAATGAATTAATAACCATTAGAGGAAAACATCTTATGTGATTTCTCCAACTTCCTAATGAAATTGTTTTTCTTCTTTCGATCGAGGTCATCAGAGGAGTGGGAGGAGACCCACAGAGGAACGGTTCTTGTTGCCCCAAACTGACTCTCCCTTTAACAAAGTCGACTACATACTGCCATCTCGTTCAAAAGGACTTACTAATTAAGCTAGTAATCTGGGCGTTTATATTCTTTCAAAAATGTATAGGACTTGAAACTGTTCCGACTTAATGGGTTTTTTTTTAATGTCAGCGAGGACAGCTTCTCATCAATCCTCAAACTCGCACTATTTACACTATTTCAACAAAAACGTTGTAAAATGGATATTATATAAGGGAAGGATTGACCTGTTAGTTGATTTCTCAATTGAGAAAAAATTGGAATGAAACTGGCAATCTGTTTGAGTTTGAAAATGTTTGAGGTTCAAACTTCTTTCCAGCAAACCTGGAATTAACTACTTCGATCTAGCGTATTAGGGATGTTTGATTTGCGAGACTGCAAACATTTAGCTTGTGTGTTGTAATATTTTTTACCTTACATTGTTGACATCATCAAACTTAACTTTATGGATACGTCGTGATATATCTTTCGTTATAATAAAATGGCCAAAAAATTAAGTCATTCCAACTTGACTTAACCCAACCCATATTGACCTGTACCAAATGCTGACCCATTTAAAGATTAGATTCATAAACCCGATGTCTAATTAATTCGTGTTTAAAGTCATATGTGAAAGAGGTAGAAATCTTCAAAGAGTTAAAAATCTGTTTAAGGTTGGTTCAAATCCAACAGAAACAAGCTAGTTCAATGTCTAAACATTAATTAATGTTGAAAAGGTGAATGGATATATGAAAATAGCAAGTGAAAAAAGATTATATTCTAAAGGATCCGTTAAAAAACATCTGAAATAGACAAGACAACCATTTAATTAGTGATTGGCTCAATTGGCCTAAAGAAATGATGGATGATTTTTAAGATGACATCCTCGAATGCATGCAAGTTTTTATAGAATAAAAACATTTTTTACTAGAATTCTAAAATCAATATATTTCAATGATGGTAATATATATACTAGTAGAGATTTAACCAACAGAGTACGATACACAATAACTTTGTGATGATCATTGGTTGCTTATCATCCCTACGTACGCATTCTCTACGTTGAGACTATGCCGGTAAGGATCATTGACTGTTTAGATCAAGTGGACCTGATAGGTAATTGCAATCCTATGAAGACCGGTGAATGCAACTTTTTTGTGTAATACTCATAAATCACATGATTTTGCATAGTTTTCTAGCATTTACGGTGTAAATAGACAGTTCCACGTACTTGTTATAAGAAAATTCCAGATTAAATAGACAATCACTAAATGATTGCTCGGCCTATTTCAGATTCTTTTTAACGAATCCTTTAGAATACAATCCTTTCTAAAGGAAAGGTGATAGCAACGAGATAAATGTCATTAGCAATGATCAAGATTTTTTTTGATCGGTCTTCAAGAAATAAATAATGTCATTAGCAATGATCAAGATTGTTTTTGACATTTAGCAACGAGATAAATGTCATTAGCGATAAAGATGAAGACCTCATTGAAGGGAAAGGTGATAGCAACGAGATAAATGTCATTAGCAATGATCAAGATTTTTTTTGATCTAGCTTTTCAATAAATTTGTCTGGCTTTCATATAAACTTCTCACTCCCCATAGTCTAGAAGGCAGACAAAAAGATGAGAACCATGGATATTCGTAAGTAATGTAAATGAATTATATCTTTGTAAACGAAGGTATAAAGTTAAATACAACAAACTCTATTCTCAAATTTTTAAAATTATTAACTGGATTTTTATAAGATTTTTTTGGTCGATCATATTTAATCATCTATAATAACCAATTTTGTTACTAAATATAACAAACTCTATTCTCATGTGTCTTGATGGACGCAGGTTTAATTCTTGCCAAAGGCAAGCCTGAGAATGGTAGCTAGCCGTCGATGCAAATAATTGAGCATGTGGATTTCGTAGGGCAGTGTGGTACATGAGATCAAGCTTTTTTCCGTCAAGTGCGATACGAAATCAACATTTTGATTTAAAGGTACAATTAAAAAAAAAAGAAACATCTAACCGTCATTGTTTTCCAAAAAAATAATTTAATTTAAAAGATACAAATAAAAGAAAAAACCTCATCTAACGGTCTTTGATTTTACATATAAATAATTTATCACACTCTTTGAGTACTTTGAGTACATACGTGTTTTTAATTCGGAAGGTGGTTGTATGGTTATTTCTTTCTCTAGACAATGTATTTTTTGACATCTAGCATCTTGCTAGTTGGTTGTTTTCATTAATAAAAGTCTCTTTTAGCCGTTTAAAAAAATAAATAAATTTATCACACTCTTTATTATAGATTGGTAGATAAATAAATGGTATATCGATAGATAGATGGTTCATTATTAATGAAAAATGGAATTAAAAATCAAATTGATTTGAAAAAGTTTATATTTTAGTTGATTAAAAATTATCAAAAAAGTAATAAGTCTAAGAAAAAGATCGGCATTGAAGAAGTTAATATTGGGATACATTTTCAACATTCATGTAAAGTTGTAGAGTGGTATTTTAATTTTTAATTAGTAAGGATGTTATCGGTGTAAAATCAAAGAATTAAAATGACATTTTATAATTTAAAAAAGTAACATGATGTAAATAAAATAATCCAAAGGTTGAAATTCAAAGTTGATTTTCATTTAACGGTTGTGACTTTTTCAAAAATCATTTTAGAATGTTCAATTATTATTATTGTTAGATAAATTGAAAGTTTTAATTATTGATGGGCATTTAAAAAAATACGATTTTAAATATAGATTTAAACGCTATTTAACGTTTAGAGGATATATTGGTAAACTAAAAAATATACATATGTAATGTGTGGGCTGTGAAGTTATACAGTTTAATATAAGAGACAAAAATAAGTTTCTTTGACGTGTTCTTTCAATGTGAGTGATCAGTAGTGAATAAGAGTAGCTTTTAACTTTAAATTCAATTATAATAAAAAAAACATAATATATTTTAAATATAAGAAATTAATTAATATTAATTTAATTTTATGATATATATTAATAGGATCCCATATTAATAATCCTAGAACCTTGGTGTATATAAGAATCTTACCCAAAATATTTGCAAAACTACTAGAAAGTCCAGAACTTCACCACGTCTTCTAAAGTTCGGTATCTAAGACACCACACTTTATTGTTTTTTTGGGTTCAACCCATTAAAATTTTTTAAAATCATAATTTATAAAAAAAAGATTTGTATATACATATATATAATAATGTTTGCTATCTTAATCTTAATATATACTATAAGACAACTGACCTAACATCAATTGACCAATCACAGCTCTCGATTTCTCAAAATTAATTAAATCAACACACGTCTAAATTAATTTACACTTTTTGATTTTCTATCATCAATTTACACTTTCAACCCAATTTAAAATAATTAATACTTTATTGTATAATGTTTATCTAATAACAAAATATAGTTAAAAGTTAGGAACGTTACATATTTATATCAATATTTTATTTGATATTAATAAATGTAATCAATTTAATTGTAATATTGTTGTTATTAGTAATTGTAATCAGACTATAATTAGGATAATCATTGTTGTTAGAATTAATTAAATCAACACATGTCTAAATTAGTTGATACTTTTTGATTTTCCATCACTAATTTACTCTTTTTAGCCCAATTTAAAAATAATTAATACTTTATTGCATAACTTCTATCTAATAATATAGCTAAAAGTTAAGGACATTACATATTTATGTCAAAATTTATTTTAATTGTAATATTGTTGTTATTAGTAATTGTAATCACACTATAATTAGGATAATCATTGTTGTTGAAATTAATTAAATCAACATATGTCTAAATTAATTTACACTTTTTGATTTTTCATCACCAAATTACACTTTTTAACCCAATTTAAAAATAATGAATACGTTATTGCATAATTTCTATCTAATAACAAAATATAGCTAAAAGTTAGGGACGTTACATATTTATATCAAAATTTATTTTATATTATTAACTGTAATCAATTTAATTCTACTATTGTTGTTATTAGTAATTGTAATCAGACTATAATTAGAATAATCATTATTATTATTAGTAATCAAAATCAAATTATATCTAGGATATAGTTCTTCTTATCTAAATTGAAATCTACAAATAAAAACACAACAAACAAAATTATTGAAAACCCCAAGAACCTTGATATGATTTATCATTCAGTATTTACATTTAAATTAAATATCTCAATTCTTTTTAAGTATATTTTTATATTTAACGTATAAGTATTTTTTTTGTTTCATATATTAATTCTTATATTAATAATGTTTGTAAATCTCGTGTATGTGACACGGGTCAAAAATCTAGTTAATACATTATAACTTAATATAAGGCTAATATATCAACTAACACTTGCATTAAGTAATTGATATTTTTATTATATAAGAAAAAATTTTCTTTTTTCAATACAGTATCTATACTCTTTTATAAAGTAATTCATTCTTTTTCCATCTTTTAACAACCTTTGATATACCTAAATTATCTTTATTTTTTATTAACTAATTTAAATATATCCACCTAATATACCTATAATATCCTAAATGAAATTAATTACTTTTACATTATCTCCATTAAATCAAATACTTTGACATTAATAAACACACACTTAATTAAGTCACCGCCACCGACGCCACTCATCGTCACCGTCGCCATTAGTTACCCATGCCGCCGCATTAAGCGAGTAACCTTCTATATTTTTATTAAACATTTAATGAAGGACTATTTTTTTCTCATATGACACCATAATTTTAAGGATCAAAGGGTAGAGTTGAAAAGATGGTCTCATTCCATCATGTGACCACATGGGTCCATAGATGAAGGCTAGAGGTAATTAACAGGTTCAAAACTTGTCAAATGCATGTGGAGAAATTATATCTTGTGATCTCATATGTGAGAATGATAACTAATTACCGAACATGAGTTCTATGCGGTATGCACTCTAGGTACTAATACGGTATATGGGACCAAAGGGTTTCCACCCATTTTTTTTTTTTTCTTTTTTTTACTTTTAAGGGTAAATATGGGCTTGCCATATATAAATTTTTTAAAAGTATTTGTAGAAACAATCTCGTTTTATTTAGGTACACCACTAGATTTTTGATAGAGATATGAACAGAATAACTACATATAACATAGAAGTGACACGATACTAAAATGACTAAATAGTCATTTTTCAAAAAATATAAAATCCCAGTATCCCACCGTAAATAAGCCATTTTCTATTTTCACCCTGTGTTCAAAAGAAAAATAAATAACCATCGAGTAGGAGGTGTATGTGAGCTCGGTTCCCAGCCAAAAGTCTTAAATATAAAATGTTAAAATTGAGGTGACAACTGCTGATTGGCTGGTCAAAGGAGTCAACAAAAACAAAGTCTTCACAAAATGAAATGGCAAAGAAGTTGTGGCCGGACAAGAAAATTCATATAGACATGCCATGTGTCTATCCGTGATCGATTAGGCAAGCAAATTAAATCCATAGCTTGAAATTTTCATATTTTTAAACACATTCAGGCAGGCAGCTGAAGTTATATAGGAAACTTGAGGGTGTTTTACATAGAAAATTCCATAACCTGCTTTGCAGTGCGACATGAATTCAGTACTATCTCAAAAGCTTGTATCTCCCAAGATTTTCATAGTTATTATCTTGATGTCGATTTATATAAACATGAGTGTTCTAGAAGCACAAAAAGAAGCATCAGCCCTTTTGAAATGGAAATCAAACCTAGACAGCCAAAGCCAATTGGTTCTCGAATCATGGGACAGAGAAGTCGACCTTTGCAAACGCTGGACCGGGGTCACTTGCAGTAATAATAGTTTATCAGAAAGTACTGTAACCAGCATCATAATTACAAGTTCAAGCCTAAAAGGTAACCTAAGCTATTTTGATTTCGCATCGTTTCAAAATCTTCAAGTTTTAGTACTTTATAACAATTCACTCTTTGGGCCTATTCCTTCTAATCTATCCGATGCCTCCCAACTCAAACGTCTTGACTTGTCTTTGAATCACTTCTCAGGGCCGATTCCTTACGAATTAGGAATGTTGAGGCATCTAGAATTTCTATTTTTACGGTCAAATAGCCTTACTGGTGATATCCCCAAAAGTATAGGCAACTTGACCAACTTAGCTCATCTTTACCTCTTTGAAAACTATCTTTCTGGAACAATACCAAAAGAAATTGGTATGTTACAATGTCTACAATTTCTTTATCTAGAAACAAACAGCCTTACTGGTGAAATCCCAAAAAGTATAGGCAACTTGACTAACTTAGTTCACCTTTACCTCTTTCAAAACAGTCTTTCTGGAACAATACCAACAGAAATTGGGATGCTATCAAGGAAATTTGAAAACCTTGACCTTTCATCAAACAATCTCACCGGCGAGATCCCATCTTCGTTAGGAAATTTAACTCGTATGTATTTTTTATATCTTTACGATAACAAGCTTTCTGGGACAATTCCTTCGGAACTTGTTGGTGCTTACGATCTCGTGGATCTACAAATTTCTGACAATAATCTCGTTGGTGAAATCCCGGATTCCTTTAGAAACTTCACTAGGCTTCATAGGGTCTACCTGTTCTCAAATTATCTAAGTGGTAAGTTTCCTAAAGAAATTAACTTGAGTAACATCAGAAGGCTTTCGATTGATAACAACATGCTCTCTGGTCCTTTACCACGAGTTGGTGAGTTAACCGAGACATTCTCAGCGAGTGATAATTTATTCTCTGGTCCTATATCACCCGAAATTGGTAATGCAAGTGGTTTAATTGAGTTATCTCTCTCACGAAACCAACTCTCGGGTCCAATCCCTAATGCTATTGGTAATTTAACATCTCTTCAATTCCTCAACCTTGGTGACAACATGTTTCATGGAACTCTTCCAAACGTACCTATTAACATAGTTGCTTATTCCATCAAGAATAATACAATGGAAGGAGAAATTCACTCATCAATTTGCAGTTCAATTTTTTTGGTTTTTTTTCACGTGTCGAATAATATGATCAGTGGTGTAGTTCCGGATTGTTTCAAGAATGATAGTGAATTGACTAGCTTAAATCTTTATGAAAATCGATTGCAAGGTCTAGTGCCACGAAGCCTACAGAACTGCAAATCTCTACAAGTTCTGGATCTTGGAAAAAACATGATAAGCGACGTGTTTCCCCAATGGCTTGACACTCTTCCACAACTACAAGTTCTTGTTTTGAAATCTGGTAGCCTACATGGACCAATTAACACTTCAAGAAGTCAGCTTCCGTTTCCAAAATTACGAATCCTTGATATCTCTGGAAACTTGTTTACTGGTCATCTGCCATCCAACTATTTCGAGAATTTTAAGGCCATGATGGATATTAATGAAGTAGAAAGAGTTCCAAGGTACATAGGTAGTGAAATATATAAAGAGAGTGTTGAGCTTGTTGTTAAAGGACAAGAAATGAAAATTGACAGAATTTTAACTGTGTTGACAGCAATTGACCTTTCAAACAACGAATTTAAAGGTGAGATTCCAGATAATATTCGAACTCTCAACTCTCTTCGTTACCTCAACCTGTCTCATAACCAACTATCCGGACATATTCCTAAAACGCTTAGAAACTTGACACTTCTTGAATCCCTAGATCTATCGTCAAACCAAGTCAGGGGAAAAATTCCTCCCGAGCTTACTAGGCTAACATTTATGGCGGTGTTCAACGTTTCAAACAATCAACTCTCTGGTACTATACCACAAGGGGGGCAATTTAATACATATGAAACAAATTCGTATCAAGGAAACCCCGCATTATGTGGATACCCATTGCCAAACAAATGTCGAGAAAATGAAGTAGCAACAAGTCTACCATCGTCACCACTACAAGAAGATGATGATTCGACGTTTTTCAATGGATTTACATGGCAATCTGTTGTGTTGGGGTATGCATGTGGGATTGTACTTGGAATAGGTTTTGGATGTGTTATGATGATCAAGGGAAAACCAAACTGGGTTTTGAGGTTAGTTAATGAACGAAAGTTGAGGGATGACTAAAAAGATCGAAGAGAAGTAGTGTGTTAGATTGTCATTTAATAGTTTAATTAGCTTGTTCTATGATACAAAGTAAAGTTACATATTACATATTATTAGGTACTCCGTATAATTTTTGTTTGGTAAAATAATGCATGGTTCATTTATATATCATTGTTTTAGTATGTTGAATTAGTCTTTCCATTATTAGTTTGATATTTATGATGTAACTTAACTAATGAAATTAATGACATCATCTTATTATTATGTATCAGCTACAATAGAGGAACATCGGTTGATCAATCAGCTGGAAGATAGGCAGTACCAACACACCAAGCGATCTGTCTATTAATTACAAGAGATGAATGTCATGAATACGACTTAATAAAAACATCGAGGGTATTCTTTTATCACTTAGGAGCCATGTGATATGAAAGTCTAATGCATGGTTTTGAATGAGAAAAAAGTTGAAAAATCGTGTTTTCACTACTAGAATTTATAGTATTACCGACAGATTCACGACGAAAACATTTTCCGTCCAACAATACTGAAGCTTCCCGATGGATTTCACACAACAGGCCAATTAAATTCATTAAAAAAGAACTCTAACAGATATGCAAATTGTCGGAAATCCGTCCCTAAATATATAATTTCTCCATGCATTTACGACGGATGAACTTAACAATAAAAAAAAATCCCAAACGTATTTGTTTGAGCATGAGATGTTAAGCTCAATCAAAATGAGGTTTTAACCGTGTTATCCTTTTAATCTCCTCAACTTTAGAGTGCAAACCTACTAAGTTCTTCACGAACCTAAGGTGATAAAAGGATAACCTAGAGTGAGAAAACTCTGAATTGGTTTCCCTCTCTAGAAGGATGTGTGTGTTTTTGATGATTGATTGAATATGAATGTGAATGAATGTTGTGATGATTGAATAATTCTGACATCCAATCGTTGGGTATTTATAGGTACCCAATTAGGTTACATTCTACTGGATCCATTGTAGGATCATAATGCATAGTTGTCTTATTCTCTGATTTGTTGTTCTTTTATTTATGCTATTAACATTTATTTATGTTTAACAAGATCAAAATCTGCCTGATAAAGATACTCGTGGAATAATATCAAAAAATAGATGTTTTATAGGTTTCGTATAAATTATTATAGCAAATGATTTGCCTTTTTTACAAAGCATGAGATCGAGAGAAAATCTACTTAAAAACTCTAAAAGAACATTTTGATCAATGTTAATTAGGATCTTTTTATAAGCTTCATTAAGTGGATTTTCGTGGAACCCCAACACTAAATTTATTGAGGTCGAAGATGAAGTGTGGGAGGCATTGATCAAGGCATGGTTTATCTTTGCTTCATAATACTTCTTTAGCTAATCATTTATTTGTTCATGTTTATCATACCATTTGTGTTTGTCTGCACTTAGGATAAGCCTCAAGTTGAAAAGTGGAGGACCAAACAAATTTCTCTTTACAATGAGATGCTACAATTGTTTGCTAAAGATAGCTACTGGTTATTGCTGCTGAAACTGCAAAAGACAAAAGGAACCTAGTGAACAATAATGATCGGTTTGGAACAATTTATGAAATATCATTCATTAGAAACCAATGACATCAGTTTCGAGAACATCATTAGTGATGAGGAGACATACATTACATCCACCATGCCTCCTGCACAAGTGAAACTTCCAAGTAAGCTCTCATCCAAGCGTAAGAAACGGACACTGGAAAAGTTGGAGGAAGAGACGCGAAGGTATTGGATATTTTTCTCTCTATGTAATTGGTAAATGTTTTATGTTTTATCTCCATAATTGACGTTTTTGTGTCTTCTTATTCTAAGGTAATGGAATGTTCCTGTCCACGTGTATTCAAATGTGTATTGAGAGATGGAGCTTATGTGTCTTGGACCAGAAGAAAATAGCAAGTGCATATCGATTCCTTGTGGAGTGTCCAGAAAAAAGCTCGAGCGCTATTTGGATGTCCTCTCCCAATGCATATGACTATCCTAGAAAAAATGATGTAAAGAACTAGTTGAATGAAGAATCTTTATAATCTTTTGCTATGTAATAGTAATTGTAGCTAGTTTGTGATGGTCATTTTGGCTAAGCCAACCAGCTAGTTTAGACAAATTAGTGGGTCAGTGGATAATTTGTAATAGTCATTTTGTACTGATCTTCTCGCTGTAGTTTATTGATCAATCACTATTGTTTTTTGCCTCTTCCATTTAGAATACAGTGCATTTTATTCTAGTTGTCTTCAGTAATGTTGTTTGCTGCATTTCATTACTACTCGTTGGGTCAGTATCACTTTTTTGCAGTATACCTTTTCATGATACGGCATAGACCTTTATTTTTGGAGAGGTTAGAGCTGGTTGTATTCTCTTAGTTGACAGCGTAGACCTGTAACTTCAGTTTGGTGGATGTCTTCCAATGTGTTGTAAAAGTTATCCAGATTGACCTACCTGTAACACTTTGGGTCAAGACTGCCAGCTCTGACGTTAGGCTACTGTACACCCCTTGTTAAGGCACGCTGCACGCATCAACCTCTCGGTTTGTGGTTTGTTCACCCATTGCACAATTGGGCTTTCTACCTGGAAAGGGAACATAACAGAAAGCTCGAAAAGGAATTTGGCCTTGCCTATTGCTTCTTGTGTATTGACAGATTACCTATCCTAGTTATGATGATAAGGATCCAAAAGCTGAGGCATTAGGCGAATGCTTCATGTATACTATACAAAACCCTGGTCTTTTAAAGTACTTCTGAATTCAATTACTTGTCCATAACATTCTTTGCAGTGTGATACTTCAATGCACTTAAAAAGTTTTATGATATTTAAAAAACTATATAATTATGATTATCAGCTTATTTGCGTTTAAAAAGTTTTATGATATTTGAATACATTTTGGGTCTCGTTTGGCTTGTTTTATTTTAACCAAATTGATTAGTTGTACCTATAGGTCCTCCTAAGTGTTAAGTGCTAACTATAAACTAAGTTCACCCGTTCACCTATAAATGGTTCGAAATGACCACCCTTTTTTTTTTTTAATTTCGCATCATAATTTACAACACTTCTATTGTCAAATTAAAAGGATCACAGTACTTTTGGCAAGAGCTTATCATTTCTTGATCTCAGCCATATACCTCATACCTGGCTGGCATTACAAATAACGTCATTTCAACCATAGCTAATGTATGTGTAGGGCTTATAAAAATGAATATGCATTATGGATAGTGTTCGTGTTACATATGCGTATATCAAGGCTTTGGCTTCAAAGGATACTTCTTGTGGTGAAAGTAAACCTTCTTATAACTCTATGTGCATTGCACTATGCCACTAGCTATCGAGTTTCATGTTTCGTGGTTACATATTTTAGCTCTTCGATGTGTAACCATCTATTATCCAATCATCTCAAATACCCACATTATCCTTTTGCAATAAATATCAGTTGAAATACCTCTAATACTTTCAACCCTGAAGTACTTACAATATTTTCATACCGTCGCCATCATTAATACGACCACCATTAAACGACACTCATTTTCCACGTCTCGTTGCCTCCACCGTCTCTCCAGTGCATTGCCCGAGTAACTATTTAGAACTATATAAAGCTTTATTTTAACAATAAAAACTTTAACACATCTATCTATAATTTATAATATTTTATTATGATTTAAGATACATATAAATTATTAATTTGTAATTTATCATTCCTTTTATACATTTAGTCAAAACTTTGTTTACCTTACTTTTTCTTTTTCTTTTTTATACCAATTTAACTTATTATAACATATATTACTATATAATTCATAATTGTGAAAACAATAACAATACCTCTTGATCCATTCGAATGTTCTCTTCTATATTATTGTCAAAGAGTGGAGCCAAAATCAAGTGAATACGATGAGACTCGGTGGATTACTCAGATTTGCTCAAGACTCGTAACATGACTCGTGTTTTTGTTGTGCGAGTCGGTCGGAATCATGTTACGAGTCACGAATCACAAAATAAATTTTTTTTATTTATATTTTTTTATATACATAACTTTTTTATATGGTTTAAAATTTGATTTGATTTTACCAATGTTTACTATATCTAGCTTAATATACCAACACACTATTGTTATTTTTACAATGAAAACTTATATATAATTATATAATTATATATTTTCATATATCCTAACTCTTACTATTCAAGTCACATTTTGAAATACGAGTCAAAAAATCAAACTTCGAGTCAAGTCAAAAATACCGAGTCGATAACATTTACGAAGCTACGACAAACCACTATATAATTATTGAAATGTGTAATAAATTTGTAAATATCATTCAGTGCATATGTAATATGCTTTAAAATTAGAAAGTTTGACAAAATAATTTTCTTAATAAAAAAAGTTAAATTAATTTTTTTCTTGTTATAAAACATATGATGAGTTGGTGTGGTGGTTTGGAGTTCCTCTAGTGACCTATAAGTCTCAGGTTCGAATCCTTTTTCCACCAACTTTGAGATATAGGTAGTTAGGGCTTGCCTTGGATATATCCAAGTTCAAGTTTGAGATGACATAGTTTACCTCTATTAGTCGTCGTGCTTTCAGGCGGATTAGTATGAGGTTTTCTTTACTGGGTATTTGAATTTGACATTTTTACTTCGAGAAAACTTTCTAGCACGGAACCAGTTAAGACAACATATGCTAGATCTTTCGCTGTCACACAAAATTTCTAGCGAAATTAACCTTTAAAAAATCACAGGTTTAACGCATGTTGTTTCATTTTTCTTGTAATAGCAACAAATCAATCTTTTCCAAAATAAAAGGGCTAGAATTGAAGTGTTTTTCACTTTTCGACATGGCCCATAGAAAGAAAACCACCGCCACCGCCACCGCCACCACCTCCGACGCCGCATACGGCGGCGACAACTTACTAGAAAGAATCCCAGAAAGCATTCTTAATGAAATCTTTATCAAGTTACACCCACCTGATTCTCTAACCACACTCACCACTTTATCTTGTGTTTCAAAAACACTTCAATCTTCTGTCAACAAAACTCTGTCTTCTTTCACATCCCTCGATCTCTCTGTAAGTATATATATATATATATATATATATATATAATAAACCCTGTAATTGTTTATATTTTTGTAATGTAATTTGTTTTTTTTTGTGACAGACCATTTCATTGGATAGTGAAACATTTGATGGGATTGTTAAAAGGTTTGGAAAGATTAAGAATATAACCTTGGATTGTCTTAGGATAAACGATGATTCAGTTAGAAGGTTTCTTGGTTCAGATGTTGAAGAATTGGTTTTGTTGAAATGTTCTTCACTCTCTTACTCACTCCTTGCTAGCATTGGAAGTTCTTGTTGCAATCTAAGGTATATTTCGTTTCAAAGTGCACCGTATGTTAAGTTGTATCGAACTTTTCGTTAAATTAGCCATCTTTATATGCTCAAATTAAATGGCAAAGAATGACTCGATAGGATTCGCTGTTTTGCATTTATTCCTATAAAGCTTTCCATTGAAGTCTGTCTATACTCTATAATGTTATATCTTATTAGATGTTTTTCCTATAAAAATGTGTGTTCTTTGAGGGGTTAATTGTGCGCCCTTGTTTAATAGACATTTATTGGGACGGATGGAGTAACACTATAAGAAGATATTCATCACAATAGAGAATAGAGATGGTATGTGAAAGTAAACTTGCTTGAAGATGGAACCGACTTAGAATACATTTGTAATTTTCATGATAAAGGCGTTACGTGTGTGATGTCAAAAAATATGACAGGGAGCTTTTTCATCTCTTTTTGGTGTTCTTGAATCGTAATGAAGAGAATCCTATACTTTTGTTATATGTTTGGTTTTTTCCATCAACGATTTGCCATATTAGTTATTAAGTTATATAGAGGATATGTTCTCATTAAGGCAAGATTTTAGGTTATAAATATATCATGATTCATAAATGGTTGAAGGGTCACATTAACTTGAAATATAATACTGACGGATGGTGATATTTCAAAGGGTCAAGTGCTTGGAAATGCATAAATATTGTTACTGTGTGCACCCAGCTATAAATATTACTTCTACATTTTAGCTGAAATGGTGATTTATATGGATGCCACTTGGCAACTTCGTATAGTTCACATAAGCAAAACTCTCACTGGATACATATAATAGCATATTTAGATGTTGAATACACCCAACAGAAACATTTAAGTTGGATACATACAATAGACTAACATTTCCAAACACTTGTCCCTATTCTGAAAGCACACTCTGTACCCGTGTGATACATCACAGTCTCGTGAAAACCTTTAGTGGTTGAAAATACAACACTTTTCATTTGAATGATGATATATATATATCACAAAATGGCGTTACCATTTTTTCTGTTGTATTCAGGGTGCTTACTTTAGAGTTTTCTGGAGTTATTGACAAGTCTGCAGCATTTGCTTTGAATTTCGAAGGCTCACTTCGGAGTTGCCTATGTTTAGAGGTAATTGTGATTGTTTACTTGACTAGTATTTACTATCAGTCTCATGCTCAGAATACATCAGATAATATTAGCTCCTTTTATGAACGATGTTATTTTTCACATTTATAGTCTCTAAGAATTAAAATCCGTGGAGGAGAAATCGATGATTATGGCTTTATGTTGCTTGGAATCTACCTTTTGATGCCTGGAACACTCAAGGTTCTTAAGCTTGAGCCAGCTAGTGCATTGGATACTATAGTTTTCTTTAGGACCTTTACATACACGACTACCGAGTTTCCTGTTGGTCTTACGACTTTTGGAAAGGCATTGACACATATATCTTTAGTTTTGGATATCATTTGTGACACTCTTGTCCGCACTATTGTACACGGCCTTCCTCTACTGTCAGAGTTGGATCTTAAAGACCGGCCAACATCTGAACCGTCTGACGACCTATCTGACTTCGGGCTTCAATCACTAGCTGGCTGTACGCATCTAACTAGCCTGTCTCTTATACGAAGCCGACAAAATATTGCTACCTCGTTCAAAAGGGTGACTGATATGGGTATGTTTTTACTTTCGGAGGGTTGCAAAGGACTAGAATCAGTTCGATTTGGTGGGTTTTCTAAAGTTAGTGATGCGGGGTTTGCATCAGTTTTCAATTCATGTTTGAAATTAAAAAAGTTTGAGATTCAAAATGCTTCCCTTTTGACCGACTTGACGTTCCAAGACGTAAGTAAGGTTCCTAGGTCCCTTGTGGAGGTGAAGTTGGTGTCATGCAGTTTTATAACCAGTGAATCAGTGAGTGAATTGGCAACATGTAGCTCATTGGAAGTTCTTGATTTGCTTGGCTGCCGAAGTGTAGCAGATCCTTGTCTTCACAATGTATCATTACTTACTTCGTTGACGACTTTAAACTTAGGTGGTGCTGATGTTACTGATGTTGGTATGGCTATTCTAGGTAAAGGGAATGCACCCATCACTTGTCTATCTCTCAGAGGTTGCAAGAGGGTAACAGATAGAGGAATCATGTTTCTGTTTGAAAGCGGAGGAAAGTTTCACAAGACTTTGTCATTTCTTGATCTTGGTCATATGCCCGGGATCACAGATTCGGCCATATCATCCATTGCCACTGTATGTGTAGGGCTTACAGAACTATGCATTAGGAATTGTTTTCATGTTACAGATACTTCCATAAAGGCTTTGGCTTTAAAGGATACACATGAAGGCGATAGTAAACCTCTACGGAAGCTTGATCTTTATAATTGCACTGCTTTGTCTGCTGGATCTTTTGAATTTCTGAAAAAGCCAAATTTTCGTGGTTTACAATGGATTGGAATTGGACGGACCCGATGGTTTTGTGAAGATACCAAGTTAGCTGAAATAGACAGGGAAAGACGATGGCTGTTTATTTGTGCCGACGGTTGTGAGCTGGGGTGTCATGATGGATGGCAATTTCACAAGTTTTGAAAGTGAGGTCTCCCATATGTGGTCCATGGCTCCATGCTACTGTACCAATTGGTGTGATTCCCTTCTCTAAAAGTTGTACAGTTTTGTTTGACTTTAGCTGCTAATTTATGTCTAGTAAGGTCAGATGATTAATTATGCGTTTGCAACCTCTACAGTTTCTTTCTATTTCTACTATTAAAGATGTTTTTGATTTGCTTGGCTGCCGAAGTGTAGCAGATTCTTGTTTTAACAATGTATCATTCCTTACTTCATTGACGACTTTAAACTTAGGTGGTCCCGATGTTACTGATGTTGGTATGGCTATTCTAGGTTAAGGGAATGCACCCATCACTTGTCTATCTCTCAGAGGTTGCAAGAGGGTAACAGATAGAGGAATCGTGTTTCTGTTTGAAAGCGGAGGAAAGTTTCACAAGACTTTGTCATTTCTTGATCTTGGTCATATGCCCGGGATCACAGATTCGGCCATCTCATCCATTGCCACTGTATGTGTAGGGCTTACAGAACTATGCATTAGAATTGTTTTCATGTTACAGATACTTCCATAAAGGCTTTGTCTTTAAAGGATACACATGAAGGCGATAGTAAACCTCTACGGAAGCTTGATCTTTATAATTGCACTGCTTTGTCTGCTGGATCTTTTGAATTTCTGAAAAAGCCAAATTTTCGTGGTTTACAATGGATTGTAATTGGACGGACCCGATTGTTTTGTGAAGATACCAAGTTAGCTGAAGTAGACAGGGAAAGACGATGGCTGTTTATTTGTGCCGACGGTTGTGAGCTTGGGTGTCATGATGGATGGCAATTTCACAAGTTTTGAAAGTGAGGTCTCCCATATGTGGTCCATGGCTCCATGCTACTGTACCAATTGGTGTGATTCCCTTCTCTAAAAGTTGTACAGTTTTGTTTGACTTTAGCTGCTAATTTATGTCTAGTAAGGTCAGATGATTAATTATGCGTTTGCAACCTCTACAGTTTCTTTCTATTTCTACTATTAAAGATGTTTTTGATAGAGAGAAGTTGTTCGGACTAAAATGATACTCTTATCATTTATTGTTTATTTAATGTTTTAATACTGTAAATTGACTAATCATGTCAACGATTAAGGTAGCCTATTGGTCAAATATCATGTAATCCTCATTCTGGGTACAGTAGACATCTTGAAGGTAGTCGCGAAAAATGTTCAAACTTGCCATATCCAGATAACTTAATTCGTTGTATTGGTTGGTTGAGGAGTCCTCTAAATTATGTTATGTCATTTCTAGGTTGACAAGATTTTGCCATCTTTTTTGGAGTTTTTACAAGATGGTTTCAATCGGATAAGTTTTGAACAACAAATTTCATTAAACCAACTCAACAATTGCAAGAGAGCATCCAACGTTAGTGATTAAATATTGATATCCAAGTTTGAACCCGATGCTCAAAGACAAAACTTCCTACCTTCGCTTTGAACCATCAAAGCAAATATTCATCGACAACTACTATATTTTAACAGTACCAATAATAGAACAAGTTATGTCAGGTACTATTCTTTGTCAATCACAAAAACTCAATTTTACTGTACAATTATACACTACTTTTTTTCTCTTTTAGCAGATGTCGGGTATTCCGTATACGGCGTTTCAATGGCTAAAAATACGTACCAACTAGCCTAACTAAGACGGACAGAATCCCTAACCGATGGGGGAAACCCACTAACCCTTCCTGATAGTTCACGAATGCACTACTTGTGTTTGATTAACTAACTTGTAAGATAAATATGAAATAACAAGTATAGAGACAAGAAGTGAAGAACTTTGTTTAGTTATATGTATTTCAAACTAAACGATGAAAACATGGATGGTTGTTTAACAACAACAATAAACAGAAAAATTAGTTAAGTTTTTGAACACACAAAAACTTAACAAATAACTAAAGAGAATAAAGTGAAAACTGTGGAACACACCAACAAGATGGTGGCTAGGTCAAGTGATTCCTTTTATAGGCAGATCTGCAGAGGTCTCTTTCCTTCATCTTGTTTGTTTCCAAAAACGGTATGAAAGAGAAACTTCATTGCACAGAAGTAGTACAAGGTCACATGGCTTCATCTTGATCTTTCAACACGTGTCCTTGGGACCATTCTTCTATTCTTCAAATTCCCGCTCATATTTGACTTACAAATACTGGACGATGAGTCATTGAACATATCCTTTAGACTTTGAAGATAGATCATGCTTGCAGATGCATGTGCTCGCTGAACGAGTCACTCGTTGAGTCCCTCAGCGAATCCCTGATCCAACACTTCCTTCAGTAAGCACAAAAACCAATTTGTGGGGAATCCGGTGACACCTGGCGCGTTTGGTTCACGGAATTTTTTGGATGGAATGGAATCTATTGAAGAAATTGGAATCTGATGGAATGGAATTTAATGGAATGTTTTTCATTTTTTGAAGATTTAAGGGAGAGACGGAATGAGATTCCTTCCTCCATCCTCATGGAATGGAGATTCCATCAAATGAGGGAATGTTGACATTCCAACGGAATGATATTCCTTCATCATTGAGCAACCAAACGCACTAAGGAATGAAATTCAATTCCAATTCCATCAAATTCCATCAGAATCTGCGAACCAAACGCGACCTTAGACTTGAATGTGGATTCCCAAACTAGTCTTTTAGCACAACCACCTGTTGTTAAATTTTGTATATTCCATAAGTTGTTACATTAAGACTCAATTTACCTTTAATAATTCACTTTAGTCTAGGGCCGCCCAAACATTTCGTAATGGAAAACATAAGGATTTTAGGCAACGAAATCACTTTTTCCCGAGAGAAAGTACCCGCACGTTGCGGCAGTGAGATGGTGGAGGTGATAGGTCATAAAGTGTGATAGGTCATAAAGTGTGGATGGCAATGGGGCGGGGATTGTCGGGGATCTTAATCCCCATCCCCGTACCCGATTTTCACTTTTAATCCCTATCCCCGTCCCCCATCCTTGTCAGGGATTTAAATTATATCCCCGTACCCGTCCCCATCGGGTATCGGGGATACCTTTTTTGAATGAACATGAATTTCTCTTGATAGAAAATACGTAGGAGAATGTGTATTTCGACATTTTATTTCTATGTATAAACTAATGTATATGTTAAGTAAATGATTAATAAAGTATACCACATAAAAATTATTAAATAAAAGCTCTAAACTTAAAATTGATTTTAGAATATTAGTAATAACTTCAAGTGATTCTAATAAATATATATAGTATTTTCGGGTTCGGGTATGGGGATCGGGGATTTACGGTTTCCCATCCCGGTCCCCATCCCCATCGGAGATTAGATTTACGTCCCCATACCCGTCCCCATCCCCGGTCAACTCGGGGATTCCCCGGTCAAATCGGGTGCGGGTATCGGGTTCCCCATCGGGTACGGGTATTTTTGCCATCTCTAAGTGTGATAGTCAAATGCCTTAGCCGTACGGACACCGCTCTCAGATTTAAAATTTTGTCAAAAGTATATCGAATGACATTTCTAAATTTTAATGAAAGAGCATGAAATTTTAAGAACACGCCATATAATTTTTATAATTTATCGATGTACAGTTTTTTAGATAAAAAATTTTCAATGAATTAGAAGAATAAAATGATATATGAATGAAGGAGAAAAATGAGTGGTTGAGATTTCTTCAAAGAGTATTTTGGGTATATATATGTGTATTGTACATTATGCATTAGTAGGTGCACATTGTTGAAAGTTGAAACTTAAAACCCTATTTGCTTTACAAGAGTAAGAACCTTGCGTTGCGGCGGTGAGATGGTGGGAGTGATAGATCATAGAGTGTGATAGCTAAATGCTTTAACCGTACGGGCTCCACCCTCGGATTTATAAATCTGTCGAAAGTACATCGAATGACATCTCTAATGAAAGAGCATGAAATTTTAAGAACACCAATGTAATTTTTTATATATATCGATGTACGGTTTTTGAGATAATTTTTTTAAAATGAATTAGAGGAATAAAATGATTTATGGAGGAGAGAAAAAAAAATGAGTGGTTGAGATTTGAGGTGACAGATGAAAATTGAAAATGAGTGGTTAAAAAGTTTAAAAGTTAAAAACATTTGGCGGGAACAAATGCTTTACGAGAGAGAGTACCCGCGCATTGCGGCGGTAAGATGGTCGGGTGATAAGTCATAGAGTGTGACAGCCGAATGTCTTAGCTGTATGAACTCCGCCCTCAAATATAAAAATTCATCGAAAGTATATCAAAGAACCTCTCTAATGAAAAAGATAAAATTTTAAGAACACCCATATGATTTTTATATTTATCGATGAACGGTGTTTGAAATAAAAGATTTTGAATGAATTAAAGGAATAAAATGATTCATGGAGGAAAGTGAAAAAAAATAAGTGGCTGAGATTTGAAAAGAAAGATGAAAATATTGAAAAATTGAAAAATTTTGACAGAAACAAATGCTTTATAATGTAGAAAGATAATGTAGTGAAAATGGAGATAGAGATAATATGGTATAGACACTTTAGGGCCCACCAAACATCTCGAGCCATGAGCCATGATTATTAAGTAACTTGAAATTGATAAGAAAATAAAAGTAAACATAGACAAGTACGTTCATTCCGGTGATGGCTGATCAGACCAGTAGTAGTAGCGGCGGCATGACCGCCGGAGATAGCTTACTAGAGAGATGCCGGAAGGAATATTAAGTGAAGTATCTATACTACCTAATAAAACAAATGCCCCCCCCTCCCTATTAATTATTTTTGTTTTTGAAATACCTTATTCGTCCTTGGATATTTTTTATTCTCATAATACCCTTTCCACCCTAAAATCAGGCACACTCTAACCACTGTCCCTCTTTTATAACCTACAATTTTGTGAACGCTGATATGGACATTAATACCATCTACCGCTGTCATTCCCGCATACCACCGCAGTATCCATTTAGTTTTCAAAAATAGAATCGCCACTTGAAAAATTGACAACTGCTTGTTCGGTAGCACGTGTTTCATCAACACTTCATTTGTCGGCCAATAAATTTTTCTCATATTTCTCATCGATAGATTTATCCGTGAGTTTATCTTTACTAATATTATTATGGAAATGATTGATCATCCAAAATATTAACCTAAAATTGCTCCTAAAAGCTTATGTATGTGAAAATTCGAATCCATTATATCTCTTTCCTAAGCTACCTTTGAATTTCTATATGTTACCATTCAATAAATTAAAAGGATTTTTAGACTAATAAATTAGGAGGATTAATCATTCCTCTTATTATTATTGTAATCTCATTAAAGGCGAGCCCAATGAACAGTGTCACGTGTCACGTGTCACGTGCCACGTGGCGCTATTCTATTGGTCCACCTGTATCCCGTGTTTTTTCCTCAGATTTTACCATATCAGATTCCGTTAAGGTTATTTTTCGTTCGGTCTTTCTTGGTTTCCTACATAGTTTTTTTTGCTTTTGCGTTTTCTTTATATTGGTCCACCTATACCCTGCGTTTTTTCGGATTTTGCCATATCGGATCCCATTAAGGTTATTTTTCTTTCGGTTTTTGTTGGTTTATTACATAGTTTTTTTTTTCTTTTGTGTTTTTCTATTGGTTCATCGTATACCCCACATCACTATTTAGATTTTGCCATTTTGGATCCCGTTTGGGGTTTTTTTCTTGGTGTTCATCATAGTTTTTTGGCTTTTGTGTTCTAAATTAATATATTGGAAACTTTTACTCAACATTTTATTTTTCCTTTGTTATTTCTATTTTTTTAAGGTTATTTATCTTTCGGTTTTTCTTGGTTTTTTGATACCTTTTTTTTGCTTATATGATCTATTTTAACAGTGTCACGTGCCACGTGGCGCTGTTCTATTGGTCCACATGTACCCCGCTTTTTTTATTCAGATTTTGTCATATCGGATTCCGTTAAGGTTATTTTTTGTTCGGTTTTTCTTGGTTTCCTACATAGTTTTTTTTTGCTTTGTGTTTTTCTATTGGTCCACCTATACCTTGCGTTTTTTTGGATTTTGCCATATCGGATCCCGTTAAGGTTATTTTTCTTTCGGTTTTTGTTGGTTTGTTACATAGTATTTTGCTTTTGTGTTTTCTTTCTATTGGTTCATCATATACCCCACATCACTATTTAGATTTTGTCATTTTGGATCTCGTTTGGGGTTTTTTCTTGGTGTTCATCATAGTTATTACTATATATTAACTCGGATTTTTAGAAAGTTTACATCCGAAAAAAAATGTTTTATGAATCTTACTTCACTTTATAAAATACCAAATATTTTTTTTTAATCTTATTTGTGCATTAACTGATTTACGCTTTGAAAGTTTCTTTATCTCTGTTGATAAAAACTTCTATATATATACATATATTAGTCCTAATACCCGTACAATGTACGGTAGTTATATAGTTTGTATCATAAAAAATTCGAATATGCCTCATACATGATTCGTGAGTATGAAATAAATTGTAGTTAAAAATTAACCGATGATCGAAGCTAAATTTTCATAAACAGTAATGATAAATATAATACTATATGTTTAGTTAGGGTTTTGGATTTACCTTAAATTTAATAATCACATCCAAATCGGAACTTATAAGCATACTGGATGACGGAAAATAGCCTTGTGATTTCGGATCATAAACTTAAATTTTGAAGTCTTCGAGTTAATAACTTATTATAAGTAATATAAGTAATAACAGTTGAAGAATTGAGAAAGAAAAGTAAACAATTTATTAATAAGTCAAGAGTTAGAGTTTAAATATAAGTCTAATAAGAAAATTGAATATATATATATATATCGTATCAGTCGTATTCTTGAATTTTATGGCGAAGACTTAATTTAGCTTACAACCCTAGTCAGCAAGCTTCAAAAGTCCTTTCTCCTTTCTTTTCCCAAACTCAAATAGAAAACTCTCCCCATGGGACCGGGGTTTGAGGTTCTCATACCACTTTCATCCGATATCTAGTTTGAATTCTAAGACCCTCTTTATGAATTATAAGGCCCTCTTTATGCTCTCAAAGACCGGCTTTTACAGAACTGAGATTCCATAGGCCGAAACGAAGCCCTTTAAAGGTAGAATTAGGAGCCGAAGCCATGCATTTAGCCTGATTGCTATTCGCCCTTTTTAGCACTAGACTGACATTCTCATTTCACTTGTTCAGTTCAACGAAAGCCGGTACTAATCAAGCATAGTTTAGCCCTATGATTGAATTGCGATAGTTGGATATATATATATATATATATATAATTAAAAAACTAATTTAATAAAATAAATAAATTAAAAGGACACGTGTCGATCAAGGATTACGCTACGTGTCGTTTTAAAAATACCTTAATCCTGTTTTAGTTTATTGGTAGATATTTGTTTGCTTCCGTAATCTATACATTTTTATTGTTCGAGTAATGATATATACCAAGATATTACACACAGCCCGTCCATCGGACAGGTATATTATATTTTTATTTTTATTTATATACAACTATTGTCATCGTATTTGACACTCATTGAATACATATTTTTTTTATATATATAAATTAAAAAAGGTACAAAAGTTGTTCGGCCAACCCACCCCACCCAGCCTCATTTCACAATGTACCCAATAGTTCCTGCTTTGACATCCGATCCATTTGACCCTTTATAGGACCTGCCCGCATAATTAGCCACCTCTAACAAAACAAAAACTAACATACTTAGCACTAATATGTACAACGATGATAATTGGTTAAACATATGAATAACAATAAATGTGTAAAAATTGAAAGGGATACATTGGCAAAAATTCATCTAACGTGTATTTAAATGCTTATAACCTACTATTATTAAACATATGACACCTTTATTAACAGTATAGTTTCGTATCATATAACACATTACTACATTAGTCACTAATAAAAAAAAAAAAAAGCTGAAAAGTATTACTTGGGTAGCCTGACCCCTTTTGTTCAGACCCGAAACCATTTTTGACTCGCTGCCCAACCCATTAGTTTTCCCGCATTAAGTTGTATGCATAGACTACCAATAACTTACCGATTCTGCGAATTATTGGCCTTTGGGACAATTAAGATCCACCGCTTTCTTCCTGTAATAAGTTCCACCGATATAACCCCAAATGAATATACATCAGCTTTTTAAGTGATCTGCCCACGCTGCGCATACTCTGGACCTACGTATCTAGATTAAAAAACATAATTTAGTCATAACAATGTGGAGATTGGTGTATAACAAGAACAATAGAAACTCATTAAAGACTTACATTAATGTTCCAATCACTTTCGTTTCTTCTTCTTCTTCTTCTTCTATATCTCCATCAGGCTGCCATCTTGTTAGAAAAATGATTGATAAGTCATAATTGAATATATATTAAATGGTCTAAAAATGATTATATAGATTAATTTTCTATTAAAATAGACCTACTTTGATATATGTTTTATAAATTTCAGGTTTAAGTTAAAACGAATAAATTATGGGATTAAGAGTGAAGTTACAACATTCAATTATGGCATGACAAAAATGATGCTATCGATGGACACATTAACTCATTTTACAATTTGAGGATTTATGAAAGAGTTTTTGCTTTCGGCATGTTCTCGTTATTTTGGATGATCATAAAAAGAAGTCCATCAATTGTTGTTTTAGTGATGTCGGTTAAGAAGGTCACGTGAACAACACTTGTCATCCCAACATCAAGACTAAAATCCATGTTATTCTTATTTTTCTTTTGATTTGAGCCGAAGCTCACAAGAAAATAAAAGGCCCATATATTGATTTTTGTTTATTTCGGCTACGGGGGTTTCAACGAAATAAAGCTATATATATTTATCTTGGCTGCGTTTGAGAGGCAACTCTCATTAATTTCGAAGAGGGATTATTGGTCGACACATATTAAATTCGACAGCTTCTTATAAAATTCGAAGGGATTTATAGTCGACGCATATATTTATTCGATACAATCTTTTGCGGCTGACATTATTTACAAGCAAGATTAGAGAAGCTCGAGCAACATATTCGACAATCATCATGCGACGGATTTCTACATCAAGTGTTAGTGATTTGAAGATTATGTCCGGTTAAGGTTTTTGTTATCTCTCCCGATGAACAATTGTTAGTTAATTTTATTTGATAAACTTTACTTTCAGTCCTATAAACATTGTTCTTTTTGGATTTTAATTCATATGACTGATTGAGTATTTATTCGCTATTATTTGATTTGAATTTTCGTAAGACCACTTATTATGAGTTAATGATTTGTGCCGAGTCCACCTAGTTTAGGGATTAAGACATGTCATATAATTAACATAGGTTGTGCCCAAAACTGTTATTGTCAAGTAATAAAATTATGTCTATGTAATTTAGAATAAATACTCAGTAAAGTTTATTAAGTAAATTAACGTGACTTTTGGGATTCGGGAGGGATACACTTTTTATTATTGTTTACTAAGTTCTCTTTTTAATTTTCTCTTGTTTAATTAATTTAAGTTTAGCTATTTGGATTAATTAAATTTAGTGTTCTTATTACTTTCAAACCAAACAAAAATTCTTAAAACTTGACTATAATCACAGACGCTCCTCGTGGGAATGATATCCACTTACCCTATCTAGTATAAGGTATTTAGGTTTATTTTTGATTTCATCGTTTAATCAATGATACATATAATTATACTTGCATTGATTTATTATAATTGAATTTGTCATTATTCTTGTCATTTATCTTTTTACTTACCTTCTTGTCTAACTTAATTATAACATAAGTTGTGCATTCGTGGACTGTCACTCCCATTTCGCACCTCTCTCTTGGCGGCTGCAAGAGGATAACTGAGAAAGGAATCACATTTTTACTTGAAAGTGAAGGAAGAATTAGCAAGACTTTGTCATCTCTTGATCTCAGCTATATGCGAGGAATTACAAATAACGCCATTACCACTGTAGCTGATGCTTGTGTCCGGCTTACTGAATTCTGCATCAGGAATTGTTTTAATGTTACAGATGCATCCGTGAAGACTTTGGCTATAAGTGCAAGAGTAAGCCAAAAAATGTGAGCGCTCATGCACTATTGAAGATAAGCTTTAAAAGTAGCAGGACTATAACTTCACTCTCCATTTCGTAATAGAAAAAAGAGCAAATAAACGTATTCCTAAGCTTAATGCGCGAAAACAATAAGAAATTAGCTCAAGAAGTACTAAAAAAGGTGCTAACAGGATCAAGCTAGGAGAAGCGCTTTTAGGCGCGTTCGCTTAGCATATCTCTAATTAGTCTTCTAGGGTGTCGGCCTTTTTTTCTTTTACTTCACAGAGCTTTTCGTCTCCTTGATAGCTGGAAGTTACAGGTTCATAAAGGAAAGGACCTTGCCCCTTCGACTTTTTCTTTCATCAATAGGAAGTAAGCCCCACAACCCAAAGTGGCGAAGAACAAATAGAATTTGCTACAAGACCCCGTCCTTAGCCTCGAGGAGTGGTGAGCAGCACGGAACTTGAATCAATCTTTGGTGACAGAAGGAAAAGATAGGTGTGATAGGGTTAAACAGGTAAGTGAACCTAAGAAACAACTTTTTTTTTCGAAATCTGCCTCCAGCAAGACAGGGCCGTCCGGCCCGCGTTAGAGGGGAAGAAAAATGGAGAGAGCACCCATTTCTGTACCGGTTCCGAAAGAGCGAAGAAAAAGGAAGGGAACAGTCGCTGGTGAAAGTAAGCTTCTACGAAAGCTTGATCTTTATGAATGCAAAGCATTATCTGCAGCATCCAATAAATTTCTGAAAAAGCCTTTCTTCCTTGGGTTACAGTGGATCGGGGTTGGACTGACCCATTTGTCTTATCCAGATGGTCGATTAGATGAAATTTACAAGGAACGGCAGTTTCTGTTTATTTGCATTGGTGGTTGTAAGATGGGATGTCAAGAGAAATGGCGATCCCATGATGACGAGATGACAAACATAGTTAATTTATTAAATCATATCATATAGATATAGATATGTGACGATGTTAGATTGTTAACTATGGTTGTTTTCTAAGATGTCCTTTTAAATTTATGTAACATTATGCTTATAAAATATGAATTTATTACAAAAAGGGCACGTTATTCATGTCTCCTGAATTTAGTAACCAATATTTAAATAGCTATTTAATTTAAAAAGCACAATGTGTTAAAACTCACTATGATCTGAATTTAACATAACATTTCTTTATAACGTGTTTTTAAAAACACATTGTGTTAAGTTCATATCCCAGTGTGTTTGAACAATTTTTTGATTTTCACGCGTTATCAAAAACACAGTGTGATTTAAAACTTAACACAATGTGTTTTTAGATTACACATTGTGTTTTTAGTAATGTGTTTTTAGAAAACATATTTAGAACACATTGTGTTATATCTGGATTACAATGTATTTTGGTCAGTATTCTAGTTTTCAAGAACATTTCACATAACCGGTAGATTTTCCCGCACTTTGTTGCGGACGCAACATATTGTAAGTAGATTTTATTAATTTAAAAGTCATGTAATAATTTTGATAGCTATAAAAAAATAGACCTGATTTGCAGTAGATTTTGTGACTACACTTAAAATCGTTCAAAGTTTTTTATTGTTTTTTGTTTTCTTGACGTGATGCATAGTTGTACCTCAAGATACAGTTAAAGTTGTGTCAAGTAATGTAACAACCGTGAACGACCATTAGAGAAGAAGACTTGTTTTGCGGCTAATTTTTTGACCACACTTAATGGCTAATGTGCGTTGTGTTTATCTAAGTTTTAAATTTATAATTCAAGGAGCTACCTATTCTATATTACCACACAACTAAGGGCAGTGTACCTCTCTAGTAATAATATAGGTCCAGGTTCGTTTGCAGGGAGTGACTTAAGGAAATTAAAATATTAAAAATGAAACTACAACTTTTTGGGGATTTCCTAGTTAACTAAAATTCATAAGAAATGAAAACAACAATTAATGTAAAAATTGACATTCGCTTGGTTTTGATTGACATGTTTAAAAGTGATTACGATTGAAGTTGTTGAACGACTTTTTTAACATTCAGATTCTCGTTAGATTCAATAAATTATTTAGCTTGACTGTCTTTCGACTGGTCAAACCCTTCAATGAGTTCTTGTTAAGGTCACTCACTAAACTTTAAAAACGGAGCATGTAACTATGACCGAAATCTTTTATGTAAGTCTGGATTCTTGTTAAAGTCAAAAGACACTAATTACCCTAGCCATCTGGATCCGGTTTCCATTCATCAGATCAACTAGATTAACCTAATTAAAACACATACTCGTTTGAACCAATTATTAATTCCCAATCAAATGTCCAGTTATAGATCAAATGATTACACTGATTAAAGACTGATCAATGTTTCACAAACAGATTAAATGACTCTAAGGCCTTGGTACCAATTCGACCAAAACAAATCGGTAAAATAAGTTTGTATATGAAAACCAATAACAAATCAGATTCAAATAAATATGGATCTGTAATTTAGCATAGAAATTGTTCAACAATCAACCATAATCAACAATCAAGTCATGTTTACATCTCGTCCAAACGAATGTCTTGTAACTTAGCTACTCATAGACTGAGTATCCATGAACAATCTGATAAAATAAAATAACATAGAAATCTAGAGAAACTGGAAAGAGAGAAAAAATTGAAACCGGGTAATTATAAATCACAAGGTTGGATTCCTTGACGTCTGATGATGTTAGATCTGCTCTGGAGTGCTCATGAAAAACCCTAATTCTGACGACCTAGCCCAGCGGCGCTAGCAATGTGCCGAGGTAATTGTGTTTAAGCTTGGAATTGCTTGAGGACAAACAATGCTTAAGTGTGAAAGGATTTGATAAGACTTAATATATACATATTTCCCACATGGTTTTTAGGCCGTTTTATGCACGTTTGTTAGTTATTTGCATGTATATTCGATGCTTTATGGTATGCGTGAGTGGTTTTAGGTCCATGACATGTAAACGGATAAAAATGGCCAAAAGCGAATGGATGAAATGATGTTCATGGAAGTTACGGGTGAAAGACGTGTGGAAAAAGGATGTTAAAATAAAGAATTGATGAGTTTCAAAGCTTAACTCCCGTTAAACAAACCTTAACTGCCGTTAAAAGGAATTTGGAATTACATCTGCTTGCTAACTGGAGTTAGAACAGCCCTTAACTGCCGTTAGTAACTGAAGGACTAATGGTATAACAAAATCCTAACGGGCGTTAGAAAAAATGACCAAAAGTGCACAAATTTGTTAGATGACCCGTGTAACGGCTGTTAGACATCTGTAACGGCCATTAGTCGATGTTTTCATATATATACGCACTTTTATTCCTTTGGACGGGATTCTACACACTCCAGCTGATTCTAGGGTTTTTCAAAGGCATTTTTCATCCACTTAAACTTGTTTGAAGATCATAATCTCGATTTGATTCATCATTCCATTTACGATTCAAGCACTTTGTTGGATTGATTTCTTCGATCGGTACAATATGATTTCAATAATTATTGATTGTTTATTTTATTATGAGTAGCTAATCGTTTCATCATCTACCGAGATGAAACGAGACATTATGTGATGGTTGCACCATTTTATTAATTCATAGTTGATTTCAATTATCGTTGTGTCGAGATCTTGATAAATTGATTCTTTATTAATTATTATTCTGATATTGGTGATATATGTGTTCTTCATTAGTAGTACTAGTTGAATATATATATATATGATTTCAATTGTTTATCTTTAATCGATTGTCGCTAGTTCATGGTATGATAGTAAATATCAATTTAATAAAAGGAATCATTTTGTCAATGTGTTGATTAACGGATGGTGGTACCACGTTGTCTTCACATAGATTCAATTGTTAATTCGATAATCAAATAAACTAGTTGGTTAGGGAAATTCTTTTTAGCATTGGTGGTACCGGTTTTGACAAAGGAACAGATTAATTAGGTGATTTAAATGATTTTACAAATATTGGTGGTACCAGTTTGTGTCTTTATTTGTTCACGATTATCTTGTCAACTGAATTGGATTTGAGCTTAATTATGTGTAACATGAATTGTTGTCGAGTGGATTCGAGGTAGATGACTTTCAATTCTTCTGTTTAAAACAAAAACTCCCTTTTCGATTAATCCTGCGGGATTACTAACTGATTTTACTAACTTTTGCAACGTGACAATTCGGTCACAAAACCCCTAATTTCTACTTGAACTACTTCATTTTAACAATTGCTTTACTTAGTCCTCGTGATCGACCTCAGATTTATCAAATTATCTATACTGCATACGAACGGGTCCACTGCCCGAAAGTGTATAGTAGTCAGTAGTTAGGTGAGTTCTTCTTTATAAATTTTAAGACTCGATTTCACACATCACCATCTTTTTTGGAGTTACAAGATGGTTTTAATCAGATAAGTTTTGAATAATAATTTCATTAAATTAGCTGAACAACTACAAAATGGCACCAAATACTAGTGATTAACATCAATGTCCAAGTTTGAACCCAATACTTTCATGAAAGGCAACTTCCTAACTTGTTTTTGAACCATCAAAGCAAAAACTCATCGACAACTAATGATATTTTAACGATACCAATAATACAAGTAGTTATGTTAGGTATTATTCTTTGTCAACCACAAAAACTCAATTTTATTGTACCATTATACACCACTTTTTTTCTCTTTTAGCAGCCATATATAGTATGATGTCGGGTATTTTAATGGTTAAAGATACACACCAAGTAGCCTAACACAGGCAGATGAAATCCTCAGTTTACTTAATTTCACATTCCGAGGAAAACCTATTACGCCCTCCGGTATACACAACAAAATATTTATTGTAAAACCGATATAAACGTTTGACTTGAACCTGGATTTTCCCAAACTAAGCTTTTAGCTTAACTACCTCTCGTTAACTTTTGTATATTCGGTAAGGTTTAACATATAAGGGTGGAAAGGAAAGGAGAGAGGAAGAAAAAACATAAAATCTATTTAAGTGTGGAAAGCAAAAAAATGGAGAGTATAAAATTCATTTTTAAGGGGGTGTTTGGTTGACAACAAGGAATGACAAAGGAAAAAGGGTAAATAATACTATCATTATAATATTATATTTATATATACTCTATATATACATTGCGTAAATCATATTGCTTTTTATTTGTTTTTTCTTTTGCTGCTTTTTATACTATAATTGGGTTTTGATGGGTTAAGTATAATGATGATTGTGGGAGGTCGTGACATGAGATTGTTGCTTTCCATGGGGGATGGGTGGTGGGGGTCTTAGCGGCGGCTCAAGGAGGATGGTTGGTGTAGGTTATGTTAGACGTAGGTGACGAGGACTGAGGAATGATTACCTTGTTGGGTAATGCCTCTAACACTCATTTCCAAGCATTCAATACCTTTGTTTTGCACAACCAAATCTATTTATTCAATATTATTTTTATTCCTTATCTCCAAAACCCTTCATCCAGGCACCCCCTAAAAGGTGTTTGGTTCATGGAATTTAATAGAATTGGAATTTGAATTCCATTCATTAACTTGTTTGATTGGAAAAATAATAGAATTGGAATTCAAAACATTCTTTCAAGTTCTTTAAAACAAAGAATTCACAATTCCTACACAAAACCAATGGAAAATTGTGAATTCCAATGGAATTGAAACAATTTGACCAAAAAGCCCCACGCACTATTTGAACCTCTTTGTATCTCTGTTGATGTTTGGTGATGTCCCGCCACGACGCCACCCACCACTGCCAACAACCACCTGACCCACTGGCCTACTACGTCCCTGCCGTCATGGAAGACTGTTGGTGATTAGATTTTAGAAAACAACCACCCATTGGGCGTTTAAAAAAATGTTAACGCTGCTAAAACACCTCTCTTTCTTTTTTCATCACCATGGCTACTGCTGCTGCTATTCACGGTGCCACTACCACTGATTATTATTATTATTGTTTGTTGTTATATGTATGTATGTTATTATTTTAATTGCTTTTATTATTATAATTTATGTGCCCCATGGTTGTTTACTTATTCATATTAGTTGGGTAATTGGGCATTCATGTGCAGAAAGTAGGAGGGAAGAGATAAGGAAGGATGGTTGACTAGTTCTTAGTTGTGGAAAGAAATTGGCAGTGTGTGAGGGAAGGGGATTCCCTCAAGTTCCCCCAACTTGACTAGTCAAGTTGGGAAGATCTTGACCCTTGATTGAAAATAAAGGGCCAAGATTCAACGTTAATGATTGAATCTTAGCCATTGATTTTCAATCAAAGGTCAAGATCTCCCCAACTTGAGTCAAGTTGAGGATTCAACTTGAGAGAATCCTTCTCCGTGTGTGAGGGCCCATATAGGATACATCTATACGGTTTTATATTATTATTATTAAAGGTTATTTTTGTCATCTAACATAGTTTGTATTTTAATTATTTTAGTTATATTTTATGAATTTTGTCAATCAAACACAATATTTTATAAGGACTTTTTAATTTTAATTTTTTCGAATTTCAATTTTTGACAAATTTTAATTTTTGAAAAATATTCTGTGAACTAAACTACTTCTTTTATATATAGATAAGATGAAAAAATATAGTTATTTATGCTGTAAAATATTTTCCCTCGTTTTTTAAATGATTAGGAAGAAAAACCTTTTTTCATTTTCAATTTTAAGTTAACAAAAAAATAAAGAGTCAATTTACCTTTGATAATTCACCATAGCTTAGGCCGCCTAAACGGCTAAACATTTTGTATTTGGAAAGGAAATCAACGAAATGACTTTTCATTTAAGAATTACAATAGGGTCCACCAAACATCTCTGATTAATGATTATATATTCGTCACACACAATACAATCACTGAATCACTCACTAGTAAAGTAATGAGAAATTGAGAAGAAAATAAAATTAAAAAGCAGACAAGTACGATCATTCCGGTGATGGCTGATCAGACCAGCAGCAGCAGTGGCGGCGGCGCCACTGCCGGAGATAGCTTACTGGAGAGACTGCCGAAAGGAATACTAAGTGAAGTATTTTCAAAAATAGAATCGCCACTTGAAAAACTGACAACTGTTTGTTCGGTAGCGTGTGTTTCATCAACACTTCATTCGTCTGTCAATGAAGTTTTCACATCTTTTTCATCCATCGATTTATCCGTGAGTTTATCTTCTTTTTTTTACTCATTATTCTTTTTATTTATTTACAGAATCAAAATTATCTAATTATAGTTATTATTATATATTTTTAAGTTAGCTAACTGTTATTATTATTATTATTATTATTATTATTATTATTATTATTATTATTATTATTATTATTATCATTATCATTATCATTATTATTATTATTATCATTATCATCATTATTATTATTATTATTATTATGATGATGATGCTTATGATTATGATGATTATTATTATTATTATTATTATTATTATTATTATTATTATTATCATCATTATCATTATCATTATGCTTATGCTTATTATTATTATTATTATTATTATTATTATTATGATTATCATTATCATTATCATTATCATTATCATTATCATTATCATTATTATTATGATTATTATTATTATTATTATTATTATTATTATTATTATTATTATTATTATTATTATTATTATTAGTAATAACGAGATTTGGTACCCATGCAATGCGGCGGTGGGGAAGGCGGTCTAGCGGTTTCGGTGATGGTATTATTGGTGGTGGTGGCGGTGTCAAGCGACGTAGGTTTAGAGTATAAATTAATTTATTAAGGGCAAAGTTGATATTTTATAAAAATTCTTTACATAGTGGGTGTTTATTAAGAATAATATAGTAATTCTTTGTGTAACTATTGGCTATTTCTAAAAATGGAGGGTGTGATAATTTTTATAAAAGAGTATAGATGATACTTTTACGTAATTAACATGTTAGCTATTAGGCAATATTTCTATAGAAATAAATAAATAATACAATTAACAATATATACGTCGACACTTTTGCGTTTTGCGCTTCAGAAAAGGACTCTGTCATTTTTACCTTTGTTTGGATGCAACTAGCTTTAGCTTTTAGTTTGGATGAAAGCTTTCAATTTTTAAAATTACACAAATACCTCTTAAAGTTGCAGCTACAACTACCATACCAAATACCTCTAGAAAATTAAAGCTCTAGCTATCAGCTTTGCTTAAAAACCACAGCTAACAAGCTATAGCTACTTTTACCAAAAATACCCTTTGTGCGCCTATCGCCTTTTAAAACCAAGAGTGGCAAGCTTGGGTAAAATCCGTGTGTATATGCTAGTGAACATTGCGAGCTTGCATGTGACCACCTTTACTTTTTTACTTTCTTTTCTTTTTGACCGAAAAAAGGTTACCCAGATTCTATGTCATTCATTTGGATGCCTTATGAGAACATAGTTTGAACCCATTTGAGAGCTCTAGTCTCAGCCATCATATTAGTACCATTGTCATAGAATGAAAATTATTTTTTACCTTAACTCTTTCTTAGGATCTGCATTTCTTTTTCCTATTTAATCCATTTGAACTTTCTTTTTCCTGCACATCTTTTTCTATACTTTCTTCCATATTATATAAACACATTCAAACACTTTTTTTCAACAAAACAATTGGACCAAAAGGCAAAATGTTTTTTTAAAAAATCTAATCTCTAGTCTTAATGGGCCGAGCTTCACAACCGTTTTGTCCCCCGTAACCTGGACACCCAATTCCTCCCCCAACCGGACTACAACGAGCATTATGAGTTACTTAAATTGCACGAAAACAAGGAAAAGAAATTGGTATGGAAAAAACTTGAAAATCTAGCAGGAGATTTGTTGCAAAGTAAAGTCGAAATGCAACAACAAAAACAAATGGACCAAGACTTCAGGTGTATGGTGAGCCTCACGATCATATTGTTTAACTGTTGCGTGGTATTGTCACGCAAAGGAACGTGACATTGCCTACAAATACAGATAGCATCATCCCGAATACTAGAATCTTTAAGTATTTGTTTTATTGTTGCAACACTTTTATATTTACTGTTGTATTTTTAATGGTATTGTTGTTTTTATATCTATGAGAAAAGTTGGTATTTGATAAGGACACCCTTTGTTTTGGCACGAATTGGTATGGAATTTGCATTGCTACGTGCCCCCTTTGTTATTAGTGGAGTCCATTCCAATTCCTCACCTATTGGTGAGGACTCCCCTCACGCTAATAGTTAGACATAAGCTTTTGCTATTATTATCATCATCCATACACACACCCACAAAACACATGGCCCCAAAAGTGACTTTGTCCAAATCATAAGTTCCAGGTTCGAACATTTAAATAGATATTGCATCTTTTTTAGGAGGTAGTAATTAGCTGAATGGAATGGAAAAAAAAATGAGTCCATTATTTTGGGATTTAGCCCGTAAACAAAAGGAACATGTCAAAAATACCCATAATACAAAGTGATTGTACTTATTAAACAATGTTTTTTCTTCATTACCGCACATGAAACAATACCTTGATGTTTTCAGTTATATACTCTACCATTGGTAGAAAACATATGATTTCTCATGTTTACTAAATTGTAACGTTTGCATTTTTGAGTTCAAAAAGATATAGTAAGATCATTTAATTAACAAGTGCTTAGAGAGCACAAGTTAGAAAATTCCTCTTTTGGAAAAATAGATCTTGTTTGAACATGTTCTAGTTCTCCATGAGAAATTTTTCTTGGTAAATATGCTCAGTTTTCTGCTACTAAACTTCCCATTGCTTTCCCATTTTCTGAAAAACCGAGTTTGAAAATTTAGACAAGAATTTTTGCAATGCACTCTTAATCTTTGCCACTGGATTTGGCAGACAATTTCACTCGATTCTCAGACGTTTGACGGAATTGTTAGAAGGGTTGGAAAGATCCGGAAGATCTCCTTGGATTGCCTCCGTATGAATGATTCTTCAATCCAAAGTTTTATAGGACGAGATGTTGAAGAATTGGTTTTGTTGAAATGTAAATCAATCTCCTACGAACTTCTTGCTAGCATTGGAATAACCTGTCCAAATTTAAGGTATGATGCGGCATTATTAGCAACACTTAATCCCCAAGAGAAAATCTACACTTGGCCTGTCGACAAGTGATTATAAAATCTTGCTTTTTGATTGTGTTGGGTCAATACACTAGAGTCTTTCTCCAATATTAAACAGTTTAATAGCTAAATACAGAGGCTCTTTGACTCTTTCCATTGGATTTATGTTTGTTTTTAATATCACGACAATAGGATTGATGTATTCCTTTTGGTTTTATACAGGGTGCTGACACTGGAGTTTTCTGGCGACGAGAGCAACTCCGTGTTATACAATTTCATTCACAAAAGCCTCCTTGGATATTGTCGATACTTGGAGGTAAATGTGATTTTTACTTGTCCATCTAATTCAGCCTCATGCTGAAAAAAGGGTAAAGGAGGGCACCCTATCCCCGTAACTACATTGGGTCCCCGTCATGACCTCCCTATACCCACATGATTTGGGCATCCATAAGGATCAAACTCATGTCTCTCAAATTCACATGTGGGCCCAAGATTCATTTGTAACGGGTATCCCTCCATGTGACCATGTATTGATGGATTGGTTATTCAGCCTCATGTTGCTTATAATATGTAACATTTATAATGCTATTCCCGCTTTTAAGTGTTGATTAATTTTTTTATGGTTGCAGTCCCTAAATATCAAATTGAGTGCCGCAGGCACAGGCGGCATTCTTAGTTTTCTTGATAGTCTTGAAGAATTGATCCCTCAGACTCCCTCCCCATCATTGAGGTTCAGGCACAGCCTGCAGTCACGGTCATCCTTGCAAACATCAGACTCAGCAACTCAACAATTTTGTCTTTTACTTCAAAATGTTAAGGTTCTTAAGCTTGAGCCAGTTAGTGCATCAAATACTCTTGTTTTACTGAATGCGTGTGCCTCTTTTAATACTGGGGTCCAGGTTCCGACAACTTTTGGACAGACATTAACCCACATAACACTAGTTTTAGATAACATCACCGATGTACTTCTTCGCACTATTGCCGACTGTCTTCCACTTTTAGTTGAGTTGGATCTTAAAGACGAACCAAAAGTTGTACCCCGTTCCTCTAATGACCTATCTGACTCTGGGGTTTTGTCACTAGTTCATCGTTGCAGATATCTGACCAGCATCTCTTTTGTACGAATTAAAGGTGATATTGCTACCAAGTTTACAAGGATCACTGATATAGGTATGATTTCGCTTCAGGAAGCCTGTGAAGGACTAGATTCCGTTCGAATTTGTGGGTTTTCCAAGGTTACTGATGTCGGTTTTTCATTAGTTCTTCATCATTGTTTGAATTTGAAGAAGTTTGAGATTCGAAATGCTTTCCTTTTAACAGACTTGTCATTCCAAAATTTCAGTAAGGTTCCCAGGTCCCTTGTAGAGGTAAAATTGGTGGCATGCAGAGCTATAACCAGTAAAGCAGTGCATGAATTGGTGGCCTGTTGTTCATTAGAGGTTCTTGATTTGCGTGACTGCCAGAAGGTGTCAGATTCCTGTCTTGGCGAAATTTCATGCCTTACATAATTGACATCTTTAGACTTGGGGAGTACAGATCTTACCGATGCTGGTATGGCTATTCTAGGTGAAGGGAATGCTCCCATTTCACACCTCTCTCTTAGCGGCTGCAAGAGGGTAACTGAGAAAGGGATCACATTTTTACTTGAAAGTGAAGGAAGAATTAACAAGACTTTATCATCACTTGATCTCAGCTATATGCGAGGAATTACAGATAACGCCATCACCACTGTAGCTGATGCTTGTGTCGGGCTTACTGAATTGTGCATCAGGCATTGTTTCAATGTTACAGATGCATCTGTGAAGGCTTTGGCTATAAAGGGAACACTTGATGGTGAAAGTAAGCTTCTGCGAAAGCTTGATCTTTGTGAATGCAAAGCAATTTCTGCCGCATCCATTGAATTTCTGAAAAAGCCTTTCTTTTGTGGGCTACAATGGATTGGAATTGGACGGACCCAATTGTGTCGTGCAGCTGAAGTTTACAGGGAGAGACGGTTGCCGTTTTTTTGCACTGGTGGTTGTAAGATGGGATGTCATGATAAATGGCAATCACATGATGACTCGGAGGTGGATAATTTGTTATGTGATTTACGTATGTAACAATGTTACATTGTTAACTATGGTTTTTTTTTAAGATGTCCCTTTTGATTAGCAAACATATTATGCTTGTAAAATATGGATTTATTATCAGTAATAGGGCATGTCATTCATGTCTCTTGAATTTGGTAACCACTAATTTTGTAATTAATGAAGGATTGAAATATTCTGGGTTTTGTTTTGTGTGATAACAAATTAAATATGTTATCTATCAAAGTTGGTGTGGGGGTAAAAGCTTTGGTGCTGGTAGTGAAACTCCTTGCCAATGAATTACTTAACTCCAAACATTAGGGAGATTCGGGAAGAAAGCAAAGCTTCCTGGGTTCGGGAAATTAAACAGAAACATAATATCAATTTCATAGCTATTCATGTTACTCTAAAAACTGATTGTTCTTCAATTCAGATTAAAAATTTCATTGTTGGGTAAAGACTTAAAATGGCAGATCTTGGGGTTTGTTGTCAATTTGGGAGTGAAGACACAGAATTACATTCTCATTAGTGGGCCGATTAGGCATTCTCAACAGACTCGGATTATGCCAGAACTCACAGCTTTGATGCATTCAAAAGATAGGTATCAATTATCAAATAGTTAATGGTATAATTCGGCAGATTTATACAATTTGATGTTTAAGAAGATTCTCTTTTAGTTAGTTTGGTTAAAATAGTTAGGGAATAATACATTAAATTAAACATGGAACATGATAATGACAGCCCTAAAGGCTGTCACTAACAACTTATTACATGCTTAAAAACTTGTACATTATATATTAAAAACCGCCCCCTGATTTCCTAACAGCAAGGTACAAATTTTTATGCACCCAATTAATTGTTAATGACAACCCTAATGGCTGTCATTAACAAAACCCATTAAACATTATAAATAAAAGGGATTTTCTAAATAATGTCCCTAAGGCAATGGTTTAGTTTTTTTATTATGGAAAGTATTCTTCACTTAATGTTCCAAATGACAACGTATCAAGAACTTTTAAATCCTTTTTTTTTGTCACATTTATTAACATTAACTAATTTACCTAATAAAACTACTATTAAAAAATAACATTTAGAACAAATCATTTACTCTTTGACTACTTTTATATATGTCATATATATATTTATATATGTGTGTGTGAGTGTGTCGATCTACTTCAAAAGACGGTAAGAAACAAATTCTAAACCATGTTGCAATTTCGGTGAATACGTACATAAAGGAAGCGGATGTCATTCAGAATTTATAAGAATTTAAACACGCATTCTTTATCGTTAACAGTGTGACACTCGTTTTTTATATCTCAATCCCTTGAAAAAATATATTTACTCGTAAGAATTTATTTATGTAATGTTTATCTGGTAATGATGTTTTTATATAAACTTTCTATTGTAAAGTATCTAGTCATGAGTAATTTGGATTTGAACAAAGCCTCCAACCGTAGAAGAAGATGAGACTTATTGATCATGAATCTTTCGTTCGGCAATTTTTTTAAATTTTCGAAGAGGCACATCTTTTCTACAAACACACTATGCCTACAAAATGGTTTTTCTACTTGTAAAGATCGATTTATTAAATAAAAAAGGGTTTGTAAGAGGTGTCACTAGCAGAATACGAGGTAAAAAACCACGTACTCGAACAAATTGAATCTTTAACGAAATAAGGTGTCTATGAAGGGTGAGTGTAATCATATACGTATTACTTTGAAAAAAACTTTGACATGTTCTGGAAGAGAAGATGGCGGCATGTGATAACATTTATCAAGTATCACAATCTTGAATTGCTATATCTCAACCATCACAATCTTGAATTGCTATATATCACCCGGTATATATTCATTTTCTGCTCGCTAAACACATCATCACAGAAGAAAAAACACATCAACATTAATTTATTATTCAAAATGCATGAATTGCAACACCATTTAGGATTTGTGTGTCTTACCATTTATTAGAGAAGATTGATATATAAATACGTATGACATATATATAATTAGTCAAAGTAGTAAAAAATTGTCTATACAAGTCTGTTATATTTTTATTAGGTAAATGAATTATAGGTAACTGAATTTTAGTAGTATTTTATTAGGTAAATGAATTAAAGGTAATAAATGTGATCCAAAGGTTCTTGATACGTTATGATGTGAAACATGAATTGAAGAATAGTTTCCATAATAGAAAAACTAAACCGTTACCTTAGGAGCATTGTTTAGAAAATCCCTTAAACTAATTAGCATTCAAAACATAATAATAAATAGCATTCAAAACATAATAATAAAAACACAATAATAAATAGAATAGGAATAAAAAGTTTCAGGGTAATTAAGGGACTAAAGTATTTTAATTATTTTAAACTAATTAGCATTCAAAACAGTTTAATAGACAAGAACTATACTGCTAAATGCGTGTTTTACTGCCAACGATGACTAGTCCAACTGGTAAGAGGCATCTCAGGTTTTACCCAAGGTCTTGAGTTTGATCCTTATGGATGACAAGTCTTAGGGTTTTTTCCTCCGAATACTTGTAACGGCCCATGGTCAACATCTCGTTGTCTAGGGTACGTGCGAGGCTTCACCATTATACAGTGAGGTTTTCCTGATGTCGCATACCGACTGAATGTTCGAAAAAAAGAAATGCATGTTTTACTCTATCCCACATATGGTACCTCCCGACAGAAGCAAAGCAGCTATTCTTGTATCTACACGTGAATTATTGAACTTTAATTAGACTACAAAATATTCCAATAAGTTTGATTTAATATAGTCACATATAATTATTATATTCATAACATGAAACTTAAATTATATATTGAATAACAAAATAGCAATATAAATAGTATTAGTTTGGGTAAAATATAATAACAATTAGATATAAAAGTTTCTATAAGAGTATTATAGTAATTAATAAAAAAAAAAAAAAGGAACATAGTATTATAGTAATAATAAAAATAGGAACATATATAGATAAATTAATACCCAAATTTTATAATTTGTCCAGTCTCAATTTGATACCGCTACAAAATTGGATCCAATTGATAAAATATTATAGACTGGGATTTTCAAGAATTTCGGCTCATTAGACCCTGGTTGGATAGCGGACATTGAACCGGCCAGTCCAAAATCAGACCGATATTCGGAACGTTTTAGACCAGGTCAAAGAAAGTAAAATCTTTGGACAGGTTACCGGAGATGGATCTTCGCGGTCGGGAGGGTTGCAATTTTCAAGAAGGGACTATGTGGCTGGATACATAAGGCGTTGGAGACGTAATTGAAGAGGGTGATGGGTTAGTGGCGGTTAGTGACAATAGCAGTACGTTGTAGCGGGAATTTGTAAAAAGAGACAGATCAAGGGTCGCACCATGAAGTGTTTTCTGATGAAACGTTTGCATGGTTGTGGTGGGAAGCAGTGGCATATATAGTTGGTTTTTTTATAAAACGATGGTGGCTTTTTTGGTATAATATTTGGTTAGAAGCAGACGGCATATGAAAAAATAATGAGTGGTGACGTTTTATAAAAGTTGTACCAGCTTGTGCTAGCCTTACACAACTTTTATTGACTTTTTTAAATAGTAATAAATGTCAATTTTCATTTATCTAATACTATGTTATAAAGCATTTTGTTTTTTTTTTTTTATTTAGAAAATAGCCAACTAACAAAAAACAATCTTCAATATACGAAAATACCTTTTTTTTTCAAATTCACTAAAAATACCCATAAAATCACAGGACCGCAAGGAGGAGATGTGGATCGCAAGAACTCCTTGCGGATCGCAAAGACTCCTTGCGATTCTCAAGCAAGGCTTGCGATCCGCAAGCACTGCTTGCTATTTTGACTTTTTTTGAGTAATCCATAATTAAAAAATTCAAAAAAATCTCACAAAAAAATCTTATCCATAAATAAAAAAAAGTCAAAATCACAAGCATTGCTTACAGATTGCAAGAATTGCTTGCGGATCGCAAGCATCGCTTGCGATCCGCAAGCATCGCTTGCGATCCGCAAGGAGTTCTTGCGCTCCGCATCTCCTCCCTGCAGTCTTGCGTTTTTATGGGTATTTTTGGTGTATTGGAAGAAAGTTGGGTATTTTCGTATATTGAAGATGGTTTTTGGTTATTTAGGCTATTTATTTGAACAACCCAAAATACCCCGATTCTTTATTCACTAATTTAAACATCTCTATCTAATATACCTATAATAACCTTAAATCTCAATCACTTTTTCTCTCCTAAAATGTCAACCACTTATTTTTTTCTCTCATCTATAAATCATTTTATTCCTTTAATTCATTCAAAATCTTTTATCTCAAAAATCGTATATCAATAAATTATAAAAATTGTATGGATGTTTATAAAATTCCATGCTCTTTCATTAGAGATGTCATTCGATATACTTTCGACGAACTTTTAAATCCAAGGGCGGAACCCGTACGGCTAAGACATTTGGCTATCATACTTATGACTTGACTTATCACCCCACCATCTCACCGCCTCAACGCCCAGTCCCTCTTCTAACTAAAAAGAACTACAATTGCAAACGAACACTAATTGGGTTTGTATGTTAATTCTTAGCATTGCAATTTTAGAGATGCAACTCATAAAGGGATCAAGTCATGTGTTCGTTCGCAAGTGTAGAAGAATTTGGATTGAGATAAAATTTTGGGTAAAAGGTAAACCCTGGTTAGATTCACTGAAATAAATTTTGGCAACAAGATAATCGTCTTTTGATCATTGCCACACGAGGGAAGGTACAGATAATGAGATTATCACCATCGCTCATGTGTGTGTAGTCCTCGCAGAATTGTGCATTAGAAGCTGTTATAATATGTTTCCATTAAAAATTAATCTACATCAAAAAAATTTGACAAAAATATTGCTACACTGCTTAATATGAGCTCAATAATGATACAAAAATTACATTGACAAATTGCATTAAAGTAAGAATTCTGTTGTTGTCCTACATAAGAAGAACACAAGTGCTATTTTACGGTTTTACTTCTCTACCAGATCGGTAAATACAGCATTGCAAACTAATCTTTCTTGCTAAAAGAAAATAAAAATTAAATTAAATTAAAGCCAGTATGAAGCATAAGCTAATAAATACAGAAGTCGAAGGAGAACGCACAGATATATATTATCCATGACCAGTAGGATCATCAAGCCCACTCACAACAAAACACATCCTGACATGGAGTTGGCATAATACCAGCATTCTTGTTTGTTCATGCTATACTTGACATTGATCTTTGCAGAAATGCATCACAATCCTAAAATCTGAAGGAACAAAGAAAATAGAACAAAACATTAGAAGAGGAAAAATTGACGGATTACCAACTGGCATATTTTTATATAATCTATATATTTACACCTAACTTTGCAAACCATGATGAGTGTACACCATCACCAGAAAAATGGATCAACATAACCTTACCCACCTCTAAAGTTGAAACTTCCAAACAAACCTTATTCTCTTACTCAAAGTTACAGATAGAGTGCAAAACAGAAGCAAACAATAAAATGGAAATGTTTAAGAGAAATATTTGCTTAATAAGAAAATACTTTTTGAGTGATTTGTACCTCTTCTGCAATAATTTTGTTAAAGTATTTTTAAAATATCAAATGTATTTGTTTTGCCAAAAAACGTAACAAAATACTTGTAATAACTATAAGAACAAGAAAAGATAATATAGATAGGCAAACATCACAGAATGTGTATAAATAACTATTATCCAACAAATAAATGCCACGTACGTATTTATTTAGCAATTTGATCACCTACAGAGACTAATGTAGATGTAAAGAAAGTTAAAAGAATGGAATAATTGAGATGTAAACTCTACCCTTTTAACCTCTATTTTTCTTCCAACCGACGGAGCACTGACTCTGCAAAACGTTGCTGCCTGCAAGACATTGAAAGACAGAGTCCCAATACATATAAATTAATGTTGCCGTTATTAGTACATAGAGACAATGCATAAAATGGAACCAACTTTATCAAATATCTGTTCCGAGTAAACAAGTTAGTTTCAAATCGGGAAAAAGTGAAAAACCAAAAAAGTTTCAAAAGTTTATATCGAAATTGATTTGTCAAGTGAATTTGTATTCAGTTTTCATGCCAGCAGAGTTGGTACCACAAAAGATAAAAGAAAAACAAGTTCAAGGTTATTGAGACATTAGCTGCCACATCATTATGTTTCCAGGGAAACTGAATCAGATTACCTTGAATCAAAGTTATTAGAAGTTTGCTACCTATAAAATCTTTTTTAATTCTCAAGGATCTGTGTAAGCTAAAAAAGGTTGGTTATCTATAATAGTATTTTGACAAAAGTTGGACTTAGGAAAATAATAAAAGTTAGCTTACTTGCGTTCCCTATGTTTTGGGCTAGGGCGAGAGTATTTCAAGTACCCATCCCAAGGGACCATCTTAAGACCTGCACGAACAGAGATGATGTGCCTGACCCTGCAACAGAGCAAATTTAAGAAAAGACAACTTTAGACACTGGGGCATTAAAAGCAATTACTCTGCATATTTTAAGCTAAGCAGAAGCCGTCAAACCTTTCTGCGAACTCAATAGCTGTTTCTCCGGGCTTCATATTTTGAGGCTCAAGGTACCAAACATCACAAACCACGGCCCATGATGTCATCAATTGCAATAGGTGGGTTGTAAAGGATTGTCTGCAAAACGAAATTACTCATTTTGACACACGTCAATTGAATAAATGAAAATGAAATCAACATAGATTTGGACAAAAATCTCATACTTTTTGCTATTCCAGAAGGCATCAACAAAAATCTTGTTGTACTTGATCGCAATTGGGCAGACAGTGGCCCCAAGTTCAAATGCACCCTAGATACAGATTACCAACATATCAATACAACTATGAAGATGGTGAAATATGTTATTATTTCGAACCAGAGTTATGACCTTCAACAAAACAATGGCATATGTATTTCCACCAAACCAAGTTTTACCCAAATTTGTAAACCGATAACAAATCGTAGGGAGCAAAACTATAGTTCAAAACTTCAAATCACCAAATGCATGATTTGTTGCCAAGAAAGCTGTTCTTAACAATAGTTTTAAAGTGTGACAAAAAAAAAAAAAAAGAAGAAGAAAAAAGGCAGCCCCAGTGGGTTAAATCAAAAAAATTTTGGGTCAGCACAAGTTTTTTTACTATGGGTTTGATTGGTTTAGGCATCCCACAAACATCTTTTTGTTCCTTTTTTTTTATCAAATAAAGTATCTTATTACAAAGTTTTATCTTTAAACACAATTTTGAGATTTATACAATCTAAATATACTTTGGAAGACTTCTGGCCTGTTTGACTTGTTTTCAGTTTTGCAAATCTAGGTTTATCAGTTTCGTAAGACAAAACTATGACCCAGATCTACCCATATAAACACAAATGAGTCATGCCACCTTTACCGTAAAGGATCCTTCTTCCGATAGATGGAAACAACATTCTGATGTAACCAATCAACTATCTCACCATGTAAACATAATATTATATAAGGGTGAGCAAAAAAACGAACCGAATACACCAAAAACTGATCTATCAGAACTGACCCACTATAAAACCAATGGATCAGTTTGTTAATTTTTGATTAACTGATTGGATCGGTTCGGTTTGGTTAGGTGGATAAAAACCGACCCGCTATCCGCTCCAATTACCTTCAATATGCTTTACTTAATATATGTTGCATGCGAATCATGATCTAAATTATTGGAATTTGACCTTTTGAACTTCTTTATTAGACTACAAATTTATTATAGTTTTGGATGGACTTGAAGTTTTAAGTATAATGGGTTTTCATTTAGTTAATTTAATGGGTTTTCATATATCTTTTGGGCTTTTAACTAATCGTGAAAAAAAAAAAAAAGAAAAAAAAAGAAAAAAAAAAAAAAAAAACAGGTTCATAACGCTATTTGACTTTCTGCAAAGTTTTGCAATCTATCCTTGATGTTAACATATGAAAAACAAATATAACTGAAACTGAACAAAACCAACAAACCAAAAACCAATCAGTTTCAATTTAGGATTATTGGATAGCTAAAATTTTCAGTTCGGATTTTGTTTTTGGCCCAAAACTGAGCCATACTCACTAGCAAGTACAGCTAATTCAATATGGGTCAAGAAATGTACCTTTTTAAACATAACAGTGTAGTTATTATTTACACAAGTTCCTTCAGGGAATATAAGAAGAGGATTGTTGTCGGCTCCTTCAACATGTTCCCTTAACCTGAAATGCAAGGATATATCACGACTTTGTACAAACCTGACAAACAAAAAAAGAACAAAGCTTGGACTGAATACACTTCACATACTTTCTAGCTACTATTTCACGATCCTTTGCTTCAGAACGATTGAACCATATACATCCCACACTTTCCAAAATAGTGCTTTGCAGAAGTCCTGCATGAAAAGCAACATTAAATAACATTCTTCATACTTTATTTTTTCCACAGGTCATTCTTTCATGTCTCAAATTTAGCATTTCACATAAAGTTCCCAAAGTTCATTAGAATAAACAGAAACATATAGGTCAATATATTGAGATACACAAATTAAATATGTGCACGTACCAACCCAGCCAGGGTGTTTCTGCATAATGACTGCAAATGCAGTCATCTGTTCTAAAACAATGAAATCAATCATTGATGTATGATTGGCCACAAATACCTGTTTATCCAATAAGATAGTTAACTATAAACTGTCCAATATGAAACTGAAATTAGATAAATTTAAATTTATATAGGACTGATGCATTAAAGCTAAAAGTTTAAAAAGAAAATCTCAAAGGTTATACCTGTTTTGGCCTTGCACATGGTCGTGGACCATGATACTTGACAACCCCTGTCCATGATGCCACAAAGAAACTGCAAATCAACTCAACCAGAGCTCTCTGTGACCCATATAAACGTATATGTGATTAGCCATGGTTAAGCAAAGCAATGCAGGTATGTATTTGGCAAAATTTAAATCACAACATCAAATCTATAGAACTATGTATCACTAACATTAATAATATGTGCAAATTTGGGTGTGAATTAGCTATTAGCAAAGATCTGAAAAGATGCCAGAAATACAGCCATACCTCTAACCTTTTCCTCAATTTATCATGGCCTTTTAGTAGCATATGCACAGGAATGTAGCATGAGAGGAATATTATCCATCCTAGTGTTAGAATAATAACTCTGCAGTAGGCACAAGAGCAAAGAACCAAATGGTCATAAAATAATGCCCACTTAAGCATGAATACAGACTATATACATGGTTAGCATTCATAAAATTTACAGTCTGGAATGGGGCACGCTAGTGGGTTATTCCAGAGAGGAGAAGGTGATAAGCATAAGAATTATACTTGCGGGTGATAAGCATAAGAATTATACTTGCAACTCCATTTTCAAACCACTAACAAACTTGCAATACTCAAAAAGAAGTTTGTTGGTGACCATCAAGTTATCTCACAACTTGAAGAGTGAGTCTCTTATTCTAAAAGAAAATTGGGTCCCTTTGTAGGCTCCATTATTTGTTCTGTGGGACAAAATGAATGTTTGTGTTGATCTCAACTTATCCCAACCCATTTATAAGAACTACATGCCCAAGAATGATTATGTATTTATGTTTGCATGAATCATTATATAATTATACATATGAAATATCAATCACAATTGTTCAAAATGTTAATCATTGTTTAGAGAAACTAAACAACTAAACTAGCATCAGAGAGCTTCTTCTGCCAATAATATACCAGTTTTTCTCCCAGTTTCTCGTTGAGCATAAGGTTACATCAACCAAAGTAATATACAGTCGGATAGCAGAAATGCTTACCTCGTTGGGAACAGAACCCCATATCTAACTACCACCCCCAAACACCACAATGGGAACAGATATATGTTCCAGTTCCAAGGCTCTGGAGGGTTTGACTTGAAACATCGCGTGAATGAGTCCTGCTCATGCATGAAGGAATTACGGTAAAGACATTTCAAAATAACCCCAGATGGGGTCTAGGCGAGAAGATATTTCAAAATAAACGACAATTATCGTGCCAATTATAAGGAAGATATTTCACATCCATAGTGAAAGGATGGTAAAATCAGCATGAAAAGATATTACATGCCTAAACATCTTATAATATCGCATAGATAAACAACGATAGGATATCAAATGCACATCCACATGTTAACCCCAGTTCCACTTGGTCATGGCGTGAGTAACTTTTGTGCATATTTTCTAATGAACGTTCTTTTAATTCCATTTCAAATTTTTACTATCTAACTTTGTCATGCATTTTCCGTTAACTCTTTCATCGTTATATATAAATATCAAGTACAGTATAATATAATATAAAATAAGCATATCACCCCTGATGAATATCATTTCTAGTACAAATGCAATCAAATTTGGTAGCCAACTTACACAAAAACAGAATATACTCGAGAAATTAAAAACTTATGACGCTCGGGTCTGCGTTTGACTATAATAATCTATCTAGTTACTAGAACATTATTCCAATTTCTAAGCTATATTTTCAATCTCCTATAACCACAATAAATTTTAAATTTACATAATTATAATAATAATAATAATAATAATAATAGGCGAGATTTATAACAAATTAAAAGAGATAAAAAGAAATAAGAATAATTACATCAACAATGGCTCCAGCAGCTTCTGTTAAGGTCGGTGATATATCAAGCAAATCACGCCTACCAAAAAAAAAAATCACACATACACATTACATATATATAGAGAGAGAGAGAGGGAGGGAGAGAGAGGGATATAGATATATTACAAAAGGAGTTTTTTGTGAGGAGGAGAAAGTTGTTGGAAAGAATCAGAAGGAAAGTAATCTTCAATGTTAGGGCGATCCAGGTCCAGCTCTGAGCTTGATGTGCTTAGCTTGTTCTTATTGCTCATCTTTTCTGGTTTTTTTTTTTCTTTCTTTTTCTGTGAGGCAGGAAATAATAATAATAATAAATATAAAAAACATTTTAAAAGCAGACTTGGGTTTGGGTTATTTTTGTGGGTCAAAATTAAAGAACCCACTTCACCACACAGTCACACACACAAAACACCAAAAATAGATGGTCCTCGTATATTTTCTTCAGCCTAGTTTTATGACTTTTATTTACCAGCTTCATTAAACGGGTAAGGGTTTTTTTTTGCCAATAGGTTTTATTTCTTTTTATTAATAACATACCTATAAAAAGAAAACATCAACTTATAGTCTTGGTTTTAGCGATGTACGAGTTAATCTATCTATCGACCTATGATAAGATGAGTTTGTGCTTCCTAATTAAATTCTTAATAGACAAATTATAAATGGGATAATTAATCATCCAGGAGTATGGTACTCCTTTTTTTACATTTAGCGTTTCCTTCTGCTCCACATAATTAGATAAATAATCATCTCTTCTATGAATGTGAGATTGGAGTTTGAAAGATAAGAACAGATACCGTTCTTATGCTTTCCCATTGTAAATATATATCCGTATATGTATGATGTATGATATATACTTGCGTTAAGAAAAATGCTACTCAATAAATTACAATAAACACAAACTAATCGGCAATAAGCAGATTTGAACAGTGGTGGTGCTGATCAAGACAAAATCACAGAAAGTAAATCACTAAAGCTTGTGGCCTACCTAGTGATGCTTCTAAATAATTCGACAACGTACCACCACGACAAAAGAAGCAGACGCCAAAACAGAGATAGTGGAGACATGACCAGAATTTAGATTTTAACCATTTAAAGTAACATCTTTATTATTTCAATATATGTTCATCTATTGTATCATTATTCTCTAATTTTTTTAAATCTTAATTTCATATTATTTTGTGTTAAATAATGTAGAGAGTAGAGATACAAATGTATCATTTTCTAACCTTTTTTAATCATAACGAGATATGTCACCTAGGCGTTGCTCCGAGAGACATTACATTTGTTAACAATTTATTAAAAAATATTATTCAAGAGATAATGTGCTATAAACTTTTTGAAGAAAACATGTATTATTCAAATTATTAAAAACTGACATTTGACAGTTAAAAAATGAACTGTAAAAGTTTTGTGTGAAAGTGAAAGTCGTTCGCATAAAAGTTCAGTGCTAAAAGTGTAAGAGACTTAAATGTTGTGGTGAAAATAAAAGAAAATCAAAAAGTATATAAATTTAGTGCTAAAAGTATAAGGGGTTAAAATGTTGTGGTGAAAGTAAAATGAATAGGAAGTTTATTATTCTTTACAAGTTTTTCCGTACATTTCTTTTTAATATATGTGTTAAAAAGTTTGTTGCTAAAGTGTAAGAGGTTAAAATGTTGTAGTTAAAATAAACGATTATCAAAAAGTAGAAAAATTTAGTGTTAAAAGTGTAAGAAATTAAGATATTGTGGTGAAAATAAAAAAGTTAAAAAGTTTACTAAGAATTATAAAAGTTTTGTTTAAAACGTGTAAATAGTGAAACTATTGTGGTGAAAATATAAAATAAAATAATACTATTCTATACACGTTTTCCCGTACCTTAAAATAAAAGAAAATTAAAAACTATGAAAGTTTAGTGCTAAAAGTGTGAAGAGTTAAAATATTGTGGTGAAAATAAAAATAATACAAAGTTTACTAAAAAATATTATAATTTAATGCTAAAAGTGTAAAAATTAAAAGTTTTGTGTTGAAAATAAAAAGAATAAAAAGTTTCTAAAAAATATTATAGTTTAGTGCTAACAGTGTAAAGATTGAAACTTCTGTGTGAAAGTAAAAAGAATAAAAAGTATACTATTACTAAAAAATATTATAGTTTAGTGCTAAAAGTGTAAAGATTGAAAGTTTTGTGGTGAAAATAAATAGAATAAAAAGTTTTTTAAAACGTATTATAGTTTAGTGCTAAAAATGTAAAGATTGAAACTTATGTGGTGAAAATAAAAAAATAAAAAATATACTATTCTTTACACGCTAAAAAGTTTACTAAAAAGTATTATAGCTTAGTGCTAAAAGTGTAAAGATGGAAACTTTTGTGGTGAAAGTAAAAAGAATAAAAAGTATATTATTACTAAAAAATATTATAGTTTAGTGCTAAAAGTGTAAAGATTGAAAGGTTTGTGGTGAAAATAAATAGAACAAAAAGTTTACTAAAAAGTATTATAATTTAGTGCTAAAAATGTAAATATTAAAACTTATATGGTGAAAATAAAAAAAAAATATGAATATACTATTCTTTACACGATTTTTGATACTTTGTTTTTAATATATATTATAATTTCAATTAAGAAATTACATATCAATTATAAATTAATTACAAATCGTTTGATAAGTCAACAAATTTTAGTGGTGTGACGTACTATTTATATAAAGGTTCACTTAAAAAGTTAAAAGTAAAAAATTAAAAATTCTCTAATGTATTTTAGACAAGATTTCACAAAAAATTCTGGCCAACCAAAACCATGTTCATCGAAGTTGCAAGTTGCTCGTAATTTTTCACGGAAATAAGCTAAGTTTTTGGACTATAAGAGGGGAGGGAGTGGTCGCGCGGTGTGGCCTCCCTGCTAGCGGCATCGCGCGGACACACTGCCGCCGGCCATTCCCTGCAAGTGAGAGGCAAAGAAATTCAGGGAAGAACCCCGATGGGGGGAAGAAAGGAGAGAAAAAGAAGGGAAGAGAGAGAATGAGTGTGATTGGTGGAGATGTTAGTAGTGGGGCCCACTAACGGCTAAAAAAAAATTTATAATTAATTTATAACCATTTCACCTTTTTCACTATAAATACACAACATTTTCAACACAAACAGACGCCAATTTTATCATTCTTTTTCTTCTTCTTCTTATTTCTTCACAAAATTCATAAAAAATGGATCCAAACAAAAATAAAAAAAGCTCTTTATTCAAGAATAATCGAAATCGTTTGTTTAATTTCCCTCAACCCCTCCCAAATCAACCCCTTCCAAATCAACACTTTTCTCAACCTTCTCTTAATCAACAATATTCTCAACCTTCCATAAATCAACAATATTCTCAACCTCTTCCAAATCAATAATACTCTCAATCTCACAATATTATTCAACAATTTCCTCAATCTTCTTATTATTCTTCTTCTTACATCCCACAACCCGCTTCTCCAAATTATGCGTTCAATATGCCTCCACCTCCGCCAATGGATGCTCGAAACTTCACGCCATGGCGGCACTACACGAACCGTCCATGGTATTTTGCCAAAGTGGAGAACGATGAATGCGATTATGGGTCTCTTCAACGACATTAACATCCAAGTGATAAATACTTATTATATACTTCTGAATACTTTTTAATACTTATATATTACATATATATTATATACTTTATATATATATACTTACGTAATACTTTATATATATATATATTTACGTAATACTTATATATTGTATACTTTTTTATATACTTTGTAGAAACGTGCCAAGGGTAGTGGGTGCAACGATTTGGATGTCCAAAATGAGGCGATGAGATTGTATAAGAAACGAACCAAAAAAGATTTTGGTCATATGGGAGAATGGAAGGTCGTGAATACTCGTAATAAATGGAAAGATCAAGAATGTTTCGCCGAGATTTTGACGGCCACGGGAATCACGAATATGGAGGCTAGTTCTTCTTCAAAAAGGAAGTCGACGGAGTATGATTCGGCTAGCAATGAGAACATCCTTCCCGACATGAACGAAGACCCATCCCCTCCCATTGTTTCTTCCTTCAAGTCAAGAAAAAATGAAACCACATCTTCTTCCTCTCATGATGTTGCAGCCGATGATATTAGCGCCTACACGCACGAAAAGCGTGAGTATTTGGTGCTTAAACGCGAGAAGGATCAATTGGTGAAAGAATTTTGGGTTACACAAATCGACGCCTCGAAGTCAAAGTCTCGACAAAGGGATTTGCAGTTTTTTACCGACTCTCATGCTCACGTCACCGATCCGTATCAACGGGAACTCATTAGCGAGAAATGTGAAATCGCTCAAAAGTACGGATGGAGATGTGACTTTTTTTTTTTACGATCTATTTTTTTTTTCCTTTTTTTATTTCGGCTTTATTTTAAATTTGTAGGAAATGTTTGTTTTTAATTTTAAGTATTTTAATGTTTGTTTTAGTTTTTAATGAATATTAAAATTAAATGAAAAAAAAATGAAATGGTATTAAAAATAAATGAAAAAAAATGATGAGGTGGAAATTAGGGGAAGATGGAGAAAGTAGCGTCAGTGATTTGAGGAAAATAGGAGAAGATTAAGGAAAATTGAGTTGAAAGGCTTTTATTGGTTGGTGTTGGGGAAGAAAGGTGACCACTCCCCACCCCTAATATGCACGTGACATGTACTCTTGCTCACACACGGACTGCCCATTAGACAATCCCTGAATTTTTCGACTCATATTAGATTTTTATCACATGCATAGACATGCCAAAATTAAATTATTAATGTTGAAATATTTTAAATCAGGTTACCTTGAAAGGTGGGTTGTAGCTTGATTCATGACACTCACGATTGACAAGTTATAAATCCAATATCTATACTTCATATATAAACAAACTACCTCTCTCCAAATTAAACACTCTACCTTTAAATTCCCTATTTTACCCTTTTAATTTACACTACCACTAAACACTTTAATTCTGAAATATCAAAAATGTCCTTAAGAAAACCTTACACCCGATTTGTCTCCCTCCTTTCCCCTGAAGCTGCTCACATATTATACAAAAAACACACCCATACATCCCCATAACAAAACACACACATACATCCCATCGGAACCGCCTCTCTCTAAAACACACGTAGCCACCGCCCCCCAAAACTGCTGTCGTATGCGCCGTCTAAAACACACATAGCCATAGGTACGGTGATCCGGTAATTACGCATGTACCGCTAATTAACCAACGTTTTTTTCCTATGCTCCACCGCATCGCGCGGGTACAAAGCTAGTAGTTACTATACACGTTATAGGATAGACGCGGATAGAGTGATAGGATAGATATTTATATTTATTATTTATTTATTATATGTTTACAAGTTACAACATAAAAAAAACTTTTATATTTTCATTTCACTTATATTAATGTTTATCGTCACATATGTAGAAACTTTCAAATCAGTAAATTATAAGTATGCCTACGTTTTTTTTCCGTCTGCTTTTTCAAAAATTTATGTAATGTAAATCCAAATCATCATAAAAAACTTATCCACAATTTTGAAATTTATCTCAAAACTACCACCCAAGTTTTATTAAACTTATAAAAAGTTTATGGAAAATCAATCAATCAATTGTGTTGTTATAATAACCCGTACGTCATGTTATATAATTTGTACAATTTTATAATTATATACAAAAAAGGTGGAGCAAAAAGTCGTGTTGATATCTAAAGCAATTGAAAGCATAATGTGTGAATGTGCGACATATCTTCCAATCTCTTCTTACATATCTTCCAATCTCTTCTTTAAAAATTTGGTATTTGAATGCCACCTCGCTAGATTGCAACGTAGCATCGGATTGTAGTAGTTAGATATCAATTAAATGAAAACGTATTCACATGTTTGAAGGCAATGTTTGATAGTATTGTATCAACACTAAATTATAAAATATTTTACTTATATTATAAAGTCTATATTTTAAGTACATTAAGTTTAGAATACTATTCTTTTACCTTACCATTTCCATGCTTACAAAAATTACAACTGTTATCATCTCAATTATCAACTACCTTTAGCGCTACCGACAACATTTTCTAATGTGATATTTGACATTTTGACTTACAGTTTACAAAATGAAACAAAAAGATAATTATCAATCCTGACCACATTATCATATATCATATATACAATAAGTTATGTTATCTATATCTATACTTTTATATCTATCTATCTATCTATCTATCTATCTATCTATCTATCTATCTATCTATCTATATCTATACTCCTCTATAAAGAATATTGACTTTTTATTTTTAGAAATTAAACATATTTTTCAATATTCCCATAATACCCCTTATACGCCACTCTATCTTTAAACCAAAATACCCTCAAACGTTTTTCAACTAACAAAAAACCAAACGCTAACCCTAAACCAACTCCATACCCCTCCCTCGTTTCTCCCAACGCTAACCCTAAACCAACTTTATACCCCTCCCTCGTTTCTCTCTTCTCTGCTAACACCACCGCCAACTTCCCCCATCACTACCACCACCATTAAGCCACCATAAATCGATCAACTTCTCAAAGCCTCACCCGTCGTCGTCTCCTCTGTTCACCTATTTTTTAACTTCTCACAATTAATTCATTTTCTATATTTGAATAATGTAGTGGCATTTGTGTTAGGTATTGTTCATCCCCTGACACTGCCGCTTGAATCACCAACCACCGCCGCCGTAATCTCACAAATCGATGATGGAGCTCACAAATCTGATCTCAAATCAATAATGGATTTCCTAACCACCACCGCCGGAATCTCACAAATGGTTTACGACATTTGTTTATTTTTGTTTTCTCTTTCTGTTGTTTGCTTGAATTTCCCAAACGTTGCCGGATTCTTATGGGTTATATATAATAATTGTTTCTTTGTTAATGATGAAGGGGGAAAACAAGATTAGTAAGTGTCGGGATTGATGACTCACAATATTTTAAGTTACTTTGTATAAACATAAGCATCGATAAAGGCTTATTTCTGGTTTGATATAATTGTTGATTTTTAGTTACTTTAGTAGGCATTGTTGAAGTTATTGTTCGATTTTCACATAAACTATAAACTGGGGCAATGGATTAGCTTGACAGAGCTTTTGAAGGCACCTATCACGAAATTTCAGGAAGGCAATACAATTGAAAATATGGACATGATACCTCATGGGTAATGGTCAAATTTGTAACTCTTTCATATTCTTTTTATTATAAATTTCTGATCATTCTAGCATAGTTGTGTTAAGCTTATTGTTTTTAAACCGATAGGTTTCACAGCCAGAGATTGGAGATTTTGACCGAGCTATCGCAATTATGGTCATCATCTCATATCGCCCATGTTTTATATTGTCTACACCTTCTAGCCACAACGCGCGTGCACCAGGCCAGACATGTATATCCATTTTTAGAAACTTGATGATGCAAAAAAGAAACATGACTCCATAGTGGAAGCGTTTTAATGTGATGCAAGTTTTCTTCTTCTACTTAAAAAGTTAAAATGGGTATATGAATAAGATTTTCTTTGTTTAAAATTATATAAAGTGAACAAATATTTGATTTAAATATATTTGATCTAATATGGATATTCGTTTCCAAACTCTCTCGGTAACTTCCAAGATATCTACTTAGACATGTTCGAACATGATATTACTTAATGGAAACCACCATTTGACCATTTTGACGATGGTTTCATAAAATGTAAAACAATTCATTCATATAACTTTGATACACATGTATAAAAAAGAGTGATGAACAATATAAAAAGGTACTACTATTTAGCCCAATAGCACTGGTAGTAGCCCAAAATGTAAACAAAACCCAACCCAACCCACATTACACGAAAACAAAAAACCGGTTTTAAAATCAGCTTTTCACACCCTCATTTTCTCATCTCTCTCTCTCTCTCTGCCGCTTCGGCTAGGGTTTACTGTTATTTTCTCTCTCTCACACACACACAAACACTGTCTCTATATATTTCTTGTATATCACCTATTAATGGGGTTTTGATTTTAGTTCTTTGAGATTATCATTCTTAAGTCATATATTGAAAAACCCATTTTTTGTGCTATTGAAAAATGGCCTCAAGAAACCCATTTGATCTTTTGGTTGATGATGATAACGATGACGTCACTCAGCTCATAAGTAAAATATTTTGATGTTCACTTGAAAAATGGCTTCCGGTTGCTGCTCCGGCTAAGAAAGCTCCGACTGCCGGTGGTTTGACTGCTAAGCCTGCTCCTAAGAAAGCTCCGGCTGGTATATTCCTCTCTCTCTATTTCCCTTTCTTTATATATATGTGTATATATATATATATATTGTATATGTATAAAATGAACTAAAAATAAATAAGTTTGTGACATGGTTAGCTGTAGTTGAGATCCTTATAATTGAAAATATTGCTATGTTGTTTTTGTTAATGATAATAATAATAATAATATATCACTTAGAATTGATAGCCAATCTACGTATATTGAGCTGCTTTTTGTTTTTTTTTTTTATATAAAGCGAGGATAAACACATTTTTTAATCGTACTTTACTAGTTATAGGATCTTGTAATAGAAAGACAGGATTCGATATGAAGGATTAAGGTGTATTTGATATGAATGGCTTCAATGGAGGTTACATGCCTACAGCTGACGGAGAGGTTGATAAGTTCTCTGAGAGACGTGGATTCAGTTCTTCCCGTGGCGCTTATCGTGGTGGCTACGCAAATGGGGATATGGATGGTGAACGCCCTAGAAGGGTTTTTGAACGCTGCAGTATGACTGGTCGTGGGTAAGAAAGCTATTCGATGTGTTAACCTTTTGAGATTAAAACGTTATGCCTGAAAAATGAAAGTTTTTTCTAGTTGGCCACTTCTTCTAAGCTGCTTTTTTGTTAATGCAGTAATGATCTTAAGCGTGATGGTGCCGGTCGTGGTAACTGGGGATCTCCTACTGCGGTTCCTAAGTAAGTATACATTTTTTAGCTTTCAAAATTGCAGTTTTTTATCTGTGTTTTTCTTTAACATGCTACACTAGCTATGATATTACTTGTTTTTCTAATTTGGTTACACTACAAATAAATTGACATTCAGTGGCATACAATAAGTGCCACAAAAAGTAACAAAAGTGCCACTAAAAGCGACTCTAGGCTACAACGGCATACAAAAAAAGTGTCACTACAAGTGCTACCACTAAAGCCCTTTAGTGGCACTTTTTATATCTACCACTGCAAGTTTTTATACCTATAGTGGCACTTTTTTTTGAGCCACAATAACAAAAAATGCTTTTGTGGCAAATAATTTGTGCCACTAATTGTTTGCTAAATACAAGCTATTAAGAAGCTTTTAGTGACACATACTTCGTGTCATCGTAAAACAATTTTTGTCATGTGAACACAATCAACAAACAAGCTACGAAACATTCAAACTTCTTCAAATGTTTAACAATACATGATAAACCCTAAGGTTCATTCCGTTAGTCGAGTTACAAAGGTACATGGAACTAAAGTTTCAAAAGTGTACATCTAAAACATCTAACAAAAGACTCTAAGAGTACCTAACAAACTACTCGTTTAAGAAACGACAAGTTATGCACAACTGAGCATCTTCCCCCGGGTCTGATGCAAGATGAACCTTTTGTCAAGTCATAAAAAAGAACACTAGCTACTTCCTCCTCCTGTTGAAACAAATGAAGACAACACAAATTGAAAATAATTGAAAGCTCACAAGTAAAGTGTTACTACACTTATGATTGTTAAACAAAGCAGGTATTTACCACTAGTTCCAGGTGACCTTTGGTTGGCTAAGGGGATATTCGGAAAAGTTGAAGACGTATCAGAAATCTAACACAATGTTTAAAAAACTTAGGAACTAATAATGGGCTAATAACTTTAAAAAATAAAAAATTTATAGTACGTAATGTACCTGCATATTCAGATTGTTAAGGACTCCCGGACAAGTTTGCATTTGGGATATGTTCATGAAATAGATTCAATTAAGTGCTCACGGCAAGTTTTGTAGTTGCCAACTCACTTTGTGTTGTAGCCAAATCACTCTTGAGACTTTCCACAGATTGTGGCTGTGTAGATGACGAAGCACCACTCTCCTTAACTGTTGGCATTCGACCTATTAACCGAATGTATCCCCTTTTCTCTGGTCCTTTGACTTTAGAGTAGACATCATTTTCAAAATCATACCTATCAGTTATTATATTTGTCGACTCTTTTTCAAGAGCTTTCAATGAATCCTGCATAACAAATACTGAGTTAGTGAGCTCAACGAGCATATAAATTAGTAACAAGTGTTCTGTTCCAAAATAAAGTTATAAGTGTTTCTGAAGTACACTACCGCAACTTGGGCAGCCTTATCATTCACAATTCTTCCATTTTTACGAGTATGGCTTTTTATGTATAGCTCTCCCCTTGTTAGGCGTACACCATTATTCTTTATCTCCTGTAACAATATAATGTGTACTTTACTTCCGACACTTAAACTGCTATAAGCATAAAACAATAAATGTCAAAGTAGATATAATAATACCTCTTCATGAGCAAGACGGGCAAATGATTTTGTCCCAGTTACATGAGGCTCTTTCAACTTTTTATGACTCTCTCTTCTTTCTTCACATGTCCTCTGTACTGTTAAATAACAAGTGATAAAGTAAAGAAACTCTAGACATCAATTTTATAAAAGTGAAATATTACAATGAAAAGTCGCCAAAGTTACAAACACTTGTTACCTGAAATTCTGGAGTGAACCAACGAGTTACCAGAGTTTTAAATTGTTCAGAATTCACCCTGCCATCTTTTTCAGTTTCATTTTTCACAATTTCATCAATGGTGAGGCTCGAGCCATAGGCAGTTGCTTTCAATGAACCCTTCCAAGTCCTCCACTTTTTCCCCATGCTATAGATAATCCATTTCTTAATAGCAGGTGTTTCAGCAGGATAAAAAACAAATTTTGCCTACATATGTAGCCTAAATATGTTAGCATATATGAATTTATCAAGAAACAAAAATCTTAGACTTTTTAACAAGCTAGTACCTTAACCATCAGATGCATATCCTCCTTTTTTCTCATTGGAACCTTTCTCCAGTCGGGATAGTCAATTTCTACATGTTAAGACATCCTCACAAGGGTTCCAAGATATTGCATGAGCTCATTACCTTCATCCCCTACTGGTTTCCCAAACTCGTTAAATGTTACGCCTATTTTTTTAGACTTGCCCATCTCCCAAATTTCAGCTTTTTGAGTAGGACCCCTGACCTTCTTTTCAGGACCTGATAATAATGTATTCTTAAATATCCCAACCGAAGTCTAGCATAGAATTTCAACCAATAAGCAACTATAAGGAGAAAAACTAACTACTATAACTAAAACGTTTGACTAATAAGCAACGCCTCAAGTGTTACGACCACATACCTTCATCAGAATTTTCTTCATTAGTAGGCAACTCAGGCTCGAGAGATTGTAGATCAGAAGATTGACCTTCTTCTTGGAGATTTAGGCTGTCACCGTTACTGTCTTCTTCCATGTGTTGTTGCTTTTGACTTTGAGCAGGGTCGTCTTCATCATCAGTTTCAGTGGTGATGATACATAGTCTTTTGCTCTTACCACCCATCCTGGTATTAACAAAAAATAGGCAATACAATTTTGCAACTGTCAAATTGATTTATGAGAAATAATGATAATAATATGCATTTTCATACCAAACTTATATTATATATTTTATGAGAAATATATATCAAACACATAAAAGGGTCAACCAACATATATAAAAGCTTAAAAATATTTTGCAACTTCTAACCCTGTCTAAAACCGTATCAAATATTCATACCAAACTCATTAGTCATTTAGCACTTTACACAAGTAGTTCAAATTTTTATTAATGGTACATGGATGAATCTAAATCTAAAGATGCATATACTACATCAAGTTGCATATAAGATAAAAATTTTTTTACTTTTCTGTTTCATGAGAAATGAAAGAGTCAAACAAAATATAAAATCCTAGCATTCCATATATTTTTATTCTTGAGAAGCCGTCATTTATCTTCAATTTCTCATTGGAATTAAACATGGCAGCAAACATTTTTGTAAAAACTACTACTCACAACATAACAATACATATACACAAACAACAGGCATATAATTTCCATTTGCATAAATAAATCTTATCAAATTTGTAACCTAACACTTACAAAGTAAGTGAAGGACCAACCCCTCCCATTTGTTTAATACTCTGTACGGCCAAACACTATAACTATATATATACATTTAGTAGTAATTTTTTTCATTAATTGCATGTCAAGATCTCAAATCGGAAAGCTACAAGTAGAACATATAAATATATAAAGTAATAAAAGATAATATAAATATATCATAATTAATACATCCATAGTCATGATAAAGTAAATCAACTAGATATGAAAATTAACATGTAAAGGTAGATCGTAAACAACTACCTGAGATTTATGAGTAATCGGAGTGAACAATTAAAAATAAAAAAAAAATCCCTAGAAAAGTAGAAGTGATTTGGGGGTTTGAAGAGTTTGGGAGTATTTTGGAAGATTTCAAAGTGATTTTGGGATTTTAGGTGGGAGTTGATTTGGGGATTGAAAATTTTAGGGATTTTGAAGTGGGAGTGAATTGGGAATTCTGTAATGGAGGGAATGTGACCCGCTCATTTTTTTCTGTCGAAATTTTTTGGTGTGACCCGCTAATTTTTTTGATCAAAAGCTTTTAGTGGAGAAGTTTTATAAAATAAATTAAGTAAAAAGTATATAATGGTAAAAATACCATGTACCACAAATGAGTATATATATTAGTGGCATAAAATCAAAAAATTGCCACTAAAACATTTGACTATTAATGGCAAAAGCTATATAAGTGCCACTATAACATTTGATTTATTAGTGGCACATATGAAATGCCACAAAAACATATGATTTAGTGACACATAAATGATATGCCATTAAAAGTGTATGCCACTAAATGGCATATTGTTTGTAGTGTTAATACCCATGGGTCAATAATATTGTTAATGAGAATATATGGGTCAATAATATTGTTAAGATAAATCAAGACTTCAAAAAATTCAGCTAAGCACATGTGCCAAGTCATTATGGAATCTCAAAAAACTTTTAAACAGTTTCATGGTAATTAAGAAATGACAAAGTGCAAGATGTACTGTTTTAAGCAAGATCATGCAAACCCTATATCTTCTAAACATGATTTCTACACTACCAAAGTAAAGACACACCAAATGCATAAAAAAAAGAGGAATACATGAATTACATCCAAGCTGAACTTGAACTGAACAGAAATATATATATGTCTAATGAAATAAGAGGTGTCACATTAGGTAGCTAGTTGTTGTCAATTATGTTGTTGAAACTGATGATTTCTGACATTACCCAGCTTGTGGGCAAAACTGAGTGAAAGATGAACACATCTATAGAAACAAAAAAATATAAGATTTGTAGTTCCAACCGTTAATAATATGATCTCCCAAACCTATAAGCAAACAACTCCACTCACACCTCCTATTATGTAACCAAGTTAGCATACAATGAGCTAAATTCTAAATCCAAAAATTGCCTAAAACACATAAAAATCTAAACTTACAAAACCACCCATGAACCAAATAACCATCCTTGATGTTCAAATAGTCACATTTTGGTGTATAGACAAATGAACTAAATAAGACCAAAAGCAAGTAGAAAAAAAGAAGACTAAATGTTTAACATGAAACTACAGACAAACATTATGAAACTACATTCTTGAAACCATAATCTTTTCTTGGCTTGGTAACAATCTTTAATTCCATTTTATTGCAGTGACAATGTTTTTGTGACCTCATTCTTGACAGATTCGAGCCTGGAAGTTTCTTATTCTTTTTATCCAAAATAAATAACCGCCGTCTACTTATAATTTGATAACACTTTTAATACCCGAGTGAACATGAGGCTATTATAAGAAACCACCCCTCACATACTTTTTTTTAAACCATAAAAATCATGGGGCCCCAACATTTATTCAAAATATTAAAATATTGGTATGTCAGGTGTTTTTCACCCAAGTTGAGTGCATAACAGCCCCATATTCATTTTTCTCATATATATAGGGAAAAGTGAGTATGAGGCTGTTATGCACCTAACTTGGGTGAAAAACCCCTCACATACTAATATTTTAAATAAATACATGGTCCCCCATGATTTTTACCTTTTAAAAAAAGGTATGTGAGGGGTTTTTCACCCAACTTGGGTGCCTAACAGCCTCATATTCCCTTCCCCCATATATATATATATAGGGTATATAGGGCAGAACTGAGTTTCATAATGTTTGTCTGTAGTTTCATGTTAAACATTTAGTCTTCTTTTTTCTACTTGCTTTAGGTCTTATTTAGTTCATTTGTCTATACACCAAAATGTGACCATTTGAACATCAAGGATGGTTATTTGGTTCATGGGTGGTTTTGTAACTTTAGATTTTTATGTGTTTTAGGCAATTTTTGGATTTAGAATTTAGCTCATTGTATGCTAACTTGGTTACATAATAGGAGGTGTGAGTGGAGTTGTTTGCTTATAGGTTTGGGAGATCATATTATTAACGGTTGGAACTACAAATCTTATATTTTTTTGTTTCTATAGATGTGTTCATCTTTCACTCAGTTTTGCCCACAAGCTGGGTAATGTCAGAAATCATCAGTTTCAACAACATAATTGACAACAACTAGCTACCTAATGTGACACCTCTTATTTCATTAGACATATATATTTCTGTTCAGTTCAAGTTCAGCTTGGATGTAATTCATGTATTCCTCTTCTTTTTATGCATTTGGTGTGTCTTTACTTTGGTAGTGTAGAAATCATGTTTAGAAGATATAGGGTTTGCATGATCTTGCTTAAAACAGTACATCTTGCACTTTGTCATTTCTTAATTACCATGAAACTGTTTAAAAGTTTTTTGAGATTCCATAATGACTTGGCACATGTGCTTAGCTGAAGTTTTTGAAGTCTTGATTTATCTTGAGCAAATGTATCAGAACTTAAATGTTGATTCAATGGTGTGGAATTTAGCAAGAAGACATTGATGGATTGGTTGGTTTCCATATGCTCTTTTATGTTATTGACTCACTGTGAATGATATTGATGAACAAGTTTTAGAGTTGTCGCCGCATTGCGCGGACATATGATTCATATATATATGTGTGTGTGTGTGTATATATTATTTCGTATTAGTTTATGATTTGTTCATTAAGAGTTCATCATATTACTCTGTTACTTTTGTTGTATTTGTTTTTCCAGTAAACATCTGACAAATCTTGCCATTAATCCAATACACTAATTAATGATGGTTTGTAATTGTTTCGAAATTGTAATTTAGCTATTATACATAAATAAATGTGAACCTGAAATACTACTGAAACTTGGTTATCTGCTGCTGCTGCTGGTTAGCTTTGTTGGCTAGACTGCTTACTTGTTTGTACTTCCCAGAAAAAAAATATAGTTATGCTTATAGTTAGGTGGCAATCTGCTCTGCCAACTTACATATATATGTGTGTGAGTGTGTGGCAATTTGGGTTGTGCTTTATCTTTAGAGGGCCGTATACTCGAACGCTAAGCTAGACGATTAACTAACAATGAGTGTGGCCCGTTGGGTTGAAAGTTATCCGAGTTTTATACAAGTATCAGTAAATCTTACTAAAAATGTTGGATGGTATTATTCATGGTGTAGTAATCATATTTATCAGATTATTTATTCGTAAAAAGCTCACTTCAGGATGTTAGCCTAACCTGTTTAACCCACACTTCAGGATTTCTTGTATTGGTCCGTTACCCAACCCATTTACCCTCGCCCAGTTTGTCACCTTAGTGTTGACGAAGTGAGATTAGTGCTCATTTGTTCTCGCTTATCAAGTAATCTTTTCTTTTTCCTGTTCATACTCAGCAGCATGGATCTTTCTGACGACATATTTGGTGCATCAATAAACTTGGAAGATATCCACTTGAATGAAGGGTTTAAAGAAGGCTATGATACTGGTTTTGCTTCTGGAAAAGACGATGGACGTGAAGTTGGACTGAAAACAGGATTCATAACTGGTGAAGAATTAGGGTTTTACAGAGGCTGCATTGACGTGTGGAAGTCTGTGCTCCGAGTTGAACCAACATGTTTCTCGGCAAGGGTGCAAAAGAACATCAAAGAGATGGACGAGTTGGTGACCAAGTATCCGATTCTGGAGCCAGAAAACGAGTCTGTAACGGATATGATGGGGTCATTAAGGTTGAAGTTTCGGGCTATTTGTGCAACATTGAATGTGAAGTTGGAGTACAATGGGTATCCAAAAGCCTCAAACCCGAATGAGATTCAGTTTTGAGGTGTACCAGCTTCGGATCAAGTGATCAACCAATTATTAAACTGGTATTCGGGGTTGCGTTTTGCGTAGATAACTGAAGTATGACGTTTGCTAGATTCAAATAATCTAGAAAATAGTGTTCGTGGAACCATGACAAAACGATAATCTAAGGTTTTTTAAGAAAATGCAATTCTGAAGAGCCGGGCTGGGATTAGCTTTTTGCATTACCTTGCAATCGCAATTCCAAACGTCCTTTTTAGGAATTCTTTCATGAAACTTTTTTCTTAGGTATGTAATTAACAGTTGAACATGTGTGTATTTGTATTAAATACTTTTGCTACACAATTTATTGCAATAATCAAAATTAGTAAGTGCATGTATTACACCCTTTAACAAAACAGTTGTCTAAGTTGTTTGGAATTTTGGATGACATAATACGTCGAAAATAGTGAGATCCGTGGTTCATGAAGGCGCATGTATAGTTGTGGACGGTGTATATATGAAAGCCCCAAAAGTTCTTGAAGAACTTGCTAGCTGAATATGCTTTTTGAAATTTGTTGGATTGTGACCCTTCATGTTCAACTTACTATTGTTTATGCAGTCACAAGGAAATTGAACATTTCATAAAGTTAAAGATTAATGAAAGATAATAACGTGATTAAATTTCCAGGGCATAGTTAGATTGAAATAAAGAATTCCATATACGAGTTTAGATTATCTGATAGAGTTTAGCCTGAATTGCAACCAATGCATAAATAGTTGAACGAATTGGAGAAGTAAATGAATCTAGCAGGGAATGTCCCTGTTCTTGAATTTGTATTACATGATGTGGTTGATCAACAAAAAGAAAAGCTTCTGTTATGGCATTGCGAGCATTTGGTGATTGCTTATCATTTAACTAAAATGGCAACATGGGTTCCGATTCGGGTCTTTAAGAACTTAAGGATTTGTAAGGATTGCCATGAAGCCACAAAATTTAGTATTAAATTACTTTGACTACAGTATTTTATAGGGCCAAATCTAGGGGAAAAAAACCCATAAATTTTGTATGTTCCTGATGACACCCTTGAAAGTTTAAACCTTAGTTTGCAACAGGGGATCGCACTCAAAGTTTGTATGTTCCAACATTGGTCAAAGCCTGATCAATTTGGGAACAAGCACATTGTCCCTGATCACACAAACCACCGGGTTCTCCAACTGCAGGACGGCTCCAACTACATTAGCCCGTACAGTGATTGGAAAGATTCGTGGCCATCTCTCGTTTTGGTAAGACCTAAGGGCATCCTCAATGGCCACTGGTCCAGCATTGAGTGCAGGCACAAGCTTTTGCACTAAAACAACAGCATCTTCTAGAGCACAACAAGCCCCTTGACCAAGATTAGGAGTCATTGGATGCCATGCGTCACCAACCACTACAGCTCCACCAGATGAAGCTGGTGGGGTCAGACCTGGCCACAGCCATCGATCAACTAGTGGGGTCCGGATGATTGTGTCTTCTGGGGTGACATCAACTAAGTTTTGAAATTCAGAGGGCCAATTCTTGATCAGTTCCTTTGTTTGTTTCTTTAACACTGATGGATCAGTAATCTTTGGACCTGCCACCGTGTTACATGCACATAATTATTACAAGAACTAAAGGGGGCAACTACGACATATATACCTGAGCAGGGCAATTCAGATCCTGTTTTATATAAAAGTTAGTGGGTTAAATCAAAAAAATTTTGGGTCAGCACAAGTTTTTTTACTATGGGTTTGATTGGTTTAGGCATCCCACAAACATCTTTTTGTTCCTTTTTTTTTATCAAATAAAGTATCTTATTACAAAGTTTTATCTTTAAAAACAATTTTGAGATTTATACAATCTAAATATACTTTGGAAGACTTCTGGCCTGTTTGACTTGTTTTCAGTTTTGCAAATCTAGGTTTATCAGTTTCGTAAGACAAAACTATGACCCAGATCTACCCATATAAACACAAATGAGTCATGCCACCTTTACCGTAAAGGATCCTTCTTCCGATAGATGGAAACAACATTCTGATGTAACCAATCAACTATCTCACCATGTAAACATAATATTATATAGGGGTGAGCAAAAAAACGAACCGAATACACCAAAAACTGATCTATCAGAACTGACCCACTATAAAACCAATGGATCAGTTTGTTAATTTTTGATTAACTGATGGGATCGGTTCGGTTCGGTTAGGTGGATAAAAACCGACCCGCTATCCGCTCCAATTACCTTCAATATGCTTTACTTAATATATGTTGCATGCGAATCATGATCTAAATTATTGGAATTTGACCTTTTGAACTTCTTTATTAGACTACAAATTTATTATAGTTTTAGATGGGCTTGAAGTTTTAAGTATAATGGGTTTTCATTTAGTTAATTTAATGGGTTTTCATATATCTTTTGGGCTTTTAACTAATCGTGAAAAAAAAAAAAAAAAAAAAAAAAGAACAGGTTCATAACGCTATTTGACTTTCTGCAAAGTTTTGCAATCTATCCTTGATGTTAACATATGAAAAACAAATATAACTGAAACTGAACAAAACCAACAAACCAAAAACCAATCAGTTTCAATTTAGGATTATTGGATAACTAAAATTTTCAGTTCGGATTTTGTTTTTGGCCCAAAACTGAGCCATACTCACTAGCAAGTACAGCTAATTCAATATGGGTCGAGAAATGTACCTTTTTAAACATAACAGTGTAGTTATTATTTACACAAGTTCCTTCAGGGAATATAAGAAGAGGATTGTTGTCGGATCCTTCAACATGTTCCCTTAACCTGAAATGCAAGGATATATCACGACTTTGTACAAACCTGACAAACAAAAAAAGAACAAAGCTTGGACTGAATACACTTCACATACTTTCTAGCTACTATTTCACGATCCTTTGTTTCAGAACGATTGAACCATATACATCCCACACTTTCCAAAATAGTGCTTTGCAGAAGTCCTGCATGAAAAGCAACATTAAATGACATTCTTCATACTTTATTTTTTCCACAGGTCATTCTTTCATGTCTCAAATTTAGCATTTCACAGAAAGTTCCCAAAGTTCATTAGAATAAACAGAAACATATAGGTCAATATATTGAGATACACAAATTATGAATTAAATATGTGCACGTACCAACCCAGCCAGGGTGTTTCTGCATAATGACTGCAAATGCAGTCATCTGTTCTAAAACAATGAAATCAATCATTGATGTATGATTGGCCACAAATACCTGTTTATCCAATAAGATAGTTAACTATAAACTGTCCAATATGAAAACTGAAATTAGATAAATTTAAATTTATATAGGACTGATGCATTAAAGCTAAAAGTTTAAAAAGAAAATCTCAAAGGTTATACCTGTTTTGGCCTTGCACATGGTCGTGGACCATGATACTTGACAACCCCTGTCCATGATGCCACAAAGAAACTGCAAATCAACTCAACCAGAGCTCTCTGTGACCCATATAAACGTATATGTGATTAGCCATGGTTAAGCAAAGCAATGCAGGTATGTATTTGGCAAAATTTAAATCACAACATCAAATCTATAGAACTATGTATCACTAACATTAATAATATGTGCAAATTTGGGTGTGAATTAGCTATTAGCAAAGATCTGAAAAGATGCCAGAAATACAGCCATACCTCTAACCTTTTCCTCAATTTATCATGGCCTTTTAGTAGCATATGCACAGGAATGTAGCATGAGAGGAATATTATCCATCCTAGTGTTAGAATAATAACTCTGCAGTAGGCACAAGAGCAAAGAACCAAATGGTCATAGAATAATACCCACTTAAGCATGAATACAGACTATATACATGGTTAGCATTCATAAAATTTACAGTCTGGAATGGGGCACGCTAGTGGGTTATTCCAGAGAGGAGAAGGTGATAAGCATAAGAATTATACTTGCGGGTGATAAGCATAAGAATTATACTTGCAACTCCATTTTCAAACCACTAACAAACTTGCAAAGAAATTGGTAGATATTCGTAGATAAAAATTGCCAAGTGAATAAACAAGACCCACATATTCGTAGAGTTTCATAAAAATATCAAAAGTCTATGAATCAACAATCCATCTGATTTTGTCTATTTTTGTCACCTATTACAAAATGCACTCAACAACCTTTAATTGAAAGTTTCACCCTTCAAATTTTCACAAAGTAATTGGAAAGTTTAACTTTATTTTCCTGCATAAATAAAATAATCAGATTAATCATTTTAAGATAATTTAACTTTTCCTAATATATAATTGAAATAAGTAAGACTTAATTAGAACAGATTATAAGACTCACGTAATCATGTTATTACATTATTTGTCATTGTTCAAGTGTTTGAGATGAGACAACTATTAACTTTAATAATAAGGATCGATGTCATAAGTTTAAGTCTTACATAGAATTAAAAATGAGATTTTATATGCTGCGTTTTTCCTTTTGGTGATGGAATATAATCGAGCGATAGTATTAACGGGACAGTAATACTTAAATGGTCCGTCAATAATTCAAATTATCCATTAAAAATTTTTGAAAGAAAATAAAAGACATGGATCACATCATATCATGTAGCTATAAATAAAAGGTAGAAAACACACACATTGTAGCTCCAAACTTCCATGGTGTAATTTATGCCTTTCTCCCTTCATCAATCTTTGTCGGCTGCAAATATCATACAAACATTTTGCTTCATTATATGCTTTTTCTACCGAGAATATATAACCAAAAAAAATCATACAATAAAAATGTCGTTGGGTTCATCTTTTCAATATTCTCCTCCTCGTCATCATCATCAAGAAACACACAACAATAACTTACAATTAGCACCACCAACACAAAATATACCTGACCAACTACACCACCACCAAGTCCACATGCGCCAACTTATAATATGTTGTGCACAACTCATTTCTCGGTCCGATTTCTCAGCGGCTCAACACCTTCTTGCCTTCCTCTCGTCCCACACTTCTCCTTCTTCTCACGACTCGACTGATCGACTCCTTCACTACTTCACTCTCGCCCTAACCCTTCGTCTCGATAACGCGATTTATTCATCAAACCGTTGTTATTCCAATATCGACATTCATCATTTCAACTTACAATCATCTTATTTGTCACTTAATCAAATAACACCTTTTATTCGCTTTTGTCACCTTACCGCGAACCAAGCTATATTAGAAGCCATCGATCAATCACAAACGCAACAATCAGATAATCATCAGCATTATAATTATTCTTCTCAATGTATTCACATTCTTGATTTTAATATAATGCATGGTCTTCAATGGCCATCTTTAATGCAAGCAATTGTAACCATTAACCCTAAACTCACACTTCGAATTACATCCATTGGGACTAACTTAGACACCCTTAGAAAAACGGGGGATCGTCTTTCCAATTTCGCGAATTCGTTAGGCCTTAATTTTCGGTTTCATCCTCTTTTATTTTCAAATCAAGATAACATTAATGACCTCATTTGTCATTTATCATCGATTGTATTTCGTCCTAATGAAATACTAGTAGTAAACTTTGTTTTGTACCTACATAGGTTGTTGAGAAACCGAGAAAACTTGTGTTTTTTACTTAGAAAAATTAGAACCATGAACCCTAAAGTGGTTACTTTGGCTGAAAGAGAAGCTAATCATAACCAGCCATTGTTTATGTCAAGATTTGGTGAGGCATTGAAGTATTACACCGCGGTTTTCGACTCAATGGAAGCAACCCTACCACCAAATAGTAGAGAGCGAACGGAGGTATATATGTATAGAAGTAGATAGTATTACAAGTGAACCTAAAATTATACAATATTACTGGCTAATAGCTTTTAAACTGCACTTTTTGTGTGAATTGGAGTATTTATATTTTAACTATATATATGTTAATTAGTACTAGTAATTACAAGTATATTTCGATCAATGTCTTAGAGAAAAAAATGTCAGGTTTTACTAGTGAAATACTAATTAAAATGTACTGTTTATCTGCTTATTACGTCTTGATACATATGATATACTATAATTGATATTGCTTATCAAAATCATCGGGTTAATTAGAGATCGATTGGTGTTTGCCATAGAATGATCGTGTTTTTTCAGGAATTAAAGTTGGGTAGATGAAGAAGTAATTAATGTCGTTGAGCCCTAAATTTACTGTTAAACATGTATATAAAAAAAAAGGTTTTTAGCTATAATAACCCTTCAATTATTTTCCATTCTAAAGAAAAGGGTAAGAACTTTAGCTAGGATTCTTCAAGTTTAAGTTAATAAAATAAGGTGGTTTGGGTTAAATGAAAAACTAGTGCACTAGCTTTATTATTTACTAAATTTTAAATCCATTGATCATTTCATCTTTTTCTAACAGGTGGAACAAATATGGTTTGGGAGAGAAATCGCAGATATAGTGGCTGCGGAAGGAGAGATGAGAAGTGAAAGACACGAAAGATTCCGATCATGGGAGGCGATGATGAGAAGTGGTGGATTTAGGATGATTCCGCTAAGCGCATTCGCGGTGGCTCAGGCAAAGCTGCTGTTGAGAATTCATTATCCATCACAAGGTTATAGCCTTGAGGTTTTTAATGAATCTTTCAACTTAGGGTGGCAGAATCAACCTCTTTTCTCAGTTTCTTCTTGGCATTAGTTACTTAGTTTTTTTTAATTGTATTCAAATCTAATTATATGTATATATAATTTAATAAAGTGTATATATATATATATATATGATTATATGTATAGGTATTATAAATTTGTAACAGTATGAAGAAATCCGTAATAAATCAGCCCTATCTAGCAAAATTGGATGGTAATATATATCAATTTTTTAGAATATAATATGTATATATGTTGATAAATATGATCACACATATATCTATCTATCTATAATTTTATCATAATCTTAATCTTCTTATCTTAATCTTAATATATAATATAAGTCAGTAGAAATAATAACTTATTAACCAATCAAATTGCTCAATTTCATCAAATTAATTATCGCTTATATCATTAAGTATAAATTAAAAATCTTAATAATCATTATCCAAATATATCATTATATTAGTATTTATATTAATTTGTTGAAAAAGTCTCATTAATTTACACTTTTTTGTTTTTCATCAATAATTTACACTTTTTAACCCTGAATATTTAATTTATATTTATTTTTAGCCATCAACTTGAGGTGATTTTTTAAAAAACTTACAAAACAGTATTTATAGTATAATTTTTTAAAATTACAATTGTGAGTCAAAAAATATGAAAACAATCTTAATTATTACCTAATTATCATAACACGGGTGATTGAAAATAAACCTATATTTTTCTTTAGTTTTTGTAATTATAGTCTAAAGTTGTTGTTTGTGTTTGTTTTAATTTTAGATATAACAAACTACAAATTTTTTATTTAACTAAAGTTGGGAAAAAAGAGGATTAACTAGATTCAACATTTATATGGAGTTAATTTTCATATGTTTTCTTCTTTTGTTTTTATAATTATAGTCTAAAATAGTTGTTTGTGTTTGTCTTAAGTTTAGATCTAACAAACTACAATTTTTTTATTTAACTAACGTTGGGAAAAAAAAAGGTAAACTAGATATAATATATTTTGAATCGTTAGGTATTTTAATTTTATTCGGTATCTATTTTATATACTTGAATTCCAATTTTTAGCTTTTATTAATATATTTTGAAACTATCCGTCCATTGAACGGGCCCGAGCACTAGTAAAGGAGATATATATGGGAAAAGTGAGTATATGCACCCAACTTAGGTGAAAAAATCCCTCACATACAACTTAGGTGAAAAACCCCTCATATATATCACGTACTCTGGTAAGAACACTTTTAAGATAAGAACGATGAGAACACTTAAAAACATCATTTTGATGCATTCAAAGTCCATAAAACTAACATATTATTTAAGTGTTTAACAACACATGGATCCGTCAAAATAAAAAAAAAACACCTTTTTTGTTGGATGCATCATTTTGATGAATATTCTTCCAAAATGGAAGCACAAAACTAAAAACATGATTTTTTAGTGTTTAACAAAACATGGATCCGTCAAACTCAAAAAAATCATATTTTTTTTTGATGCATCATTTTGATGAATATGCATCTAAAATAGATGCATAAAAATGTAGTTTTTAAGTGTTCTCACCGTGTATTTATTTTAAGGTTGTTCTTATTTGATTGTCCTTATATACAACCCTATATGAAGACTTATATAAAAGCTACATATATCTTGCGGCATTTGCTATGTTCGACATTGCCATATTAATCCGGGGTCGAGCTTCATCCCTAAGTCAATCGGGCTGGGGTGACAAACTAAAGTGTGGATTGTGGAGGATGATTGATGAATAATTTTTATTTTATTTTATTTTTTAGAAAAATTACTTAGTTTAATTACTCACAAAAAGTATTACATTCCAGTGATAGATAGTCTCACCACAAGTTTAATGATAAAAGATGTAACGCTACAATGGGGCTGCAGTGACAAATTAAAGTGAGGATAATTAAGATTGATGAATAATATGACAAATTAAAGAGTAGAGTTATGATTTTAAAATTTTTTAAAATCTTTTTTTTAATCATATACGTCTTTTAAGAACGACAAATTATCTTATTTTTTATTCTAATATACACACAATGTTTGTAGCAAGACACTGTTAACAAATATAAAAAAGTTTCATACATGGATGGATTGGTAGTAGGAAGGCCTTGACAAATCTTGGTATTAGCAAAATGTAAGGATAAAGATAATATTTTCTTAAAATATGAGTTTTTTCTCTCTATAATTGAAGTTGCATTTATGAAAAGAAATTCCGTTGAGCCTAAATTTGTTGTTAAAACAAAACTTTTAAGCATGTGAACATTAGGTTGTAACATCAAATTTCTCAGTTTCTCCATACTTCTCCATCAATTCATAGAGGGTAAACGATCCGTACATCATTAATTTTTGACGATACACAACTAGCTTTTCATTGTTGACCCCCCCCCCCCTTTTTTTTCTCTTTTTGCTCAGTGTTATCGTGAAATATTCATTTGAAAACTAAATTTTTTTGTGAAAACTAGAAAACTGACCAAAACACACTGTGATCTAAATTTAACACAATATGTTTTTATAAAACACAATGTATTTTTATTGTGTAACTTAAAATACGTTGTGTTAAGTTTTAAATCACGGTGTGTTTTTGATAGCGTTATAAGTCGGAAAATTATTCAAACACACTGTGATATGAACTTAGGACAATGTGTTTTCGAAAAACATATTAAAAACACGTTATGTTAAATTTAGATCACTGTGTGTTTTGACAGTTTTTCTAGTTTTCACGTAAATTTTAGTTTTCAAATGATCAAAACCTCTCTATTTATAAACATTTAAACCCGATACTATAAACCTATCCTCGCATAAATTCAATGTACATTGGCAAACGGTCTAAAATCACTGTGATTAATAGATTTTTAATCGAACACTTCTAAGATCTCTATATATTAAAAAAAAAAAAAAAAAAAAAAAAGGGAAAACAATATAAATGTAAAATTATTATGATAGCGTGTAGATAGTGTTGGAGTGATATGTAGATTGTAGAGAGTGGTGACAATTGATTGGATGGTTGCTTGCAAATGTTGGATCCCGCACGCAAACGCCCATATGTTTCATTTCAATTTTTTCTATATTCTTCCTTATTTTATACATTTATTATTTGATTGATTTGCCAAGAAAACATAATAACATATATAGCTAGAGAAATGTTTTTTCACCCTATAACTTGTGTCTAGCATTTTCTCTACACAATAAATAAGATACTTAAAAGTCTATGTGGTCTACTTAGATATGTATGATATAATGTAATTGTATCTACTTGATACCAGTTATACAAACATAAAATATAGGCACAAATAGCACTATTTAAGTAGATATTTGGACAGATATAGCTAGGACTACATTATTAATATTTAAAATGTATAAAAATTGGAATGATATTCACTCTTATTTTCTATTGAATGTTATGCATCAATGAACTATTTATATTTTTATTCATTATCTATACTTTTTGGGGATTTGGTTAAAGTCTTTGATGCAGGCAAAATGGATTTAACCTAAAAGGTGGCAAAGTTGATGTGTATTCCATCTTATGAGTCATTCATGAAAGGAGAAATAATAATAGGACAACATTGGAAAGATTTTCTAGACTCTAAAAATTTCATTCTTATGCCATATCAAAATCCAAGTCATGAAAAGTTGTTTATCAAAGTACCCCTTTCAATTCATAATGTGTTAGTTATAGAATTGACACGCAGTTTTTTAAAAAGTTACTAACAACTAGTTGGATATCATATATACTTTAATTTGAAAATATTTTGATTGGTAAAGCATTGATCAACTATTATATTGAAATTGGACAATTATGTTGACACAACTATGTGCAAGAGGACTTGAGCAAAGAATCTTTGATTAGTAATCCTAATGTTTTTATTACATTTGGCGTGGTAGAGTTTTACTACTTAAAAAACATTACATAATGAAAATCAATGACATGGGTGGGATTATTAGCTGTAACTGACACGAGTTTTTTCAATGAGTTTTTTGAACCATTTTATAGTATCCGTAATGAATTAAAGATCTAGGAGGATCCTAGATAATATAGTTTTATTTCGTTTTATCATCTAGTATGGTATTTGTACTTGTTGACTGCTAGAATATTTGCACAAGTCATAACCTTGATCGATCATATACATGGAAAATATGTTGTCAATAATATTACTAGTATATATTAGCGTGTGTTTTCTATACTACCTAGGGTGGGAGATGTGGACGGTGTGAGAGCTCGGCGCCAAAATTGGCACACGGCACTGCCACTCCCTTGCATTTGGTACCGAACTATAAGCGGCATGGGTCTTTAATATCAACACGGGGCTTCAATTTCGGCATGGTGATGTCGAGGTAAACACAAATCGGTATGTGAACAATATTGCATGAAATCTACCTATTTTGTCAAGGGTTTGATTAATCATAAATCACATGGTGACTTGTGGCACATTTACACACTTTGGCATAGATTGACAATTTTTTTAGGCGTGGATTGACATAATTAATAATTCGGACGCTTAATATATTGTTGTATAACACCATGCCAAATTTTGACATTGTGATATATATGTACACTCCTCACCCATATATATGTTTTTACAAATTATGTTCTTGAAATTGAGTAGGTTATGACACAAAGACAATCATAACCTTGGTGATATATATATAGCCTGCAAGAAGCTGGTATATTTCAATAGCTAATTGCATGAAAAGGTGATGTTCATATAAGTGCAATTATTGATGATGAGTTTGTTCGGTTTCCACGAGTAACCAATTGAGACAAAGTGACAACTCAAAGTGTCTTTCACATTGCTTGTCAATAGGCTCTATGAGCTCTACAACTACAAATATACCCCTAAAAGACAAAAGGACCCTTGTAATCAGCCATGGATACTTTGTACTCTTGACAATCCGTGTAATCATGAAAATTAGATCTAGAGTTTTATATGCTACAACTGAAAAGATTTTTGGTGGAATCACATTACATGCAATATGTCATGATCATTAATTCATGGGGATAATGTTTTTTTATTATTATATATGTTAATATATTACTCGTATTACTTATAATTGTATGTTGATATAACTATAATTAAATATAACCATTAAATATTTGATCTCTTCATATCTCATTTCTAAGTGTCTACATTTTCATTTTTAGATGTCTCGCTTGAAATGTCTTTTTGCAAACAAATTGGGTTTTTAATTTACAATGACACTTTTATCAGTTTATGTATTAGGGGGTTGGCATCAGCCACCATATGGTAGTGGGGTATGAGGATCACCTTGGATGAGGGTCGAATAATACTATAATAGTTTGTTTTGCTTTGCAAAGTGAAGGTTAGAGCATCTAACATCGGGGTTGAAAAAAGATAAAAATGATATGACATAACGGGATTGATTATTTAACAGAATGAGAGTTCCGGTTGTGATGCCGACCCGTCATAATATACACACACCTATTTTTATGCTAAAAAAAACATAATTTTCCTTAAACTTTATGCTCATGTTCATGCTCATCAAATATTAACACTTAAAATGAAAGAGAAAAAAAGAGTAAATAAAAAAATGTTTGTTATATCACTTATACATCATCCATTACAATGATGAAAAAGTGGACATATTAATAATTATGGATAAGATCTTTTAAATTTAAAGTAACTTTATAGGTAAAATTAACCCTTAAATTAAAATTTAAATATGATTTATTAATATTGACAATTAATTTTAATCCAATGATTAAAATTCTTAACTTTACGTATAAAGTTAATTTTAACTTTAAAGAATCAATTCAATAATTATAGACAATATAATATTATATTTATATACACTTCTAAAGGTAATAATTGATTATCACAACTTACACATGAAACTTTTCACGTATGAAGATTTGTACACAATTTGGACTAAGTATAATATTTGTACACAATTGTTATTACGCATTTTCGTCACATTTATGTGAAACTTATAAGTTTGTTTATACTTATTGAATGTTACAATTTGTCCACATTTATAAGGAAGAACAACTAAACAAACTTTTTTAGTGTATATATGAGATGCTATGCACATTATTAGTCTATATATGTCACTTCCTGGTTCTCTTTAGTTGGATCTTTAATGAAGTTGAACCCTAGATTCCAATAGAAAGCAGACTTTTTTGGTCAGGTTTAAACCATGAGTTCACTGGAAAAAGGGTCCAAACCAGTTATAGAAAAGTCCCCTTAAGGCCAGATATAAAGACCCACATATATTATCTGCACTAACTATATATATAGCTAAGGGGCTAGCTAGGTAAGTAGCTAGTTACTAATTGATTGTTAATGTGGGCAAAAACCAGGATACAATTCTTTGGTCTTGCATATAAACTTAAACTACTTAATTTTATGTCATTTGTGAGCTAGGCCTATCTGTCAAAGTGTCAAGCTAGTAGAGCTTTTTTTTTTTTATAAAAAAAGCACTACGTATTTTGCATGCTTCCTTATTGGACAAACACATCATTTTAATCTTATAAAAAAATCTATAAAGTAGTAAATCCTATAAACAATTGATGTTCAAACATCATATCAATGCAAATCCAACAGATTCTTTGGGTTAATTCGATGGGATTATTGAAGCATGACTGACCAGATTCCATCAAGAATATTACTCGTATATATATATATAGAACAATCAGATCGATGTAGACATAACCAAGATATTAATTAAATTTGAATTATATTAATTACTCGTTTCTTTTCTAAAAGGCTAATTAGATATGTTGGTCACCACAACCAAATTATGACAATCCACTAGTTTTAAATTGAACACCAATTATGGTTAAATTAAGGAGAATTATAAATAGGGCCGTCTCTGAAGATTTTTGTATCTAGGCCGAACGTAAAAAAAAGGCTCACGTTCTATGCGCAACAAATTGTGAAAAAACGACAATAAAATAATGTTATATCGATAAAATTTAGAAAAGTTTAAAAAAATTAAAAAACAATACAAAATTATACTACTAAAATAATAAACTGTAATAGCCACCCGCGAATCCGTTTAATTTTCCTAGCATTCATCATAACAAATTGGTTGATAACATTTTTTTTCTAATCCAGTAAACTTTTTTTATGTAGATTAATTTGTATAGTTTAATTTTTTGATGTGATTGTTAAAATTTATAATGGGTTTAGCTAACTATATATATAAATATATATAAATTTTAATATATGTGTATAAATATAAAAATTAAAAAATTGGACCCCTTAAAAAACTAGACCTCGGCCTGTCGCCCGCTTTGCCCAACTTCATCACCGGCCTTGAATATAGAAAATTTGGGTTAATTAAAATTAACAAGACGAACATAATACCCACACGTTGCGACAAAATTTTGTTTTAAGAGTGACAATTTGTTATAAGGGTAGATATGATAATTTACTGTTGTAGTTTGTGGAGAGGCATTGTAGGAATCATAAATATGGTAAAAGCGTTTTTTGGAGAAAAAAATTTGCATAATTTCTTAACACATACCATAAAAGAAAATTTAAAAAACTTTATAAAAAAGTAAAGATAAACATAAAGATGAAGAGCTCGATGCAAACATGGAGTTAGCATATTTAATAGAAGTTTAATTTTGCTTCTTTGGATGTAAGTACAAAGATTAATCTATCAACATAGGCATATTTAACATTGTATAGGAATACTATTCGCGCGATACAGTGGTGCGATGTGATGATTGCATCAACCGATGGTGATGACAACGACTGCAGTAGTTGCGGCGGACTGTTGATGGTGGCGACGACGTCAAATGGTGTATGTTTTGCTTTTAAAGTAAGTAATCTTGATATATATATTAAATAATAAATACAAAAGTAGTGATAGTGTAACTTATTGATGAACAGGGTAATTTGGAACATGTCCTAAAAGAGTAATATAAGGTAGTGTTAGTAAAAAAGATAAAAGAAATCGTTCAACTAAAAAGATGGAGTCTAGACGATGCAAATTCGCTCATCTAACATAGACACCTTATTTACACATTAGCAACTTAATTATATATTTTTACTTTAGATCTTCGTTTTTTAAAATTTACAAAATGCATTATATTGTAGCATAAACTACAAAATCAAAACAGACTTAAACCTAGGCTACCAAATTAACAGATAAACTAAAGTGAAAGTATCACACTATCACTCCGTACAGCTTCCGTTTAGAAAATGTTTCTAAACAAGCCCAATTTATGCTAGCCCAAATCGAAAAAGTTAATATAAGCCCAATTAAGTTTCAACTAAAGTCTAAAATCAAATTTATATTATAACAATATATATCCTGAATCCTCTACTCAAATCTAAATTTCGCATAATTGACATTCATTTCAATGATGGAATCCTCACCTTAGATCAAGCCTCATTACTAGTCTCTGGGATTTTTGCGAGGCCAGGATATATGATTGACCAAAGCTGAGAGTTACAAAATATTTCGTTGTCACAAGACTTATTCATCCCAATCCCAACTAATTAATTTCAACCTCAATATTAATTAATCTAATGGGGGTAAAATCATAGGGTGAGAGAGTGAATATCCACAAGCATATATACGTGTTTAGAGTTAATTAATGGCCACTTTTAACTTTGAATTTTTAGGGGAAAAAAAAATCAAAAATTCGAAGTGGCATTTTAAATAGGGATCGAAGATAGCATTTTTTTTTTTTTCCAATGTACAGTAAGCCAATATAATGTTGTTTTTCTCTTTAATGGCAAAATTAAATTATTATTATGTTATTGTTATCGAAGTACCGGTATTTATATTATTTACGATAGATATATAGATTGTATCATAAAGAAATTCAAATATGTCTCATACACGATTCTTTAGTATGAAAAAACTGTGGTTTAATTAAACCGATAATCGAAACTCAATTATGATAAACAGTAATGATAAATATAACATATGTTTAGTTAGAGTTTTGATTTACCTTAAATTTCTAGAATCACATCAAAATTAGAACTTGTAAGCATAGTGATTGACAACAAATAGTTTTGTGATTTCGGATCGTAAACTCAAAATTTTGAAGTCTTCATGTTAATAACTTATTATAAGTAATATAAGTAATACGATTTGAAGAATTGGGAAAGAAAAAGACACAATTTATTATGAGAAAACAAATCAATCAATTAAGGTTATAATGTCTTTTGTATTGATAAGTCAAAAATTAGAACTTAATTACAAGTCTAATAAGAAAATTAAATTTATATACAATTAAAAAAGTTAATTTAATAAAATAAATAAAATTAAAAAAACACGTGTTGATAAAAAAAAAATTACGCCATGTATCGTTTTAAGAACATATCAACCCTGTTTTAGTTCATTGATAGATAATTATTGTGATAATATGTTATATTGGTGTACGACATACAATTATATTATATTATAATCCTTTATAAAAACTATCACAGCCCCATTTTTAGAAATAGTTACATATATAATTACTAAATTATTCTTAACGAATATCTGTTGGAAAAAGAGTTTTTACAAAATACCAAATTTGCCCTTAAATTTACACTCTAAACCTTTATTTTAATAATTAACACTTTAAGCCTTTATCTTGTAAAATTTCCACTATCACAATTATATCGACCTACACCACTTGACACCGTCACCACCACCAACACCATTAGACAGTCATTCCCACCGCCGCCGCCCATTGTGCGGGTTATACTCGTTTTTTTTTCCAATGTACGGTAAGCCAATATAAAATATTGTTTTTCACTTTAATGGCAAAATTATATTATTATTATGTTATTGTTATCGAAGTACCGGTATTTATATGATTATTGTGATAATATGTTATATTTGGTATACGATATACGATTATAAAATATCATATTATTGTTATCAAAGTGTCGTAATTTGTGCCAATATAAACATTAGGGTTTTTTGAAAACTAAATTTTTTGTGAAAACTAGAAAACTGTCAAAACACATTGTGTTCTAAATTTAACACAATGTGTTTTTAATATGTTTTTCGAAAACACATTGTGTTAAGTTCATATCACAGTGTGTTTGAACAATTTTTTAATTTACAACGCTATAAAAAACACACCATGATTTAAAACTTAACACAACGTATTTTAGATTACACAATAAAAACACATTGTGTTTTATTAAAACACATTGTGTTAAATTCAGATCACAGTGTGTTTTGACAGTATTTTAGTTTTCACAGAAAAATTAATTTTCAAATGAACATTTCACATAAACATTATTTCACGATTAACTCCTTTTTAGACTTGTAAAATAAGTTCCTACGGCAACGTAGTAGACATTTCTTGGTTTAGACGATTTTACTGTCAGAATTCGGAATATCATTTGCTGTAAACTTAGTAAGTATTGTATTACATGTCTTAGGGTCCGAAAGTTTTCTAAACGCACATCAATATATATAAGGGACGTAGCTAAGAGTCGCGGGTCGTTATTGGGTTACTAGCAAATTGTTACATTTTGGTAACTGATAAGTTATTTGAACTCCACTAATTGTGCTATATAATATGACTCTGAAAATTATTGTGCCAAATTTTATGTGATACCGAACTCATATTTCAATAGAAAGTGTTTTGTATTTTACTCTATGCTCAACGTCTATTTGCTTGAAGGATCATTGGTAACACAAAAGTGTTTAAAAATAGATACAGTATGTACCTTTGTGTAAGTTTCTTAAACTTTAAACTTAAAAAATGAAACGCAAAATTTAGGATGAACATAAGGACCAATATAAGCACCCTAAATTTAATGAAATACGTAGAAATTGAAATGATTGCGAACACAAGATTACCTCTTACAACAAAGTATAGCCTTTTCTTTTCAAATAATTCAAACAAGAACTTAACAAGCTCCAAAGGTAACAAGTGAATCCACTTGAAGTGATGGGTTTGTTTGGTTAGGTTAATTAACACTTTTTTAATCTAGCTAATTGGGATCTTGATTTTTTTTTTCTTTCTTTAATTCCTTTGATAAAAGAAATAAATTTGGAGATTGACTTTGGAAATATGGGCTGAATATTGTATGAAGCCCATAACTATAAGTCTATAACCAATAATGAGTGGCCCAAATTTAATACCAATGGGCAATGGACAAGTAGCAAAGTCTATACTCTATTCTCTAAGAGGTCATATCTGCGCGTTGTGACGGTGAGATAGTGGGGATGATAGATCATAGAGTGTGATAGCCAAATGCCTTAATCGTACGGGTTCCGCTCCCGGATTTAAAAATTCGTCAAAAGTATATATTGAATGACATCTCTAATGAAAGAGCATGAAATTTTAAAAACACCCATATAACTTTTATAATTTATCGATGTACGGTTTTTGAGATAAAAGATTTTGAATGAATTGGGGGAATAAATGATTTATGAAGGAAAGAAAAAAATGATTGGTTGAGATTTAAGGAGAGAAAAAAGGTATGATAGTTATTTTAGGTAAATATAGAATAGATAGAAGGACATTTTAGGAAAGTAAATGTTGACATTTAAAATTTAAAAAAAAAGAATTTGCTTTATAGTATAGTATAGATAATTATTTTTTTTTAATTATGTTTGGTTTTGTTTAGACAGATTATTATACTTTTAATTCAAGTTATTATTAATTAATATCTCACAAACAAACCAATAAATACACAAAATACAAAGTTGAGATGATTAGTATACCAATAACAACGATACTCAATTCCATCGTAGTAGTAGTGAAAAACTACTAACGGGGTAAAGGGGAACTCCAATCATTACATCTCAGGGGCATCTGAGTCGGAGCAAGCCCGCTGGGACGATCTATTGTCTAATTCAAGCTATGATCCCGTTAGCCGGAATTTGAACTATCATCTTCTACACGCGAAATGGTGGGTCCTTCAATTGCCACCTTTCCTTTGCAACGAAATTAATCCGATCATAGGCGGGATATGAGAAGTCCAATCTTTTTATCTTACGCATAAACAGACTAATGCCAATTAAAACCAACCATGTTTTTCTAAATAGTCCAAAAAATTAATTATCTCTAACAATATAACAATATATTGAAAGCATTTATACACAAAATCAGAATTGCAAATGCAGACACAAAAAAACAAAACCAAACAGAAAAAAATGTTTGTGTCGCATGAATCATGATACTGCACTACTGCAAAAGCAATTCTCATCCCTACCAACTGTATGACCAAAAATTATCAAAGCTGTGCCCAAAGTTCCTGATACTTCACATCGAATATATCACATTGAAAAAGATTCGGTTTTCATTAAAAATCAGATCTTAGATTTTCTTGAACTGTTTGATTTTTTGTCACCGGACAGAAACCTTGGAATGCTTAACAAACTATTGACCCGAGTCACACCTTCAAGTGCTGACCATTCTTCTTCTTCAGCCGTCGATATGCACTCAGCCAGACTCCTTGTAGATGCCCCGACACCCTTGTCAGGTACTTTACCTACGGCCGGTTCATCACATGGTACAATCTCGCTTGAATCTCGAACGGTGCCTGAATGCTCAAAGGTAGGCATAGATATTGTTTCATCTGATGGAGCAATACTAGTATCAGGTTCTTTTGATTCTATTTTAGGTGAAGTGGATACGGGTGTTTGATCAAGAAATAAGCATACTGCAGCGCAGTCGTCGTTTTTGGATGTTGGGTATTTGAGACGCCAAGCCCGTGTAGCACAATCAACAAGAGCCCGGGATGCGGTTGATCGACTAGGAGCTGCAGCTACAACATCCACAGCTTCTTTATTTGAAAGGACATCCCATACCTGTTGCAGAATAATAAACTCTATTAGAATTTAGCCCGCCAAGATCTTCATTTGAAACAACTAAAGGTGGCAATTTTGATCAATTGGGGTTATATATTACCTCTAATGGTCAAATAAGTTAAACATCTCCGTTCACCCAGTTGTACATTTAAAATTGTTACAACATAATGGCATGATTATTACATAAAAATACATTGGTATTTTGAATATATCGTTTTTACAGTCATATGTAACGAATAATAAATAAAACTCAACAGGTCTGGCAATAAAATAATGAGGGTCAATGGAACCTGTTTAGACCCTCATCAAAAATTATCTGTTCGACTTGCTACCCAACCCATTTATGTTGCCACATCTTAGAAAAATAATAGTGGGAAACAGTACCCCGTCAGTTGCAAGAACGACAAACTTGTCTTTATCATTGATATGATGGTAATAAACATCCGGGACAGAGATTAAACCAAAGTCCTTTAAACAGAAGTCACCAAAAGCTCTAGCCATAGCCAGGCCAGGTGAATCGCTATTTGGTAACCACACACGTGCCACCTCTGGCTCGTCTTGCAATGCAAAAACCCGTCCTTTGAACTGCTGAATCCTAGCTGCTTCTCCTGAACAAAATTGAAACTTGTAATCTGTAATTTTAATTTCCAAGAAACTTTAGAACATTTCTACATGTAATCATAAAGAGAAAGATAGTTACTTGGAAGATTGGGTTTTAAATCAACGGTCAGTTGGACAGCGACTAAATTATTATTGTCATCTCTTGTTGCCAGCACTGCTCTCGAGTCTCCAAGATTTCCGATAATAAGATCTTGAGCCTAAAACAATTGAGTTGTTAATAAATTCAGGAGTTACCTGACATATTCATGGAGGATAGCAGAGAAGGATGGAGCTTGGGAACAAGTGTAACTTTTGATACAAGGGGAGTTAATAGACCCAAGTACCAAACCCACTAAAAAATATTGACAGGCCACACACCTAAGCAAAAGGAGTAAGCTAATTTCACCCAACTGTCAAGGCGAAACTCCACCATTTGGAGCGTCATCGAATTCAGTCATCAGCATTTAACCCCACCTTTCAAGATTTATTTCTTTTGTTTTATTTACATTTTATATAAAATACTTGGAAACAGATATGTCCCTCTATTATCCGTTTTTTTAGTAAAGAAATTAATTCTAATCATAGTTGTGGAAGTTCAGTTTATTGGTAAAACCTGCTAAAAATAGCAATACCCTATATAAATGGCCTTTTTGTAAACCTAGAAGGTAACTTGGAACATGTCAATTTTCTTTCTAATGTGTGTTTTTTATTGTTTTCATAGAATTCATTCAACGCATTTACGTTATGTATCATTGAGGGAACATGCAACTTAGATCAACTAATGATCACCAGTGGTAAGTTTTCATTCATCCTTACTTTTGTACTCAGCAACCATAATCAATTTAGTTAAACTAACTAAACAAACAAGTTGCAATTAACAATCACACGAAACACTTGACACACTTGACGTGAATTAAAAAAATTTACAAAAGGTACCTGCTTGATCAAAGCAACTGCAGTTGATCCACTGCAGAAACAGTCAATAGATGGATGCATCTTTAATTCCATATCCATTAACCTGAAAGCTCTTAGTATCGACTTTTTGAGTGAAAAATACTTCTCCGGAACTCGTTCTTTCTCACCAACATCCAATGATTCACACCACTTATCTTCTTCATCCTCATGTGCACTTCCATTAGCATTGCCATTCTCAGAATCAGAATTACCCGTCCAATGGGTAGATAATAGAACAGGAAGAGAATCCCTTACTTTCCTTGCAACCATATGTCCATAAGGACCATGCCCGTCAAATACCCCACAAAATACTGCCTCATTCTTTGCATTGAATTTCTGATTAAAAAAAAAAGTTCAGTTCAAATTCAAAGTATATAAAGATACAATAAAGTGTTTACATCAGCGTACAACAATGAAACAACGTTAAAAGATCTAATTATCTAAAAGATCTATAAGTTCGAAGTTAACGAAAATCGCATAACTATCAATCTAAAATGCATCGTCTTTACACGATTAGAGTGTTCCAGCAACAGGAAAGGTTACTTGAAACTACTGACGTGTGATATTCTAGTCCAAAACTCCTAAAAATCTAAACATACAAAAGAATGTCTAACAAGTGTTTGCTAGTGCATTATGAGAATGACCAGATAATACCCAATAATCAAATAGTCAAACTCAACATAAATGCACCATATCTATAGTGGTTGTATGTGTTTCTGCTGATATTCTTACTTTTTCTTTTTTGCAACTTTTGACTATTTGATGAACTGATAAGTAAAATGAACCAAAAGACATCTTTTACCAGAAAAAGAGAGACAATTATTAAAGTAAAATAACCATTTTTTATGCAACATTCCTATATATCAACTATAACTTATTACATCCATAATTTAAAAAACTAATAACAGATTGAGCTCAAAACCTTAAATCCAAACACACCCTAACCAGCATAACTTTTTCTCTAACACTAAGTAATTTCAAGCAGAACAAGCCAACCCTTTTTAACTTAAAACCCTCCATACAATCTATATCTATATCAATATGTATATATATATATATATAATATGTATGTATGATGATGAATAAGAAAAAGGGTACCTCCCAAACAATCATAGCATCTTGATTAGTTCCTTTTTTTCCTTGTTGTGTATACAAACTTGCAATACTACTTGACCCATTACCAAATAGTCTACCAGGAATCTGGTGGAGCAACCTTTCCTCCGACGCATAACGTTTACTCCGGCCACCGCTGCCGCCACTACCGCCGTCTTTTCTGCCTTTCCGGCTGCTGGCGGTGGAATAACAGGAACCCATGTTATAAAATGTCAAAAAGATTAAAACTTTATAGTTTTTTTTATTACATGAACAAGAAATATGTATCGATTGATGATGGATCTACAGCTAAGAATACAAAAATAGACAACTTTATATATATATATATATATATATAATCTTTGTACTAATGAATACAGATGAACAACCAGAAAAGAGGGTGTGCGTGTGTATGTAATTATTATTACTTATTATTTAATACTATTATTTATAGAAAATAGTAATATAATAAACAAAAGTTGTGTTTTGAGTAGGTGGATAGAATCCAATTAAGTCCACCCTATATGAGTTATGTCAAAGATTTTTTTTATTTCCTTTCAATTCAATGCAAATAATATTTTTTATGTTTTTTTTAGGGATTTTCTAAACATTGCCCGCCTAGGTTTAGTCTTCTATATATGGTTAGTATTCTCCAGCATTAACTTTGACATTATTTCATTCATTAGTTTACATATTATTTGATTCATTACCTGAAATTTTCAATGAAAAATACTAAATACAGCTCTAAGGACTGTATTTAACGTGCATAAAAAAACTTGTACATTTCATATTAAAAGTCCGCCCCCTAATTTTCTTGATAAATGTACAAACAATTTATGCACCTTAAACAAGGACTGTATTTAGCAAACCCTATTTTCAATAATCAAACATTAACTCTAGCATTTATTTACTAATAAAACTAAAATTAAAAGACATATTAATATATTAAAAGTTGCAAACTAACATTTACATAGTGCTAATTCGTATAAGCATAAAAACTTTGAAACGTAAACTCAACTGAAAATATAATTTGTTCAAATCATGCTCCATGATGAACAAGTTTGTAAATTTAGTATGTATGACTGATTCAAAAGAAATAACCAAACTAAAACCTTTTGAGACTAAAATTCATTTAATACTTCAAAGTGAATTCTTAGGAGTCATCAAATTTCATTGTAAAGAACTAAATAATCAAAAAGAATGTTAACAATAACTGTAGATGATGAATTTTCTCTCGATGCATGTTCATCATTAGAAATGCAAAATGAAAATATTTATGTGTTTCTTGGCAAAAATGAAGATATATGCTAGTTAAAGAATCAAGATGCGTGTGATATTTGACAATACGGAAATAATTTGATCAATCACATGCCTTGAGTCCTTGGCTATCCTAAAAATCAATGATTTTAATTAGGAAAGTTTAATACTAAAAATAATGTTAAGTTTTTAGTTATTAAATGATGGAAACCATCCATAAGTAAACAAGACTAACCATTACCTTAATGTTTAGAAAATTCCTTTTTTTTTTATCTCATTTGTCCACAACTTCTATACTAATTTTATATTTTTTTATCTATATCTATATATACTTACTTTTTTAATTATTTTATTGCCATAAATTTGAATTTTAAAATGTTGGAAAATTTTCATATTATTTTTTCTTACATATTTACTATATATATTTATTATATTCTAAAATACTTATATATATTTTTATATCATTTACTTTAACATTAGTTATACTAATCATTGTAACCACCATTACCGTTATTGTCGTCGAGAGTAGCTTTTAGTTTATACCTATGCGTTCAATTTAATGCGAACCAAGCTAACTTTGTGGAACCCAATTCATTCGATGGAGTTGGAATAGACATTTTTTTTTTTTTTTTGAATTTAATTGGTATCCACTTGGAATGTCTATTTCTTTCAATTTGATACCCATTTTTTTGAAAACGACTGTAAACTAAATACCCTTATTGTGATTGAAACATATATCTTCATCCTGATTCTTATAAACCAAACACAGCCTAAATACGCTTTGGATATATCATATATATTTCTATGTTTTACAATATAAGTCGAACATCAATCTTTATCAAGTTATTGAGTTATAGTAGCATTTTCCCAAAAACATTTGGTGTGAAATTTAGGGTGATTCAACGTTAAGTTGAGGTGCCATCCATCGTCCTTGCACCAATACTTGACATCTAGTCACATGTATAATACGTCGAAAATATATATGCTAATAAGGGTTATACTAAGTTATGTTTTCCTACAACATCATCATTTAATCAAGAAAATAAAAGTTGAAACAATCGATTAAATATGTAAAAAAGTTATATTGAGTAGTGGTTTAAAATATACATGAATGCAAAATAAAATTACGTGTTAAAGTTAGTGAAATGAACTTTTGGGCTATTTTAAGAAAAATAGATATAGTTACGTACAACGGCCTAGAAGTATATACATGTTTTAATTCCATCGTTTACACTAAAACTGTACTTGACTAGACTACTACCCACGGCCAACACAACAATCTAGAGATTAAAAGAAGTGTGTGTTTGTATGTGTGTGTGTGAGAATGGTAGTGAAGGATAAAACAAGGAAAGCTTAAGATAATTCAAGCAATTTTTATGTAAATTTCATCTTATCCGAGTGATTAACTATCTTTCTAAGTAAGTTTTAATCCCCATCTCTATCTTATATAATTGAAAAAAAGTTTTGGTTTATGTGTTTTTTAAGGTGTAAAAGTGGGATTTTATATATGGTGATTTTGAGAAGGTTTTAAGATATGGTGTAAAAGTGGGATTTAGCCGAGTGATCAACTAGTTCGTGAAATGTGGCTTTTTTTAGCGTCAAAATTTAGTGAATTGTGGCTAAAATGAATTTTGCGAAGAAAAGAAAAAGGAATAGCTAGCTACATTATAAGTTGAAGTATGATTATGGTGGGTACTTGTAAAATGAATTTGTTACCGCCCCCTCATTTTATATAAAAATGTCGTTATCGACTACCAAATAACATTGGAACAAATATATAGACTTATAACTGAAATTTGGTCGGCTAAAACAATTTATTTAGGGATTTTTGGAATTGCATTTGAATATGTTATCTGATATTTGCTTTACAAGACGCAAATAATAAAATATAATGTTTCGATAAAAACTGATTTTTGAAAAAACTTATAAAACGTGTTTTTTTTTCAAAAATACACGCAACACTCTTTTTAAATTAGCATAGTGGTGGAGTCAGGATTTTCAATCTGAGGTCGCCGTATAGTTTTTATAATACTTACAAACATAAAAATGATAGTACAAAATTAGAATATATCAGTCTGGGTTGCCAATTACCTTTAAACTAAATAAATATATAAAAATAGTATTAAAAATATAAGGTTTTATAGATATTTTGAAATTATCATGATCACACGTGTTCACTGAATAAGCAGCGGCAAAATCACCTTAGTTGCTTAAAAGATGAAACTAAATTTCATACAACAAAGTAAAATAAAAGAATCCTTTTGTTTAAAAAGTAAAAACCGATCATACGAAAACATAGCCAACTAGAAGGCCATCACCAATAATGTTTAGATACAAAAAATATCTTATTAATTTAAAAAAAGTAAAAGCACCCACCAATTAAGAATGGAATCCACTATAGCAAATGCCAAAAAGGGGTTGTTTGGATTGAATAGTCAAACAGAAAGAAGAGAAGAAAAAAAAAAGTCGACGCTATTCATGCTGGCTTCGAACTTTTCCTTTTTACAATTGAGATATCCCTCTTTGTTGATTATGGGAAGGGATGTTGGCTTGGAAACAAGAAATTAAATCTTAATTCTTCATGATTTTGAGCATTTTTCCTCTTTAAATGCCTGTGGGTTATGTTGTCGCACCCTTGATCTTTAAGGGTGTCTTTAGGTTTCAAATTCTAGCATATAACCCGTTTGGATGTCACTATTAAGGTTTGAACCACTAACCAACTAACACGCCGTTTTAAAAAAAATCATCAATTTATAGGGACCCTTAATCCTATCTGTCTTGACAACAACAAGAAGCCCCCATCAAGGCTCGATTCCATGCATCAGTTTGCCTTAGCGTTATGGACCAACATACAAATTTAAACCCGCAACCATCTATCGACCAAAATAGTTGATAACTTTCTTATATAAAATTCATATGAACAGAGCAAAATGCAAACAAATACCTCCAAGACGAAGTGAAAAGCTTATAATCAATTAATCAAATGAGGAAGTGCAATTCAAGAGGACGCAAAACTCATAATATTTCATTATTTTGTTAGGAAAAATAATTCATAAAATTTAACTAAACTTTTTTTACGAAATGGGTTCTTGATTTATTTTGCCCCGAAATTACAATGACCTCAAACCACTCAAATAGCCAAATCACAAATGCTAAAACAATTTATATCAATCAGAGTCTAGATGTTAGTATAAACGGCTAGGACAAAAAATTGGACCAAAATGTTTGGTTTTGAAAACCAAAAACCAAGTTTAGTTCCTTGATTGTTTGGTTGGGTTTTAGAAAAACATTTACTATAAAAAATAAACATTTTTCTTAAATTAATTATTATTTTTACACGTTAATTAATTTATATAATATAACACTATCAACCACTTTCTTTTAAAATATTCATACTAATCTTTTACATTAATTATCTTCTTTTAAAATATTCATACTAATCTTTTACATTAATTATCTAACGTCATTTGCCGCCGCCGTTATCATCAACAGTCGTTTTCTACCTTCACACCATCACCGTTGTATTATGTGGGCAGAGCGGTAGTGTTAATTAAAATAAAATCCCCGATAACATCACCAAAACTTGGCGCTAGTATAGCATGTGTGACTGTGAAACACAAAAATTGGACAAATGAAACTCACTACCTTGGCCAGAGCCTCATCATCTCTAACAACAAAACTCTATAATCACTTTTCAAAAACAACCAAAATCAAATCAAGTTCATCACTTTCTTACAAACCCACTTCCATAAACCCTAAACCTAAAACCCCATTACATCTCAGACCACCAATTTTCACCACAACATCATCCAACCTCTCAAAATTCCAAGAATGGGCTAAAACCCTAAACACATCAGTCAGCCCATCTTTCACAAACAAAGAAAATCTACACACAGAACTTAAATGGCTAATCCAAGATGCTTTACAAGACCCAACTTCCTTACAAAATCTTGGATGTCAAAACGACGCCGTTTTGGAAATGAGAGCTGAATTGGGTGATCTTTATATGTTATGGAAACAGAGGATTGAAAAAAGAAGGCCTTTTCAGTATATAGTTGGGTGTGAGTATTGGAGAGATTTGGTTTTGTGTGTTGAAGAAGGGGTTTTGATTCCAAGGCCTGAAACCGAATTAATTGTCGATTTTGTTGATGATTTGATTAAAGGAAATGAGGATTTGAAAAATGGTTTGTGGGTTGATTTAGGGACTGGTAGTGGTGCAATTAGTATTGGGATTGCAAGAATTTTAGGGGAGTTTGGGAAAGTTGTTGCTACTGATTTGAGTCCATTTGCTGTTCAAGTTGCTTCGTATAACGTCGAAAGGTATAATTTGCAGGTAATGCTATGTTATTAATTAATGAATTTTCTTTTTTAGTTGTACATAATAAGGCTGTATAATTGTGTTTTTGAATGTATTCAACATTTGTCCAAGTTTTGTTGTGTTGTGTCTGTCTACCTTAGATGGTTTCTGTTTCGTGTATCCAACAACTTCCTAATATTGCCATTGTTTGTATCACTTTTGATGATGTGCCATGTATTTAAGTTTCCACGCGATGTCCATATAAGTTGTCATGTCATTATGTTAGCAAATATATCATATAATGCAGAAAGGTTTGATAGGTAGGTAATGTGACCTTTGAAATTTTAATATGGTAAATTATGAGTTTTTTTTTTTTTTGTTGCTGTTGTATAATATACAGTAAAAAGTAGGTTTATTGTTTCTCGATTTGTGGGGGGTAGTGGTTCACGTATGCCACATTGTATTCATCTGGATTATATGATTGCTTTAGTTTATATAGTTTCGCGAGGGTTTATAGACTAAAACGTGACTTTTTTTTTTATAATTTTTGTCCATGTAGTTTTAAACCACAATTAAGAGTCTATAAAGAAAAAAGAATACAAAGATTTATTAGAAGGCCTAAGACTAGCCAAAAGCGAATATGTTATAATTATAATCTTGAGACAAATGAAGCACTAACTCTATGTACTACTGCAATGATTTAAAAAACCAACAAAAAGTTTGCTATGCTTTTTTATTTTTTGAACTGCTAAGTTGGATCACCATAGGTGTCCTGACTCAACATGGAAAACCCCCATTTTTTGTTACCCATGACCTACCCATTATTGAAGTCAGTGGGTGCCTTACCTCAACCACATGGATTCAAGGTCATTGGCTAAAGCTTACTACACTTAATTTCTGTTTTCTAATATACAGTCATTCACCAACTGTACTTGACCACCAATTTGTTGGTCTTTCAAATTCTTTTATCCATCATAAAATACCTTGTATTCTTGATTTTTGTTCTTTATGGATATAGATGACATTGCTTGTTGATGGCAGAATCCTGTTTGTAAGATTTCAAATATGGTTTGGACATCCTGTTGTGCAAGTGTCTGATTTGCGATATAGTGAAGATAAATTGCTTGTACATTTAGTCAAATCAATATAACATTACAAAACATGTTTTGATGTCAGGATAAAATATCAGTGAGGCAAGGATCATGGTTTGAACCTTTGAGTGAGTTTGAAGGACAAGTTGCAGGCCTTGTAAGCAATCCACCATACATACCCAGTGGACACATAAGTGGGCTCCAACCTGAAGTTGGTAGACATGAACCGATACTGGCATTAGATGGTGGGGAAGATGGCATGTCTGATCTTCTGCATCTTTGCAATGGTGCTGCATTGATGCTAAAACCTGGTGGATTTTTCGCATTTGAGGTTTAATGCCGTGCCTAAGTCTCGCAATATATATGAATGGATTGACTTGGTCTCTGTTTTATATCTTACGGGTCAAAAGGGTGAAATTGAAAAAAAGGTTAAAAGGAAACAGGTCAAGCTGGTAAACCAGCTCGAAAGTATCCCGAACTATATTTTTAGTGCATAAGGCCTTGTAAATTGTTTATTCAGAGACTAGAATTATCAAGTCCCATGTAGAATAACATTGAGAATTGTTAACTTTTTTTTTATTATAACTGTCTATTTTTTTATTGTGAATTTAAAATGTTCGACATATACTGTTTCAGCTTTCTGGTCAAACAGTTGTTATCGATTAAGAGATCTTCTCACACCACCCATGACCCGTTAAGCAATCTTCTCACTTGTCCAGAAAAACCTGAACCAAAAATCCTGGCATTTACCACCATTTTGTACCATCTTAATTGTTTGTTTTTTTTTTTTTTGCTGCAGACAAATGGTGAAGATCAATGCACTTTTCTTGTAGAACATCTAGAAACAGTTCACAAGGGCAGCTTCAACAATCTGAAGATTATACCAGATTTTGCTGGCATCAAACGTTTTGTAACCGGGATCAGGTCATGAGTTGTTAAATTTTAGGTTTAACATGTGACAGTTAATACTCTTATCTTAAAAGATATGCACATCATTCAAATTAGATTGTTTCTCAGTACTTTGATATTATGCATATACATAGATATTCAGTTTTCCTTGATTATCACTTATATAGGCCATAATAGTTCACTACAAAATTTCTGGGTCTCCTGGTTCTTTATCTACCATTTGAGGATCATACAATTGCATTGGCAATATGATCTCTTTGGCACATTGGTTAGCTAGATAAACTAGTAAAGTGGGACCAGCAAATCCTATACATGGGGTGTGTTCAGCTAATATATACCCATCGTTCCTAGTGTGACCATCGAGACATACGGGTCCAATGTTTCTTCACTTTTTTGGGGGACAACTTGAAGCGGGTCCAACTCTTTCGATGCTTGGAGATTTCACAAAATAAACCCGACGCTACTGCTTGTTGAAGCCATAGGTCAAATTCTTCTTCTTCATCTGTCATTTTTTCATCTGAATCCCATGGATATGTGCTTGAACTGCATCTCTGGGGTTTCCCCAATCCAACCATGTTAACATGGAAACTCGGGTGATGGGTATTTGGCCTACAAGCCATTCCCTGCTGACATTAAAATCTTTAGGGTCACAAATTCTTAACTGTTACATAATTGCATTATAGTATTAGTAACATAGATATATGGTGGCAATTTGGACCAACATACTTAAAGATCGTTTAGTCAGATATGTTTATATGTTTAATAGATCATATTAGAGAAGTCAAATAAAATCGTTGCAGAATAGCAGATGGAAGCACAGGTCAAATGAGTTAGAAACTTGGAATTCATAATTAATGTACTTTTAGAGTTTTAATGGATATAACCTTGTTTTTTACTTCTTTTTAAGGAATAATATCTTATATGAAATTTTGCCTTTGTAATGGCAATGGATGTAACCTTCTAATCATTTTATTGTATTTTTAATTACTAAATCATATATCATTACTAATTTAGTAATTCTATTTAACCCACTAATATTAATAAAACCTTCAAAATTTTTGGGTAAGTGTTTTGGGTCAACCTGATGTGATCTGGCGTGTTTCTACCCATACAACTGACCCATTACCCGATCAAATTAATTGCCCATTTTACTACCTCTACATATATTCAAAACGCCCGCACCTGACAAATGGCCCATTCTGACACGTCGAAGATCTTGCTTTGAACAAACAAAGGCCCGGGGGATTTCCACCTGAATTGAAATGCATGTTAAGTTCCACATCAATATGATGCATCAATCTTGAAATGTTAAGTTTCAATGTCTGGAAAATCGTTTAAACAGTTAAACCTTTTGATGCAGATCTGAGCCAATTGAACCTTTGTATTCCACCCATCCATCTCCATCCCTAGCTTGATGATATTGACAGCAATCCTGAAACCATTACAAGTCTTGTCAGTTCATACAATGGGTATAATTGATCAGAAGGTTGAGGAAATCAGATCTTTTATCTTTTTCTCAAACGAATACCGACCTGGCACCATCTCGCCTTCCACTTTGTCCTATTTGTGCATATCCATATATGTAAATTTCCACATTTCATGCACTGTATGTGTCTTGATTCTCCAGAATAGGAATCGGTACTAGCAAACTTGCATGACAAGCTCTTTGATTCTTCATTTCTCAACTGCTCATCGTAGTGTCTCTTTTTCGAAGAGTCAGAAAGAACCTGAAAGATTGTGTCATTTTCAGTTCAAATATTCATTGTAGAAATATAATCTAGCACACTCTGCAGTGAATTAGAAAGATATACTTGCCTCGTATGCACATTGAACTTTCTTGAAGGATTCACTTGCCAACGGGCTTCCCATGTTTTTATCAGGGTGCACTAACATGGCCTGACAAGAAGTAATCATATTGTGAGTCAATCAACCCAAAAGTATAGGTAAAACTCATTGAATCTTGCACCCGTCGAGTTTGGATACCTGCACGTGATCTATGAAAATAATAATATTGCTATGGGAATAAAAAAAAACTAGTAGGATGTGGCAAGATGGGCGGGTTGGGTAACGATCAAAGAACAGGTTCAGGTTGAAACGGGCCACTGTTAAGTAGGGTCAAAACAGACTGGGTTGGGTTTTACCCTCACACTTATCTGTCCCTTTTGCTATATATAAATAACAAATCCGGTAACACTGAATTTTTGTATTAACAACACATCAGGAGGTTGTATGCATCAAAAATTGACTTCGGGTGATTTTCAACTTATTTGACCCGTTTCATCATCACCTACGTTTTCCGATTTGTTCTATTCGAGCCTCCTTATGAAAGTAAAAAACCCAAAGTGACACATTCAGAATACGCCATCTTTATAAAACAGCCAACCTTTTTCTTATATTCCTTCTTCAACAAGGTAGCATCAATGTTCTTGTATCGTGAAAAATGTAGTACGTCATAGTGATCAGCGCAACGAATAATTCTTTTGATCTCGTTAATTGCATTTCCACTAGATTTGACCACAGGAATGGAAATTACTGAAACTTTCTTCTGCTTGTAACAAAAAGTTGATTTGGGAGCTGCTTTGCTTGAAGATTTACTCGAGCCTACCTGCTCAGCTTCCTCGGCAGGTACACAGAAATTGCTCTCTGCTGGGATGTCATCTTCAACAAATGAAGAATCTGGTACGTTTTGTTCTTGAAAATATGTCTTTTCACTCATATCGTCACACCATTTAAATGTGTAGATAAATGCGTCACAGGAGATGAAAGCAAGGTTAATCGATACCAACATTCCAAACCACCCAGCTTCTTGTTTTACATAGTAAAGGGAATATAACATTGCCACTAAAACCACCAAACTTGTGCGGTTTAGCGAAAACAAGAAACCTGATAAACATAAAAACATGTCACATTTAGTCATTAGTGATTCCACACTGGCAAAATCACAAAAACCTTGCTTAAAAGGAAAACCGGGTCATATGGATTGTAAGTTACTCAAAGAATAATTCATAAAGTTTCAAAATTTTATATATATATATATATATTTTTGAATATTCGATCCTCTAAGTTTATTAGACATCAACAAAATTATTGGAATACTATCGGTTTCACAATCACATTTGGCATGCTAATTATTCAGGAGAAGGCAATATCTTTGGGGAAAAATTGGTCAGTGTCAACCCAGCGAGACCCATTTCAACCTGTTAAAAAAGTTGCATGTTTTGGCCAGTTACCAAACTTGTCAAATCTATGGGTGACAATCGCACCACATTTTTAACCCCATAAAATTTAAGCCAAAAACACAGCGTACCTCCAACGATTAACAAAGGACCAATGATCCAATAGTTAGCAAATATCCGGAGGATGAAAATGGTAAAGATCACTACTATCAATAGACCAGAAGTGTAACCCAAATATCGGACAGCACATATAGCAGCTCCCTGTAAGAAAGAAAGAAACAAGGACAATTTAGGAGATTTATGATATATATTGGTAACAACAATTGTTAGCATTCTAGTGGGAAAACATTCATAAACTTACCATAATAATAAAAAGATACAACAAGCACCACATTGATGTCAAACCAAGTAAAAAGCTCCATAAGATAACAAACAATGCAGCTATACCCAAGTCAAAAAACGATTCACATCCACGAACGAAACAATCCTTCCACCGCACAATCAACAAACATAACGACTCACACAATCTTGCAAACCCAAAACAAACATTAGGCCAATGCCTATTAACTAGTACCTTGAAATCACAAGCAAAAGAGCACAAAAAGGTCTCTAGTATCAGCTGTGTCCATCTTTGACTCAAAACCACGATATCCTCCATCTGGTCACCCTCTGATCTTGATCACAAAATGTGGTTTGAACACATAATATTGCAAGATTGAGATCTTAACCACATGGGCATTCTTGTTATTACATTATACATAGAGCAAAAATGCATAAAACTTATAATACAATAATAAGGACACTAATTTGCTTCACATGTACGTTTTCTAAAAGACAAATGTAGTAGTCGCTTAACTGCTTTTTGTCACATTCTTTTGACAGAATTAATGATGAGAATAATGGTCAAATGTTCGTTTTTTGGCTCAGAAAGATAAATGTTGGTTACAGTGGTCGGATCTTGGGAAAATAAAGAAGTGAAAATGGAGTATTTTAAGTTTAAGTACATTAGATTTATTGAAAAATGACTGTGGTTAGTACATGATGTGATTATGGATAGTGTAGGGTAAAACTAAAAGAGAAAAGATGTTTGTAATGCCTTTATTAAATTAGGACCATAGCGCTTTTTACTTTTTCTTTCCTTCTGTTGTTTTTACAAGGAAATGTGTCCAGAACTATCTCCAATGTTGCCCATAGGAGACTGGCCTATTTGGTAGAGTTTTGTATCTTTTAGGGAGAAAATCAAAATTTAAATCTTGACATCAACATTTGGGGTAGTTTAGAAGTAGAGTATAATTGGTGTAATATTTAGCCTTCAAAAGATAGGAAAAAAAACAAACAAACTATCTCTAATGTTAGATCTGTATATAGCTATCACATCATCTTTTACATCATATTTTTACGATTCCTTAAAAAATTTCATTTTATATACAACCCTACTAATATTCTTACACTCCATAATTTCCACTTAATCAACTACACACTACACATAATAAACATATTTTTTTTTACTTTACTCTACTCTATTACATAGACCAAGGGAAACTGACACCCTTTTGCAAGGGCATCTTACTGAAAGGGAAGTGATATTTCTACATCAGAATTTAACCATCTACAATAAACATACAAATTTTTATGCACAAGATACAACTGCATGATGCGGGTATTGTTGTAGATTGCTAAAAAGTGTTGTAGGAATATCATTTCCCTTACTGAAAGCCTTATAATGACGACTAATCTTCAATTATAGGGCCGGTAAATTAAGGCATCCAAGGACTGATGGACTGATGTCCTATGAATGTATCGGAGATGGTATTAAGTGTATGGCGAATCGTCACGATATAAAAAAGAAATACCATACTCGTATCATTGATTAAAGTATCATCTATAAATCTATATCTATAATTTATAAACTCTTATAAAATATATTGAATTCTTCTATTTTTAAGGAAATTCAACATTTTTTTATATTCAAAATAATCTTATTTTTTAATCCTAATTCTTTTATACACATAATCTACACCTTTATGCTATCTAATAAAAACAAACAACTCTTTCTATAAATGTTACCTGAGGAAATTATTTAAAATAACATTAATGATTAAATTACACTACTAGTCCTTTAGCTATTAAAATATCTTCATTAACCTTTTAAATCAATTAATTTTACATCAATTATCCACACCACTTGACGCCGCCTCCACCACCAACAGTTGCTCCCACCACCATACCGTTGCCGTCACGACTATCACCGCATTGCACGGGTATCACGCTAGTATAATATAATGCATGTGTGGTCTTGGTATATAACTTTTTCTTACCAATCTTGGTCACATAATGTTTAGAATTTGTGTTAGTGATTTTTAGATAATGTTTAGAATTTGTGTTAGTGATATTTAGAAATGAAATTGTATTAAACTAAAGTAAAGAAAGAGCAAAACCTACCGTATTGAAAAATTGCTTTAGCTTAGTAAATTTCTGTCATTAATGGGGTAAAATATGTAATCTATTTTTTTTTTTATAAAGTTAGTTTCGATTCAGACATGTTGAAAGCAATTTTTACCAGCGATTTACTGGATCTCCAACCCCTTTCTCATGGAAAATGCCTTGAGATGAGAAACACATGACTCAAACTCGAGACCTTGGGAAAAACTCACATCCGATTTATAAGGTGAAAAATAAAATATTATGTACCTTACTATTAATTAATGGGACTATTTAGAAACTTATTTTGATCCGGATGTAATCATCATCACTATATATTTTAACTACTATTTAGAAACTTTTTTTTTTGATCTGGGTGTAATCATCATCACTATATATTTATAACGGGAGACAATTCCTTCAAGTTATTTCTGTTATGGGTGAAATTTCAAGTATCAATATCTTGAATATATAAGATCTTTAAACAGGGACGGCTGTAGCTTGGGGGCAGCGGGATCAGCTGCCCTCATTCCAGTTTTAGTATAATGTAATTTTTCAAAATTTAAATGGTATATTTGAATTTTTTTTTTTGTAAAAGTGAGAAAAAAAGTAGAAAATAAATATAAATGTTATCTTCATTGTCAAATTGTCATAAACTTATTATTTCGATGTCATTGGTCATCAAGCATTAATTTTAAGATAAATTTTTTCTTTAACAGATTAAAAAAACTCGAGTTGTTTTGATTTTTAATAGAAAGGATGAAGTATAGTTTAAGAAAAAACTTTCGTTGTTTGGGTATGTAGATGTGTAGTACATTACAGTGGAACTGTTTATAGAAAATGTATTTTCTTTCAAATTATTATATATATTTATCACAAACAATTAATATAATTATCATAATGTAGAGAATATATATATATACACACACACACACAAGCTGATTATATCCAAAGAAGTATGTTTTTTTGGGTTTCTTGCATTATATGATTGAAAACGTTTTCATTGAATAAGACCTTGTTCGATATGTATGATCATTATTTATTAAAAATAAACTAGTAGTTTTAAATATGAGTGTTAGACCTGGTGTAGATAACAAATTCTTTTGAGGGTCTATTTTCTATTTTCGAGCTAAGGCCCATTTTTTTTTTCTTCATTTTCGGATACGACTGTTATAAGTATGACAAACAACTTTTAAATTTGCCCCCTCGCACAAAATTTTCTGGCTCCGTCTCTGTCTTTACATGTTAAGATCTTGACATTGATAGATATCTTCATAATTTATTGATATATTGCTAACGTTACAAAATACTTATTATTATTATTATTTCCACACGAGTTATATTTGCAGATTCCTGAATAATCAATATTTGGATATGGAGAATATCTCGAACGGTACAAGAAGGATTTCACACACAGAATTATTCATCAACACGCAAAGAAGACTTGGTCTTGTTATATAATCGAAATTCTAGTTGAATTCAGCATATGAAGGAAAAAGACTTCAACGTTCATATGACTAGTCAAGATACTCTCCAACGTCTCAATAATGAAGACCCGGAAGATCCCTACAACTTCGGATAGTTAGTTAGATGCTAGCTCTATATAAACGAACAAGGTTGATCGATATAGCTAGGATATACAATCTAACCTAATCTCTCTCGCAACATCTCTGCTCACTTGTATTCACACTCAATTCTCTACACTCGCATCTTTATTCTCACACCTAGCCTTCATCAATCAGCTTAGTTCCACCATTGTGATCATTTTAACAATAATTAGTAAGAGAACAAAGGCAGGGACGATTGCTTCCTTTTGGGTTTTATATGTCGGCGATCCAAAAGGATTAAGGGCTTTTTCTCGATAACAAATCTCGGTGTTCTTGTTCCTTAATCTTTACTTATATCTTGTTGATTATTAGATCTTTACTATAGTTTGCATTATCTCTTGTTCTTTGCATTCTTTTGTTATAATTTAATCCTCTATTTACGATTATAATTGTCCTTTAATTTCTTGTTTAGTCGACATAAATCTTTTACAAGTCTTTTATTCAATACAGATCTTTGAAACTCATTATTTTACAAAGTCTTAACCTCACGAACGAAAGTTTGGTTACATAATTGATTTAAGTCTTCAAGGTTTGATTATCTTAGATAATTTTTGACCAAAATAATTTCCCAACTTGGAGGCCCACGTAATGGATTTAAAAGGTGAAAAATAAAATATGATGTACCATTACTATTAATTAGCGGGACTATTTAAAAACTTCTTTTTAATCTGGGTGTAATCATCATCACTACGTATTTTTAACTACTATATTAGTAACTTTTTTTTGATTTGGGTGTAATCATCATCATTATATATTTTTAACGGTAAATGATTCTTTCAAGTTATTTCTCAAATTTTTCATTAACTTGAGTCAAGTTGAGAAAAACTTGACCCTTAATTTTCATTCAAGGATCAAGATGTCCCTTCCCATTTTTAGCTAGTATTAACTAGTATGTTATTTAAGTGAGAACAATACCGTTCTCATAACTTAAAATATAGTGATCAATTACAAATAACAAACACGACAATACTTTTTTTCTACCACTCTATCAGCAATATATTATTAGTATACCATGAAATAATTACAAATAAAGATCGATTGAAAAGAAATCAAGAAATGATTACACTTAATAGTAGATTCTTAAATCCACTCGTCCTAACATAAATGAGAGTTCTTATTCCTATTGGAAATCCGAAAGAAAGAGCGACTAACAATAGAACATGGTTATGTATTAAAATAACTTCTCATTAGACGGGACTATAAACTAGCTAGCTAATACGAAAAATCAAATATTACGGTTTTGAAGAAAACATGATTTTATGTAATAAAATAACTTTCCTTCCTTGAGTAGCTCACCATACATGAATTCGGGTCAAAGGTCACAGATTATTATTTTTACTATAATAACAGCACTATCGTTGATTACTTTTCCTAAACATACTTTATTATGATGATTTCGTCACATGCTAATTGTATGCTATTTCAAACATATAAAACTAAATTATATTTCATTTTGAACGGCATATCTACTCTATTTTCTTATATTAGTTCATGTAATTAAGCATATTTTTAGGGATTGAACACAGTCATTTTCTAACAGTTGGGCTGATCTTACATTAATTGATATTAATTTGATATCATGTAGTAGACTCATATCGATGAATCATGTTTTTATATGACAAATATCAACACGTCAACATATAACTTACGATATAGTTATAATAAAATAGAAAATACAATTAATTTATTGGTAGATAGATCACCTAAAATATCCGTTTAACAAAAAAAATGAAAAATATTTAGCGTAAAAGGCAAAAGCTGTCCTATAATAACTTTATAATGATTGACAAACAGGTAACATACATCAGGATCGAGTTAATATTACCCCGTAGAAGAAAAGTGTATACCGTAAACGCATAATTAATACCAAAATAATATAGAAGACTAATACAAGTCTCTTTCTAGATAATGTACAAAAATGTCGGGTTGAGTGACTCATAATGAATCAAAATCGGCATATATTTTCAGTGTGTATCTAATTTCGTATCTCTCTTATTATTATTCTTTTCTTTTTCTGAAAAACAACTAAACAATTCACAGTAATTCTACAATTATATGGTAAATAGTTAGGAATCATCTGGTCTCATGTACCGTCTTGGTACCCAAAACGTTCCATAATCCTCACATGCATATTTATCAAATAGGTATAATGAGACTAGCTAGATCATTTAGTTCTCAAAATTTGTATAAATCCGATGGAATACAATTTACAATTTTAGGCCGTTTGGTTCCTAAATTTATGAGAATCTAGTGAAATGAAATTTACAATTTTTGATGTTAACAAACATGACAACAAGAAAATTCAAATTTCATTCATCGGATTCTCATAAATTCTAAAGCCAAACGGCTCTTAAAACTCACAACTTAAAAGGTCGATAGGTTAGCTCATATTACAAGAGTCAATGCTTAAATGTATATTTTTCACTAATTGGTGATTCGTCGAGTTTCAACACTCGAAGTGGTTTAAGTATTTAGGTTTACATGATAGTTGATGTAAATACTATGAAGTGTATATAGTTTAGACTAGTTTTAGACTGACATTGTACAAGTTGTAATTAAAAGATAGTAAAGTGTAAATATTTCTGTTTTAGGCGATTATCTTTGTTTTGAATATTTAAACCGCATTTTTGTATCATTTTTCAATAATTATCAAGAAATAATGAAACTAAAAATTCCCCAAATTCTCTCTTCATAATTTCTTTATTGCTTCCGCTTATAATCTTCATAAATACACAGTAGTAAAGTATATACATATACAATAGCAATAAATTAAATTTCACATTTTTATAATAAAAAGTATTATAACTAAACGTACAACAAAGTGATACGTTTGGTTGGTTTAACAGATTGATAACCACCCTATACCAGATTAGGTTAGATAATACTAGTATTATATTATCTAATATTATATTATTTTTTGTGAATTATATTCTAGTCAATAATACACAACTTGTCACGTGAATAAACACGTAATTAACTTATTCCCTCATTTCATACTAACACACAAATACAAAGAAAAAAATAACAATACCTATCAAACAAAACAAAGGACCGTATTAAACTTTATATCATTACATAAATAAATCCCACTTGCCCCAAACAGCATTTCCTTTTCCTAAAATCCTATCAAGACACTATAATCTTCAATTAGAATATACTCAAGATTATTTACATTAAAGTATGCTCTTGGTTATGAAAAAGGAGCCCCACTAGAAATATAAAATAATACACCCTAATAACAAAGGCTAATCATATTTAAGTTGATCCACCAACTAAAAGATTATTGTTCAAATTTCATAAAAGATTGGAGTAATAATAATTAATTGATTTTAATTTTATTTTGTGATATGTTATTAATATAACTTGTTTCATATGAAGAATAATATAAAAGAAACAAGAATTATTATTTTAAAGCTTTAACTTTCGTGTCAATGATCTAAATGGTGGGAAACATTTAGCTAGATTTTACTTATTAGTGTAACTAAGGCTGGGCTTCATATAGTTAGATTGGACCAGCTTGCGATTGTTTTCATCATTTTATCAATCTGGATGTAGTTTTAGGCTAGAAAATTTGTTAACCGTTAAAAAAAAAAAACTTCTTAACTTTTTCTATTTATTTATGACTTACATGTCAGATCTTAAATGAAACAAGCAGAAGAATGACGATTTATTATATTCCTAAAATAATTCACCCTTATAGATATGAAAACCTAAAATAATCCTAAAAATAAGAATCTCAACGAATCCTCCAAAATCAAAAATATAATCAATGGGTCAACGGTTAACGCCATTGAAACTATTTTTGTCATCTAATTGTCACTAATGACAAGGGATTTTTAAAGGCTTTTAAGGGCTTAAAAGCTCTTAGCTTTTAAAAATAAGCTTGTTTGAAAATTATAGCTTTTGTTTGGTAAAACATAAGAAATCAAAAGTCTCAGTTTCGAAAAACTCCTAAAAGCCCCAAAAGATCTTTTAAATAAAAGCTCGTAGGAAGAGAGTTGAAAAAAAAGCCCCAACCCCTAGCCCCAACCTCAAACCCTTAACTACAGCCCCAGTTCCAAGCTTTTGTGCCAAACATACCCTAAATCAAACACATTACATTTCAGTGTAAAATAAATCTAAACATTCCCACTAGATTTCTATTTATTTAAACATGATAAACAAATAACCTTTACAAGACACCCCATCTCCCAGAATAGCATACAAAAATAAAATTACACATTTAAAACTATATATACCTCTACAAATATCTAGTTTCCGGGATAGAAGAAAGAAAAAATAAAAATATTAAAACGGATCCTGCCAAAGTAAAAAATATTATCAATTGGTCACCAATCCTATTAACTATTTTTGTCATCTAATTGTCGCTAAATCAAACACATTACATTTCAGTGTAAACTAAATCTAAACATTCCCACTAACTTTCAATTTATTTTTAAAAAAATTAACAAATTAATAACCTTTACAAGACACCCCATCTCCCAAAATTGCATACAACCAAAAATTTACACATTTACATAACATATATACCTCTACAAATATCAAGTTTCCGGGATAAAAGAAAGAAAGAAAAAGAAAAACGTTTGACCCCAATGAGCAAACTACTATCAACTAGTCCGATCCCATGCATCTGTAAATGTAAAGGTCATGGTCGATTGCGATGTAGCGTTGGACGATAATAACGAATGTTCTGCATTGTCAGAACCCGATGATGTTGTAGTAAATGTGTTCTTTTTTGGATCAGTGTTCGTGCAGGCACTTTTATTGGGGTTGCTTCTAACCTTGAGGTCCATGAAATCAGAAATGAGACCCGGTTTTGTGATTTGGGCCTCGTCGAGTTCTTTCTCACCTGACAGCATCTTGACAACAGTTGACATCACAGGTCGAAGCTTTGGATTGTCTTGGGTGCATAAGAGACCAATTTTTAAGTATTTACAAGCCTCTTCTGCATCAAAATCACCATACATTGCTGTGTCTACAAGCTCCACGAGCTCGTTTCGTTCATAAAGATCCCATGTCTGTTACAAGCAAACATGAACTAGGTTAGACTGAAGTCCTGAAGGGCATCTAATATTACTTCAAGAATAGCACATTTTGGCTTTTCGGCTCAAATCTAATGCTTACTACATTCAAGATGTAAAACTTGTTTAAAAAAGGTTACTGCTTTCCTCACATAAAACCATACTACCCGAATGGCATTTCTATGTCAAATCTTTTAGTCCGAAAGAAGACGAATTTTGACTTTTGAGGTCAAACAAATTGCTTAAGCATTCAAGATTTAAACTATCTAAAGGAAATTAAGGTTGTTGCCGATCACATAGACTAAGCAAATGTAATAATAACTTACCCTCTCGAGAATATATTGTTCATCCATAGGCAATAAGGAGTTTGTGTTGCATCTTCCACTAACAATTTCTATGAGAAGTACACCAAAGCTATAAACATCAGCTCTACGTGTCAACTGGCCTCGAATTGCATACTCTGGTGCCAAATAACCACTGTTAATAAGAAACCAACAGAAATTAGTAAACTTTCATGACAAAGAGTGAACTTCTAAACACACAAAGAAAACACGAAGAAGCAGCCTTACATTGTTCCAGCCACACGTGTGCTAACATGCGTCGTATTTGCTGGCATTAATTTTGCTAGACCAAAATCAGAAATTTTGGGTGTTAAATCTTTATCAAGAAGAATATTGCTTGCTTTAATATCCCGATGAACTATATGTGGGCGTACTTCCTCATGAAGATAAGCGAGCCCGCGTGCAATTCCAATGCAAATCTTAGTTCTTGTTCTCCAACTAAATTGGATAGAACTATGACCTCCACCTTTAAAGAAAAAAATTTCAATTCTAATTAGCAAACTTTGAAAATGAACATGCAAAACACCACAATTAGTCAATTTGAGGATACATAAGATAATGAAATTGTGTAATTACCGAGAAGAGTTTGAGCCAAGCTGTTATTTTCGATATAATCATATACCAAAATTCTGTGATCCCCTTCAACACAACATCCACAGAGCTTCGCTAAATTTTCGTGCTCGATATCAGAAATCACTTTGATTTCTGTCAAGAACTCTCTTGCTCCTTGTTTTGATTCAGCTGCAAGAACCTTTATAGCAGCATCTTTCCCATGTTTTAGTCTTCCCTAAAAATGACATTAATGTAACACATTAAGAACAATTCATAGATACATAAAGATCAAACAAATACATTTTAAACATATATATGCATACTCACCCTATAAACTGGACCAAATCCACCCTCCCCTATCTTATTAGCTGGACTAAAGTCTTCAGTAGCGATTTTTAGTTCCCTGTATGTGTAAAGTTTAAGGTTCTGCACGTCCGATAACTCTGTTTACAATTAAATGAATTAACAAAGATTAGCAAATTATAAATGCACATTAGTAAACTACACAACTTATATATCAATAACTATTTGCAGGGTTCATACCATCTTCAAATTCAGGAAACCCGTGTGGCGGGTCAGCTCCCCTTCGAAAAAAGAACGAAAAACAGCCCATAATCTTTTTAAGTCACCAATCACCAATTTTTTGCTTAAAGAACTGTTGGTTTATGCTTCACGATCTAAAATCTGTTATATAGAAAACATTAGTAACATGTTTCTTTAAAAAAAAATCATCTTTTTAAAGATATAAAAAGTCAACAAAGAAAGTATCATCTACACATATAACCAAAAAAACCACAAAAGCACATAAGTTGAATACATTTTACTTAAGGAAGCAGGATATTAAGAGGTGGGACTTTCTTAACATTAATTCAATTAACTTAACATTTAAAAAAGAGATCCCAAAAAGGAATTTGAGTCAATAGTAAAAAAAAACATCTTTTTTTCAAGAAAAATTACCCCTAATCATTATTATCCAATTTACACAAAAACCCATGATTGGAATGCAAAAAAAGAACAAACCCACAAAACCATTTTGAAATTAGATCAAAAAAGCACAAAACTTTAACAATTTTAATCAAAAAAATAAGATTTACATAAGATTCTACATCAGGTAGTGGTAACACTGTCTACATCTCATCCAATTAGTAATAATCATTGTATATATATATATCTAATATACACCCCACCTCCCCTGCCCCTGGTATCGTTGACAAAGATGAAGAAAACCAATAATTGGGAATTACCTTAAAAACAATGGTATTAGTATCAGTGATTGGATTTGGAGATAGATAGCGGTGTGTGTGATGATAATGATGATGAGAAAGTGAGTTGTGGGCAATGAATATTGTATTGTATGTATATATGTATATCTATATAGGTGGTAGTATATTAATTTGGGAGTGAGTTAAAGTCAGTTAAGGAATGCGTTGTATGTTGAATTCTTGTATGCTTCCAGGAATCAGCAAATGAATAAGAAGTCTTCTGTTCGTATGGGCTACGTTGTATGAACACAACATAGAGGATTAACTTTTTTGGTTTGATTAAAGTCAACGTGTGTTTTGAATTCTAGATTTAAGCTAATTACTACGAGTTTTTTTTTTAAAAAATGGCGAGTAATTCTTGATTCTAAGTCAATTAACATGGTGAAGATCTGGTTTGCGTGACTAGTTGGTTGTCAAAAGTAAGTCTCCTTATGTTCACATAGACATTTTAAAAGAATAATTATTGAGGCTCTCAACAACCAAACATTTTAACCATAGGGGATTTTGGCAAGGATCGAATCCCCAATCTAGAGGATAGAATGTGATTTAGGCCTCGTTTATTTTAACTTAATAAACTTAATAATTATGAACAAAATTATTTACTTAAATTTTATGTTTTTTTTTTACTTAATAAACAAAAATAAACATTAATTACCTATATTTTACTTAATATGCTGAGTGTATTCAGCCACTTAATTAAAAAAAAATGGCTCTTACTCATCATTGTACGCTGATTACTTATTTGGATTTTGTTTTTTAGAAAAACAATAGATACAAACGATCATACAAATTTTACATACGAACATATAGTTACAACAGTCTAGTATACTGATATAATCTATTTATAATAAATTAATCAATCATTACACATACCGTTAGACCCAAACATTACCCATTTCATCTCATTTGGATTGTATCTAATTTGACGTAGAATCCATTGTTGCTTGAAGTTGGGTGTTTTAGTACAACTTTAGTAATCTTTATTATTTCTATTTGATTTTGTAAAGAGGAAACACTAGTGTCATTTTGAAAATTTAGATTAATTAATGACATTAATGAGAAAGTAGAATAACTGAATGAGCTCCGAATATATTATAAGACCCATGAATCATGAGAAAATATGATCATTACACTAGGCTACTTGGTGGTGGGGGGTTAAGTGTGGTTCAAGAATATATATATCAACTAGTAACTATAAACCATGAAATAATTGATTCAATTCGGTTGAAACATGCGGCGTTGGCATCGTGACGCGGACACACGTATACGACAAGGGACTCACTACACCAAAAAAATACTCCCACTTGGGATACAAGTCAAATTGTCAAATGTCAAATATGTTTGTCTAGTCAACATGAATGTGAACAACAAATATTTTACTATTATTGTCCTCCCTAGATGAACTCTTTTATATTAAAGCTAATCACAATAATAGTCTTTATATAATCTAATCATACGATTCACCGGCATCGAAGAAGGGGCGACATTGGTTTAGTTTTGAAAGTTCACTAATAGTGTAATTAAACTAGAGAATAGATAAACATGTGTTTGAAAATCATGATTTTCAATATTAAATGTTCAAATCGTTCGATAAAATATGACTTGAAATTCTAACACATCAAATTGATTACCTTTTTCAGATTAGAGATAGTATGATCAAGATCATTTACTAACCCATTCATTAGCTATAAACCCTTTTTAAAAATCCTAATCATATACATAGTTTTAAATATAGTTTTAAAAGTGATGTGTAATCTAGTTTCATACTAAACTTTAGTGATTTATTTCATACTATTAACCGGTAGCTCATTGATTATGAGAAAAAATATTATCATATATTATCAAGGTTGAATAGGACAACAAATGGAGGGAAAAAAAATCTATAATATATATTTTGATTAGCTTTAATCTCACTTTCGTTTTAAATGCAAATTAAACATTATCCACATCAAACTTTTTTTTTTTCGAACGGCAAAACACATCAACCTTTATTACTTTTCGATAATAATAGTTGATTTTGGTCTCTTGAAATCCTTACTAAAATGATTGACAAATATCATCGTGTCATGAGTGATATCACCCGATCATATATCAATACCATCATTTAAGAAAATGACCAAAAATTTCTAAAAACAAAAACGTCATAATAAAATTTGAACTTATCCTACCATCAAAATCCTTACTTTTATTCTTACTTCCAAAAGTGTGAAGTGTACTAAGATAGAAACTTGTCTTTTGAAGCATCGCTCACTGGACAAATGAAACTTGTCCTTTGAAGCATAGCTCACTATACGCATTTGGTACATAAGAGTATAGGACAACATATTAAGGGGGGATTTTACCACCCATAACCCATTAATAATTGGGCTCGGTACTAGGTTAAAACCTGATGTAAGCAACATGAATTTCGGTTTGGAGAAATGAGTTTTTTGAAAGTTATTGGGAGCTTTTGTAATTGGAATTTCGTATATGAAAAAACAACACCACTTAAACTATACTTATTTAAAAAAAAAAAATATACCATAAATGAAACTTGAAAAGATATTTCACATTTCCACATCTTATGGGTGCAAATTGCATAACTTGAAAACAACCTCAAAATCCGATTAAATCATGTATATGGAAATCAAAGATTCATATTTTCCCAATTAACATGAACATTGTTCTTAGATTATTATCACCATTATTATTTTTGACAATGTATTAGGATCTTTTCAAGTTTTCAATGGAACAAGAGTAATAGCATAACTTCTAATTCTAATGTTTTGATGATTAAATAATAGTGTAACTTCTAAGAACATGGCATTTTACTGCGAAACAAGTATTTATTTATTTTTATTATTATTATTTTTTTATAATTATCTCATTATAAATTTGAATATTTGAACACAGCCCGACGTGATAATCCAAATTCCAAACAACCATTCTAATCGAAGTTCGATCACAAATCAGTTCCATAGGCAATTATTCACCGGGGTTTATTTTATTCACTTGTAATTTGATATTATGTTAAGTGCATGTACTACCTATCTCAAAAAGAATATTTAAATGTTATTTCATGTAACAAATAATCTTCCATACACATCCACTCATTTAAATAACTGTGAGTAGGTGAACCATGTTTTAAAATGTATTAGACAAATGAGAATGTAGGTGGGATCAATGTCCTTGTTATTTCTTTTGTATTTTTATTTTTTATGTTTCGTTTGTTTACGGTTTAGTATGGGAGATGCAAAAAAGGCACTTCAAGATTCATTACGCCCTTCGATTTCGCAAGCAAAGCCCTTCCCATCGCGATGCCTATTGTGTCTGCTTGGGTTTTGGACAATTAGGCTTTAACCTATGCCTTCCACCATATAGGTGTAAATATGACTATATTCATTTTCTACACAATACACACTTAATCACCCATTCACACTTGTATGCCGTTTTCTCATAGTAGTTTTTTATATGAGATTTTTTCTGAAAACAATTATTCGACCTTTAAGCAAAGATATAATTATTTACATCTTAATTTTTTCATATTTTGTTTTTTCCGAAATTGATAATTGTTTTTGCTTATAAATGTTTTACGCAAAAGTATTATTTAGTTCAACTGGATATTTAATATCCTTTATGTCTTTCAGCTAAATGTTGATCACGGATTTAAAACTTTTGAAAGGCATATTGAAAAATCCTTGCCAATTTGGTGGGCATGGAGGTTTTTCTCTAGCTAGCATTTAGCTAGTTTCCTCCAGAACGGTCGTGGGACTTCCACTGCCAGTCATGCCCTCGGATTGACTCTGATGACGTGGTCGATCTCTACCGGACGATTAAGAGGTATGCCGCTGAGTTCAATCACCACTGCTGTTAAAAAAAAAACTGTGACCAATCTTGTTATTCCACGTGTCCATACATTATGTGAGGTACCAATTAAATCACATTATTTTTCCAAGTATATGAAAATAGAGTGGGAGGTGATAATGTTATCCATAATCAGACCACAAAAGAATGACACGTGTCCAAATGCATATCTACCAAGTATATTGGTTTATCATAGTTGTTAAATTCAATCACTTATATCAGGAAGTTTATTGTTTAGCAGTATAACAATTAGAAAAAAAAAAAGAAAAAAAAAGAAAAAGATAATGGCAGCCACAATCATGTCCTCAGTAACACTAAAGCCTGCTTCATTCAACATTCAGACACCAGCAAAAGGCTTGCCTTCACTTGCCAAAACCTCCTTCAAGATTCAAGCTAGTGGTGTCAAGAAGATCAAAACTGACAAACCTTTTGGTTTGCTTTCTTTTGCTTTTTATATTCATTTTTTGTTATTAAATTGTAGTTAAAAACTTTATATATGGTTAGTATTCTCCGTCTCAAAAAAAAAAAAAAAAAAAAAATCGTTCACTTTTAACTTTTCGTAGTAATCTTTCTTTCAATTATGATATTAACTACTTTTAGTGTTAATTAATTCTTGGTGCAAGATATATGAGATTTTAAATGTATTTTTACTAACATGATGATCTCTTTATAAGTATTAAATAATTCAATATTAAAAATTCAAACAACTACTCGTAAAAATATTGAAGGTAAAAATTAAAAAGGAATGACCTTAAAAAATATTACTCGTAATATACATACAGTGAAGGGCCTTTACATAATGGCACCACTGAACACACACACACACATTTACATACACAAATGCATGTGTTGATTTTGGACTATTTACTTAATTACTCGTAAATGCATGTGTTGATTTACTTAATTACTTCCTAGTACGTATTATGTGTCAATTGTTAGTTAATGAATCAAATAAATGATTGAACAATAAGTTAAATATAGATTAGAATTCTGAGTGTTTTTGGACTATTTGGTTCTTGCATATAAATAGAAAACCCATATGAAATCCAAAATACTAACTTGGTTATCTATCCAAGAGACCCATTATATGTAATCAAATGGGCAATTTCATTTTATTCAACACTCCTACCTAAAGTACAAAATTACAAACACACTATAATACTAATGTAAGAAGAAAAATGATTTTCTCATAGGAATTGGAGGTGGTATGGCACTAAGAGATGGTAAAGACGCCTCAGGAAGGAAGCCAAGGGTATGTTCTTCACTTCTTCCTTTGTGTAAACTTTTTTAAACAAACAAAGCTTTCATAGATACCGACCAAAAAACAACACAATCAAAAAGCTACAGCCATCGATATGTTTACAAACAATTACAAATAGGGGTTAGCTAATATGTTGTTAACAACATTTAGGTGGCTGTTGTTGCCCTCACATCCAGGGGGATGATTATTTATTTATTATGTGGGAAATTCAGGGGGAGGTGTTTGTGAGATTAGCATGGATGATGTTAAAAGCATTTTATATTTTCCCTTGCAAATAAACTTTTGTTTTTCATTAATCTATTTAATTTTTTTTCCCGCTCTTAGATCATAGACCTTCTAATTACATGCCGTGTGTTTATGTAAATTATTAATATCGTATTTAATATTGATTATTGCAACACTTAGGTTTATTGAATAACTGTGATTCACTTGTTTGGTAAAAAATGACACAGGGGAAAGGTGTCTACCAATTTGTTGACAAGTATGGTGCTAATGTTGATGGTTACAGGTATAATTTTTCTTTTAGCTTCCTAATTGATGTTTTCCATTAGATTAATAAACTCAAAGAAAAATAACATTTGTGTCAAAAAAATATAGAGTTAAAACGTATGGCAATATTTGTTATCTTAGACTTGCATTAAGGAAATCACGTCAGGCAACAATTTTTGCATTTAGTGAAGCATGTTAACTTCACTTGTCTTCTTCAAAAGTTTATATGATATTTTGGGGTTTACGGATGGCATTATATAAAATTCTTCCATAAAAGAGTAACGTTAATTGTTCAATATCATGTAATTTGTTTAAAAAGCATATCCTAGTTCCTCATAAATCACTAGAAAGGAGAGCAAATGCACTAATATTTAACAATGCAATGTATACAGTCCCATCTATAATGAGGAAGAATGGGCTCCAAGCGGTGATCGCTATGCTGGTGGTAAGAAACCCATTCTTGTCTATTAATTGTGTTTCGTTATTCATCTTTTGTAGCAATTTAGCATGACATGCGATGCAACTCACAAACACATACAAGCGGACATGACATTTTCAACACATTTACTTATTCGAGGGTTGGTATGGGATATGTTTCATCTCAAATACATCAGACGCTTAAAGGTTTATAAATAGATTTAGAGGAATGGGTCAACCGGTGAAGTGTGTCAAAAGTGTGTATTTTGTGCATGGAACCACCTAAATCAGATTGTTCAGAAAAAAGTATTGAAATAATAAGAATGCTAACTATAGTTTACTTATTGTACAAAAAGATAAAGGTTAACCAGGACAAATCCCTTTACTCAATAAATTTTTGAACTTTATTCCCCAATCGGACAATTTAGAATGGCTACTCCACTAATTTTGTAACCATTCACATCCACACCTGTTACCCAATCCAGCCAACCATCTATTTTGTCACATGTAATCTGCACAAGTTTTTTAAACTGTCATATTTAATCAACAATCATTCTAGTTTATGAATTTAGGATTTAAAGAAATTGTTGTATGAATGCAGGGACCACAGGGTTGTTGATATGGGCTGTTACTTTGGCTGGAATTCTAGGAGGGGGTGCTCTTCTAGTTTATAGCACAAGTGCTTTGGCACAGTAAAATGTTTCGAGAGTGTTAATGTATCTATTGTTTGGTGTAATTTGGTCAATGAAATAGAAGCCTACAGGCAAATATGTACAATATACATCAAATCTATAATCTTGTTTGTCATGCTTCTTCCCCAACCAGATCATGTTATATGTTCTTACTTCCCTCCTTTTCTTTCTTGTTGTATGCAAGCTGATTCGACTAGCCTATTTAGACTCAACTTCTGATCCTAGCTTGACTCACCAAAATCACATTTAGGAACGAACCGTAAACTTTCTTATTCTCGATTGTACCAATGAGATACTATCCTAGATCTGTCCACTGTGTTACCTATTAGTGCCCTAGTATATGTCTTGGTGGAGGAAGATAATCTGTGATTAACGCGTGTGGGGCATATGTTACGATTGACATTCCTTCTTCGATTACGATGGCGGTTGGTGATGAGTCAGAGTGTGTCGGATGGCGGTTGACATGTGGGGAATCGTAGGATTGGTATTCCCTTTAATTTACTCTTTCATAAACAATTAGGGTTTAACGTTTCACAAGCTTTTAAATTTTGATTTAATGGCTCGCCGCTATATGTTCTTCCGTCGCCCCCGTCGCGCCCTCCTCTTTGTTAGTCTGGTATACCGACTTGTCGCCAATCGCCATCGACAACAAAGAAGAAATGCGAGTCATTACAAACCCATACCAGCATACCAGCATCAAGGACCGCTTATTCTAGGTTCTAACAAGGATTTAATTATTCACATCTGAGCGAGATGTGACATATGCACACTTGTTAGATTTAAGGCAATATCCCGTTGGTACAAAACTGAATTTGAAAGTTCACAATTTCGTAATGACTCCAAGGTGGTTGTTCCTCTTGCTATCGGTAGTTTATGGACAATCACACACCACCATAGTAGAGCAATTTACAAGTTGGGATGGATACGAATGTCTTAGCACAATCTAGACGACAGTCTTCTTCGCTTTAAGCGATTTTGATTTGAAAGTAAGTAAAAGTATAGTTTTCTTCTTGAAAGGAACCTAGTTAGAAGGCATCACAGGATGTATCCCATCGGTGCTTGTCAAGGTGTCATCCCTTTCAAGATAACCGTAGAAAATCGTAGTGTTGCGTTAATGTTGTTGAATTTGACATCATATCTTAGATCTTTTAGGCTAGAATGTGAACATCCGCCGTTCACCGCCAATAGTTTTGATGGCCTGTATGCTTATTTGAAGGATTGCTGTCTTGATGATAACATATTTTAGTTATAGTATGTTGAGCACATAAATGATGTTTTAAAGTACTTTAAGTACCGTTTTGGAAGGAATAGAGAAAGATTTGATGCTTTGACCACTCGTGAGTCGAGGCGTTTCATCATTTATTGCCCGGGAAAAAAGGATCATTCCTTGACAATAGCACTTCTTATGTACTTCATGACCTTATGGGAAGAGATCGAATCCGATTAGAGTGGGAACTGTTGGACAATTTATTTCCACTTATCGAGGAGATTTGGCATCTAGATGACTGCGAATATATTGTCCAACAACTCCAACTCTAATCGGATTCTCATCGTTGAAGGCAATGAAGTACATAGGAAAGGCTATTGCCAAAGGATTTTCCCTTTCCTCGTGCAATAAATGATCAACCGCCTCGATCTCACGAGTAGTCCATGAATCAAATCTCCATCCATTCCTTCCAAATCGATATTCAAAGTACCTTAAACAATCAGCTCCGTGCTCAACGTAATGTAATGAAAATCTATTATCATCTAGACGACAATCCTTAAAATGAGGAGCATTTAGGTCATCAAACTATTGGCGGTGAACACATGATGTTCACATTATAGCCTTAAAGATCTATGAGATGATGTCAAATTTAACTACAATAATTAAAGCAACCCTATGATTTTCTCGTGTAACTTGAAAATGATGATCATACCTTGACAAGCACTGATGGGATATACATTGTTTCATCCTTTCTAACTAGGTTCCTTACAAGAAGAAACATATACTTATACTACTTTCAAAACAAAATCGCTTGAAGCGAAGAAGACTAACATCTAGATTGTGAGCAATCTATAATCATCCCAAATTGTCAATGGCTCTAAAATGGTGGTACCAGTGGCGGATGCAACAGTATAGGAGAGCAGTATAGGAGAGGGCGGGGGCAGACCCCAGTCCAAAGCTAGCCCATTTATATTAAATTGGTGCATTGTGTGAATTGAACCCAACCCAAAAAGAAATATGACCCCAGCCAATGAAAGAAAAACTTGCAGCTCATTAATTAAATCAAGTATCAAGAGCGTTGCAACAAGTTTTATTACTTTTTTTAGACGGAACAACTTTTTTGTCTTTATGTTTCTTTGTTAACAAGTTAAACTGCCCTAAGTTTTTTATAATTTGTTTTCTTGTTCTAAGCTTTTTAGGGAAAACTTCTTTTGCCCCCAGTACTCCAAATTCTTGGATCACTGGTAAACACCCTTACCTCTGGAGACAGAGGTCATGGGTTCGATCCTCATCCCATGCAAAAGTTGGAGGGCTTTTTTTACCATTTAGGTAGAAACTGGAAGCAACTTCTCTACTTAGGTAGAGGTAAGGTCTACCTACATCTTAACCTCCCCCATACACCGTCGAGGTATTGGGCTCAAAACCCGCAGAAGGCGGCACTGAGCAGTTACTTACTTACTCCAAATTCCTGGATCCGCCACTGGATGGTAAGTAATATAAATCACCACAATCTGGACTAACAGCTACCCTGAATTCATTTGAAAATCGTGAACCTTCAAATTCAGTTCAGTGCCAACGGAATATTGCCTTAAATCCAATAGTCATGCATATGTCACATCTAGCTAAGATGTCACGAAACAAATCCCTGTTAGAACCTAATATATAGCTCAGAAGACACGGTCTTGATGCTGGTCAGCGTATGGGTTTGTGATGACTAACATTTCTTCTTCGATGCCAACATCGATTGGTGGTGAGCCGATTGGACAGACTAACAGTGAGGAGGGCACGACGGGGGAGGCGGAAGAAGACAGGGAGGTGAGCCATTAAATCGAAAATTTGAAAGCTTGAAAAAGATGAAACCCTAATCGTAATCGTTTGTGAAAGAGCAAATTAAAAGGAATGCCAATTCTAACAGATCCCACACACGCCAACCGCCATCCAGCACACTGTCCAGCTCATCGCCGCCATTGTAATCGAAGAAGAAATACCAATCGTGATAGATTCCCCACTCGTAGGCATCAAGAGCGCTCTCCGTAGAGAATCTTCTTCCATCTGGACAAATATTAAGTGCTAATAAGGACTTAATACTTAACATCATGTAAGATACGACATGTACACGGTGGTTAGATCTAGGGTATTATCTCATTGGTATTATCGGGAATAAGGAAATTTAAGACTTGGTAACGATTTTATGGCCTTTCGTAGTCGTTGGCGGTTTTTGGACTCTAACGCATCACAAAAGTTGAGCATCTGATAAGTTAGGATGGATTCGATTGGTCCAACACAATGATCAAGTTGGCAATCTTCTTCGGTTTAGGCGTTTTTATTTTCAAAGTGAGTATAGATTTGTTCTTGAAAACGGCCTTGTTAAATATGATGAAATGATGTTACTGATAGGTGTTTGTCAAAATACCCTCGTTCTCAAGTTAACAATACAGAAGCAAATGGTTGTGTTTGGGTTATTGGTCTTGAACTTTACGTCAAAACTTGTGTCTTTTAGGCTAGTGTCATCATCCGTTCACTATTAACAGTTTTGATGACGTAGATGTGCTTCATTTTAGGCTCGTTGTCAACCCTATTGATGATAGGAGGTGATAGATGATAGATCAAGGTATCTTGAGTACGATTTTGGAAAGGATGGATGGAGAGATGAATGGGCCAATCGCGAGGTTGAGGTGCTTTGATAACTTATTGCCCGGGGAAAAAGAACATCAATCAGCAATAGCCTTTCGCTATAACTTCATCACCTCCAGAGAAATCAATCTACGTATTGGTTTTTGTACAAACTTTTCCCAATCATTTGCACGAGATTGGTCATTCGTTACTCTCTATCGATGGTGTGTATTAATGTATAGGTTCTGTGAGAAGGCAATCCAATCTGCCTACCCATTGAGGCTAGCAACATATTTGTTTTTCCATATATATTATATTATATTATATTATATATATATACTAGATCTTTTACACGCACGATATGCGATTATTTAAAAATGTTGTTTTAGTTATATGAATATTTATAATAACTTTTAACAACTATACATTATTTAGCCATGTACATATAAATCTATATTATCATTAAATGAAAATTTTTACATTTATTGAAATAGATAAATTCAAAATATAACTCTTATTATTTATGAAAATCTTTGCATTTATATAAAAACATACGTTATCAAATATTCATATTAACTATCACATATTATACTTCATGCAATACTAATGAACATAAAATAAAGTTAAAATGTAAATATAATGTAAAATCATAACGATCTTTTATTTTTTGCAAAGTGATATGTGACTTATTAGAATTTCATCACACTCTTTCAAAGAAAACAGTTTCATAAAACTTACTTCATCAAATAATAAAATTCATAAAAGCTGAAAAGCTTTAATTAGATATAGTTAGAAACCAAATTCAAATTATAATTAGATTACAAAGAACAAACCTATGATTCAAATTATGTTGAATTCACCTAGTAATTGATAATAGTTTTTATAAAACGTAAAATCACCACCACGAAAAAGATAAAAAACTATATTACAATGTGATATATAATATTGGTTATATTAGATAGTAAAATTAGGAAATAAATAATTTGAAAACCAAATATTTTCTAATTTTAAAAATAGATTTTAAATTCATACGGTTTCTATTATGATATAGAATGTGATTTTTTACTTTTATTTTTGTAAGATTTTGTTTATATGTAGTTTTTATTTTTTTTAATTTAATAGTTTTAGATAATATAATTTTGTAGATTTAGATAATATAATTTTGTAGATTTGTATATTGTAAAAAAATATAGAGATGCCACATAGGATAAAGACCTATGTGGCAATTTTTAAAAATAGCTTTAAATTGTAGAAGACTTTAAAATGCTAGGATAACTATTGTTTTAATATTTATATATATAGGGGATGAACGGACTTGCTGCTGCAAGTAGTATCTTTTTATATATATTTTTTAAAGCTGACTTGCTTAATGGATAAAACCTACCGAACGTATGGATTGCATTCCATTTGAAAAGCTTACCCCAAATAAAATATCGGTTGTTTCAACTAAACCTGACAAAATGGGCGGGGCAGGCGGGTATGGGTAACGGGTTAAAACGGGTGCGGGTCAAAGCGGGTCATTCTAGGAATGCGGGTCAAGCGGGTGCGGGTCAAAGCGGGTCAGGTGCGGGTCAACCCACTTTTTATTTTATAAAAATTTATAATATACAAATTAAAAAATGATCCTTTTTACCTTTGTATGTTTACGCCAATTCGTTATGTTTACGACAATTCGTTATTCAATTGTTCGATTGACTGCTGAAAAAAAATCATATTTTACAAATCTGTCAAAACTAAAATTTCTTTGTTTTTGTTTCAAAACCATTAACTATGTATTTATTTTAGAAAAGTTTTTTTTTTGGAAATGCAAAACTTTCATTAACAAAACTAAATGGAGCTCAAGACGAGCAACCAACAAATTACAACATCAAGAGAGGGTTAGAAAGCCATTGCTCCCGTTTAATACATAATCTATGATTTCTGTGGTTATACCAATCAAAAGAATAAAGCTGGATATATTCAAAAATGTCGCCTTGTAAACTATCCGACGACTTAAAAATCAACGTATTCCTTATGTGCCATATGTACCACCAAGTCAATCAAGAGGTCTGGGCGTACCGGGGCAATACAATCTAAGTCTAACCATACTGCTATACAAGAGATAATCCGAGAAGCCAGGGAGCATTCTGAAAATATATGAGCAGTGGTTTTTGGCCGAGCATTACAAACTGGACATAAAATGACATTGATTTCTAGACCGCGAGAAGATAGATTGAATCGGGTAGGAAGTCTATCGATCAATAAACGCCAAACAAAAATGTTTACCTTCCTTGGAACAAATATTATCCACCTGGTTGAATGATTGATAGTAGGCAAGGAAGCCGAATCAATTAGACATCTTAACTCTTTCACAGTGAACGTAAGGTTATCATTACTATTCCATACCCATGTGTCAATGACATTAGAGAAAGAACAGTTACCGATGAGATCCAAAATCTAAGAAAACTGGCTCATTTCCTTGCCGCCCCTGATTGGGCGTCTCCACTACCATTTCCAATGATTCTCATAACGCATCTCCAATATATTAGCTTGTTTATCAATTGTCAGACCAAAAATACGAGGAAATAGATCCTTTAGAGGTACAGAACCGATCCAAATGTCATACCAATAACGGGTATCATTACCACGACCAACTTGCTTTCTGATAATATTTGTAGGAATATTACCCGAAGCGTGAACATCAGTTGTGGCTTTCCTAATCCCATTCCATATGCCTCTTTTAAACCCCACACAAGAGTTGTTAAAATCATCTCCATGAATGGATTTAATCACCTTTTTCCATAGAGAGTTATCATGACATAAGAATCTCCATTTCCATTTATAAAGGAGTGCACTATTCAAAGCCGTGAGACTGCCAAAACCTAGTCCACCATTATCTTTAGAATTAAGTACAACATTCCATTTAACCCATGAGATTTTTCGCTTTTGATCTTCACTACCCCAGAAAAATTTAGACCGGATAGATTCTAGATTGGCAATAACTTTTTTAGGAGCATAAAAAAATGAGAAATAAAACATACCAAGAGCTCCCAACACAGAGGTAATGAAAGTTCCTCGACCACCAAGAGACAAAAGGTTTCTTTTCCAAGTGGCTAGACGTTTTTTGAATCGATCTATAAGTGTATTCAAGCTAGAAACCCGACACATATTTAAACCTACCGGCATACCAAGGTGAGTAAAAGGGATCTCCCCTGATTTACAACCAAAACTTGCAGCATAGTCTTTAACTTCTCTTGAAGACACCAATACCAAAGACTTGAGACTTATGAATATTAATGGCCAACCCAGAAGCAATGAAGAAGCAGTTCAGAATAGCAAGAATGTTATATAGATTACACATCGACCAGTCACCTAAAATGATAGCGTCGTCAGCATAAAAAAGATGAGATAAAAGGGTACCATTTATCCATACCCCAGGAAACAATCCAGCTGTCATTGTGTCTTCTAGGAAAACATGAAGGCCTTCTATAACCATAATAAACAAAAATGGCGCCATGGGGTCTCCCTGCCTGAGACCCCGCTCAAAAACAAACTCATCAGTGGGGCTGCCATTTCAGAACAGATGCTTTAGAAGACAACAAGCAACCCTTGACCCAACTACACAGTTTATCCCCGAAACCAAGAAAAGACATAATGGTGAGCAGATAATCCCACGACACCGTATCATACGCCTTTTCGAAATCAATTTTAAATAACATTAGTGACTTATGCTTGTGAAGGGCCCACTCAATAACTTCATTGATAATAAGATGACCATCCAATATATGACGACCTTTAATATATGCAGTTTGCTCGGGACTAATAACAGAGTCAATCACAGACGAAAGTCTCAAAGCCAACAATTTCGCCACAATCTTATATTGGACTCCAATCAAAGTTATAGGGCGAAAATCTGATAACAAGATCGGGCTGTGAATTTTTGGAATGAGAGTAATAAAGAATGAATTACACCCATTTGGAAATTTGGCCGTAACAAAAAATTCGGTCACAAACGAGACAATATCAGATTTTAAGAGATCCCAATACCTTTTAATGAATTCAATTGAAAAACCATATGGACCTGGAGCCTTATCAGATCCACATGCCCACACCGCATTCTTAATTTCTTTTTCTGAAGGCATTTCTTTTAGTTTATCATGATCAACTTGTTGCAACTTACGAAATCGGTTACTACGAAATTTAATAGGAAGTTCATGACCCTTCTTGAACTTGGTGGAAAAATAATCAAAAAAAGCTCCCTTTATATTGAAAGGATCATCCAACCACACCCCATCCACCTTAACACCCAATATATTATTTTGTCTTCTTCGGTTTTTGACCACCCGATGAAAGAAATTCGAGTTCTCATCCCCTTCAATGCTCCATTTTACTTTTGCCTTTTGTGCCAAATCAGCTGCAATATGCTTTTCACATTCACAAATTCGATGCCATACCTCAGCTCGCTTCTGACCCAGGTCAATTGACCTGCATCTTCTTCAAATTTCATATCAATCTCTTGTAAATCTATTTTGTGTTTTTTCAGTTCCTCTTCTTGCATAGGTCTGTTGTTTGACCAGCTTTTAATAAGACCCTTTAAATGCTTCAACTTTAAACGAAAGCAAGATATAGAAGATTTATTATGAATCACATGCTTCCAACCTTCCTGTACAACATCGTCAAAATCTGGACAGGAGAACCACGAATTAAAGAGCTTAAAAGGAATGGGACCGAAATTAGCACAAGCCTGAGAAAGTAGGATAGGCCTGTGATCAGCAACTGACTTTGCTAAGGCCTTTACTGTAAGAGAAGGCACCAATCTGCAAACATCAGATGATAGCAAGAATCTGTCAATTTTACTAGCATTACGCAACCTAGCATCAACACGAGTAAACTGAAATCCACCCATGGGTAGATCAATTAGAGAAGCCTCATTAATGAAATCATTGAAATTTACCATATTTACTCTTTTAAAAGACAAACCCATCCTTTCTTCCGGTCATCTAACAGAATTAAAGTCACTAAACACGATATACGAACCAAGATTATTATTCATGAAATCTATAATAGACCTCCAAAGAGAAGATTTATCGCCTTCATTTTGTGGAGCATAAACATTTACCATAAAACATCTTAAATTAACCGTCGTCCATGTTCCTTCTACAATCAATGCATGCTGTAACATCACCACATTACTCTTGACAAAAGATGTCGGGTCCCAAATCGAAAGTATACCGCCAGATCTACCAATAGCTGAAAGAGCAGCAAAGTCAAATTGGAAGTTACCCCAAATACTTTTAATTCGCGCCAAAGACAAGATTTCCATTCTGGTTTCTTGCACCCCGAGAAAAGAGACCTTATGAGAAATTAATAACTTACAAACATTACTACGTTTCTTGGTACATCCGCTCCCGCACATATTAATAGACATAATATTCATTTATCTACCATTAATTCACTCATCCTGTTCACAAACTTCTCAAAGTCACATGAAGTTTTATCCATGTCCAAACCCATTAGTTTGCCCATCTGAATGAACTTAGAAAAGTCAATGAATAGAGAACCACCATGGTATTTAGAATTTGCATTTGAAGGAGAGACACTATGAGTACCCGATACCTGTTCGCCAATCTTCAAAGAATTCGACAAAAATGCTTCAAATATTAATCAAATCCAGGGGGTTTACTTGGACCGGACCCGACAGAGTTCAATGCATCACTCTGCTCAAAATTTGTAGCTTTCTCTGTACCGTAAGTTTGTTTATTTCCCCCTCCCAACTCATCATTTTTATCAACGGGATCATGAGCATTTAAACTTTCTTCTTCTGGTTCAAGTGATTGATCAATATCATCATTTTTGAGAACCGAATCATGTTCATCAGAATGATCATTACTATCCACATCTTCCACAGAAACATTTTCATCATCCAAGGAACCTCGGTTAGAAGCCAATTCATTTTCATAAAGCGAAGGAGCCCAAGTAGCAGATTCTCTAACATGAACCTCAACTTTAACACCATCCACCTCTGCAATAATAGATTCATTAATAGCCGACTTACAGGAAGTTAATACGCAGATCTTTCCAACAGCTAGAGGCTCATCCTTATCTCTCCCATCAAACAAAAATTTACCCCACAATTCTCCTATAAGTTTAAGAGCTGCCAAAGTTGAAGCAATAACCGGGAGACCGGAAATATCTAACCACACACATCGTTCATCAGGAATGAAGGACTGTGATAGTAATTGAGTGCATGAAAAACATTTTTTGAGAACCCCACAATTATCAAATTGGTGCGCTACTTCAGCACAAGGAAATAAAATACCAACCCACCGTCCACCAATGTAACCAATCAACACATCCTGAAAACCCTCTTTGATACACATTTCTCTAAGATTTGGGATACAGGTAGCATCCGCAACTTTAGCAATGACAATATTGGAATCTTTAGTATTCAAACAATCCTCAATAGGGATGACAACCTGCTTCTTACTCCCTACATTGCAAGGCGCCCTATTAATATCACTAGGTTTAAAAAGGTCAGCAAATGATTTCTTATCAGATACAAGTGGTTTTGAATGATGAGTGACCCCTTTAAAGCTCCTGGATTCACCCACTTTAGAACCCGTTACTGGTTTCGGGTTCCGATTATCGCGAGCATAGTCAGCATACAAATGGAAATTACCATCCAAACAGATCGAAGATTTACAATCAACTGTTGTAAATTATCTACCCCTATAAATCGAATGAAGCCTAAACGTTTCCCCACCCGCGAAAGTCTTGCAGAAATGTAAACATCTGCAATAGTGCCACAGTTACCACATAGTTTCCATAATTCCGAGGGGGTAAAAAAAAGAGGGTAACAAATACTCAATGTAAGTGAAAGCAATGAAACAAGTGTTTTAAAATTGCAAAACTATACTGGAACATAAGCAAACAATATGCCACTCTCAATCTCTTGTATGTATTATATTTCTTGACATAATAATAATAATAACAATAATAATAATAATAATAATAAAGCGAATAAGAAGAATAAGAATGAGGTTTATTGTTTTATCCTCCTCATTGATGGGAAAATTGAAAAGAATAATTAATTATGTGTTTAATTAATAATTCACCTTAATTAATTGATTGAGGCACCGAGTATCCATGACTAACTAGGTGTAGCCGGCTGTGTAATGTGTCTATTGTAGGGATGAGTGATCGCTCATGACTTCCAAGACCCGCTAGACCCGCTCAAATATATTAACAAATTTAGGCATTAGAAATGAAGAGTAATTCCTACACAACTTATTTTTATCATACACAATAAATATATGCATTATATGTTGTATTGTTGTACTTAACAATTGTGTAATACATACAGTGTTATGTATGACTAAAAGTTGTTGTATAAGGATCATTTCCCATTAGAAATAAGACCCACATCCATTAAATAACAACATATAGTAAATCTTAAAAAATAAAATTTATAAAAAAACATAAAAATACATAGAAGAAGATTTTAAAAAAAAATACATTGAGCATTGTTCCATATATATACTCATACTAGTGTTCAAACCCGTCCAATGGACGGGTAGTCTCAAAATATATTAATAAATATAGAAAAGAATTGCTTGATAAAAAAAGAGATGCACAACTTAGTCGATTTAAAAATTAAAAATTTATACAGTAACAGTATGATTCGAGCAACCATCAATATAACCAATATCACAACTTAATCAATACGAAAATCAAAGAATAAACATATAAAAAATAACTCCATATAAATATTGATTCCAGTTTACCTCTTTTATTTTCAACTTTAGTTAAATAAAAAATTTGTAAAAAAATAATCGAACTAAAAAGCAATGTTTATATGATTTATAGTAAAAGACATATACCATTTAATATAGTGTATTAAAATTTTTATTAGATGTTATGATATTAAAATAATAATTTTGTAGATATATACTTTCAATTAGATACAGCGTATCAAACTTTTTATACGTTAAAATAATATATGATATTTATTTACTATTATAGTCTTATATTAAAGGTAAGTTAGATAAACATAATAATATTGAACTCCGTTTGTATTCAAGTTATAATTGGTTTTTAATTATATTAAAATAATGAATTAATAAGAAGAGAGGATTAGGCTCAAAAAGGGGAATTAGGGTGCCAAGTGTACCCCCAATTCCCTCTTTTAGTTATATTATAGATTCCGTAAAATAAGTAATCAAGATTGTACTTTAAATAAGATTGACGGATTTTTTTTGGAGTTTACACATATAGAAAAGAGAATATAAGAAAACTAGTCTTAATACACGTACGATGTACGGATTATATAATATTTGATGATAATTAATAGAGAATATGTAGCGGTTAGAAACCTAAGTTTGGATACAAAAGCTTTCGCATATTATAACAAACTCCATGAATTGTAAATATAATTGTTTAACTAGATATTTAAAACTTAACATATATATTACCTTTTAAGATAGTTAGTATTCCGTTTTGAACATATATATTACCTTTTAAGATAGTTAGTATTCCGTTTTGAACATATATATTACCTTTTAAGATAGTTGGCATTCCGTTTTGAATGTTAACATTGTAAAATTTTATTTATAAATCATATATATGGAAACTTAATATAAAATGAGATATATGTATTAAATCTAAAGATTAGTATATGATTACAATTAGGTAATTATGAATTATAAAAATTTTTTAGTTACACGAAAGTGACACATGTCGTGCAAGAAATGCGCCAAGTGCCGATCAAAATTCTTTTTGTATTAAATCTAAAGAAATATTAGTATTTGATTACATATAGGTAATTATAAATTTTTTAATTACACCTAAAGATTAAAGTGACACATGTCGTGCAAGGATTGCGTCAAGTGTCGATTAAAAGAATATACAATCCTGTTTTTATACATTGGTAGATAAAAATAAACAAATGAAAAAAAAATAAGAATAAGAGACAAACAATGATTTTGGTTGTTGATGGAAACTAGAAAGAAAGTATGAGAAGAAAGAGTTAGGTGAGAATATCTATTTTATTTTTGATGTGGTGGGTGGGGATATTTATTAACTTTGGATGAGTGAGTGATTTATTTTATTTTTGATGTGGTAGGTGAGATATATATTATTTTAAATGGGTGAGTTAGAATATTTGTTTTAATTTAGATATGTTATGTGAATATATTTTATTACTTGTAAATCTTTCATAAATTAGAGATTGAATAACAAAATGATTTCTCTGTAGTTAAATATTTTTTGAAAAATACTTTTGTTTCTTATGTGGTGAATGATTTTTTCTTTGAAATAAATGAAGACTAAAATATTTAACTTAATAACATATTCATCTTTTCAACCAACAACTGATATCACCAGCTTATACCCAAAAATGGTATCTCATGAATACAACATCTATTAAGAGGATAGGGAAAAGCAAAGTTGAAACAACATACGAGATAAAAACTACCTATCAAAACTATCATATTCTTACACATGACAACTTATAAGGAGTCTTTTTTTTTTCTTTTCAATTTTAATTTTAAATATTTTTTATTTGTTTTATATAACACTTGATACAATATATATGAACGAATTGGGTTTTATATGTATTTTTTATTGATATAAATTTTGTTAAGTACTATATGATACAGACAAAAATATTTACGATCAAAATTAAAGGATAACGGAATTTGAAAGAAATTAAAAGATTTAAAAAAAATCAGTTGATTAAACTAACTAAATGATGCTACTATTTATAGATTTATTAACAAAATGTTTTCTCTGTAGTTAAATAGTTTTTAAAAAATACTTTTATTTTTTATGTGGTAAATGATTTTTTCTTTGAAACAATGAAGACTAAAATATATTACACTGCTCTGATACCAACTGAAAGTCCCACGTTTGCACAGATTAAGTTAGGTTACAATTAATGTAAGCTTAATTAAGTAAACACAAACAAATAAAGTAAACACGTTTAATCATATGTATATTAAACGGTGAATACATGGTTGATTTACAATGAATTAGAAAGAAAAAAATTGTTAGGTTTTTAACATACAAGAACTTAACAATTTACAAGAACAAGAAAAACACACTAAGTGTAATAGTAGCACACACTAACTAACTGTTGCGGCTAGGTCAAGTGATTCTTTATATAGGCAGAAATAAGAATCACATGACAACCCAATAGATGTGGACACATGAAGGTTGTCAACCATCTATTGGAGGATGATTCAGATCTGTAGAGTTCTTCTTTCTTCATCTTGTTTGTTTCCCAAAACGGCATGAAAGAGAAACTCCTTAGTACTAAGTCTGTACAAGGTCACATGACTTCATCTTGATCGTCCACCACGTGTCCTTGGGACCATTCTTCTTATCTTCATTTTCCCGCTCATATTTGACTTACAAATATAACGGTGAGTCATTGAACTTATCCTTTAACTCGAAGATAATGTAGGTCGCTGAGAGCTCACTGATGAAATGCCTCGCTGAGTCTCTCAGCGAATCCATGACTCAACAATCTCTCCCTATTCAATGAGGAGACTTAGCTGAGAGTGAGTCATATAAGCTTGGAGAAATTTACAAGATAGATAGATGGAAACGCTGATTTTATATATGACAAAATTGTTACACAATATAAGCATTACAAACAAATAGGCTAACTACTCCCACATGCATTCTTCCTTAGCCTTGATCAGATCAACATCTCCTTGCCTTTCTGGCTTCAGCAGTTCTTGATCTATCATCTTCACAAACTCTTGATTGTTGGAGGATCTGATGCAATACTTTCTAATCTTTATAAGTAATGCTGAAGAGGCAATGCCAATTTCATTTGTTCGAAAGAAGAGTTCGTGACCATGAACATTGCAAAAGCATAGTCCTCCCAGCTTCTCATCATATGCTCCATCGACAAAAAGAGTTCTTGAAGGCATTTTAAGGTTAAGAAGTGGCTCTTCTTCAATGTTAGATTTTGGGACAGCCCTGGGAATAGAGGGAAGCTGAGAGACTGCATATCCAGCAACTGTCCTTTTGATGCCATTTCTTGGTTGCTGAGGAGGAGGAGGAGGATAAGGATGCCTGGCAGAGCTGAGTAAAGAGTCTTTTACCTTGTACTTTCTTTCTTTACTTCTAATATCTTTAATCTGCTCTCCAGCCATCTTGAGTAAAGGATCATATTGTGGGCTCTTTTTATCTCTTGTGAGCTTGAAGATTTCAATCCATTTAGTTAGCCCAAGTGTAGCAGGTTTGACATTTTTTAGATTGTACAACTTGGGCATACCTTTTCTATGCAAGCTTAAATTCATACCTTGCTGAGTGAGAGTAAGAGTGACTTTAATAATTTCTTCTTTTCTTTGTCTTATTTCTCTTGAAGCAAGATAAGCAGTCTGACTCTCCTCCAAGGTCTTTGATTTCTTTGCAAAAAATAACTCTTCATCCTTTTTGAGCGCCTCCAAACCCAAACTCCTTGTTTCTTCATCAGCACCTTTTAATTCCTCATTAACAATCTGCTCACTGATGAACTTGGCTGAAAGCTCTTCTTCTTTCTTTCTACTTAGCATTTCATGTCGACGAATGACTTCTTCTGGAGAAAGATCAGTAGAGGTAGTTGTTGTTTTTGGAAAGGCTCCAGCCATCAATTTTTCTTGCTGACGAGGTTTGGGTGGCTTGCTTTGAGAAACCATGACTGCTTTACCTTTGTCAGCAAATCTCTTTTCAAGAGCAGCATGAAACTCAGGAGTTGGTTTAAAAGAGGACACATTGATTGGCCTCGCTGGCACAACCTCAGCAAGCTTTGGAACAACTTCAATGAGACCAGCTGGCACCTCCTCAGCTGTCTTCTCAGCAGCTTCTTTATTTTCTTGCTCCACCTCAACGTTAGCTGCCGGTTCATCAACCTTATCAACTTTTGCTTTAACTTCAATATTTTGGGAAACAAGGGGAGCATTTTCAACTTGAACTTGATCTTTATTTATTGGGACCTCCTCAGCCATTTTCTCCCCCTTGGAAGTAGCTGAGGTATCAGCAGCTTCCATTTTGGATTTAAGGAGGCCCAACATCTCATGCATCATACCTTTAAGCTCACTAACTTCTTTTTCAAGTTTAAGAGTTCTAGCATCAGAAGTGGCAGCAGAAGAAGAAGAAGAGATTTCCTTGGTGAGAGTGGTGAGAAAATCATCTTGATGTTTGGAGAAAGTGGAGACGATATGATTGAGTTGATTTAGATGGGGAGTGAAGAGAATGTTTGATTGAGAGAGTTGATGTAGCGAAGAAACAAGACCATGCACCTCAGTGGCCAAGTTATATTTCATAAATTCATTTTTCAAGTTTTCAAGGGATGCTGAGATAGAAGTGTTTGAAATACTAACCCTTTTCATGCTGGCATCCAATAAAGTTTGATTTTGACGAAGAAGGCGCTCATGAGTTAGCTCGCTTGCACGATGAGCCTTCTTGATGCCAAATATGTTGTCTTTAAGTTCATCTAGCTCATCTTGCAAAGCATCATTTCCAGCGACCAACTCATCAAACTTTGCCCATGCTCCCAAATTAAGCTCAGCCACTTTGTCAACTAACCATGCATATAAGTAGCCATGTCTATTCCCTTGACTTTGGCATACTTGCACCCTTCTCAAGATTTCTTGCAACTGGTAGGTTTCCACATAATCCAAACCAGGCAAGTTGATAGCAGTAAAGACAGTGGTCGCTTCTTGAGGAGAAGGTACTTTTAGGTCCTTCAACGACACTGGGTACTTACAACACGGAAGGCCAAAGAAACAGAATGGTGTAATGGTGGCACTTCCATGATGATTTCATCATCTAATTCCTCAACCTCAACATATACTGCTGGCTTCATTTTCACCATTTTGCACATCATAATTCTTTTTTAAAGCTCAGCATTATCTAATTCAAGTTCAAATTTTCCAAAGTGACCATCAAGCTCAAAGTCAGCAGTGGGCTTTGGGGAGAACTTGGGAGTTGGTGGCATATCACCAAGAGACTCTGGGACATCATCAAAATGATTGGGAGAAAAAATAAGCACATATCCCAAGTCTTCAGCCAAAAACCCACTAACAACATCTTCTTCACTTTCTTCAGCTGCAGCGAGTGTGATTTCAGCATCATCATCTAAGGGGTCAAACTCGCTGCCAGCTTCTTCATCTGTAACATTACCAAAGATATTTGTCTCGGTCCCTACAAAAGCAGTTTCCAAGACAGGAGTAGATGGAGGGTTAAGGGAACCTGGTGCCTCAACCTCAGTGTGTTTTTCCACCAAGATATCATCGGCCGCAGAATTTGTTGACTCTAGCATCACCTGTGATCTGGCTGCTGTCAATGACTCAGAAGGTATTTGAGAAGAAGAGGGAATATTTATTTGGGGTGGAGTTGGACTTTGACCTCTAGTAGGTTGGGGTGACCCAATTTCTTCACCAACCTCTCCTACAGAAACTTGAGGTAGCTGCCTGCTGTTCCCATTTAACTCGTCAACAACCTGTTGGGAGGCTGCTGATGGGGTGGCTTGGGTACTAGTGTCCTTGGGGGTAGAGGACATCTTAACCTTTGGTCTGCCCTTTGGTTCACTCCGCTTTCGTTTTGGGACGACAACGGAGGGTGAAGATTGAATATTTTGTGTTGGGGATGATGCCTTAGCTTTAAGTTTGGTCTTTTTAGAGGCTTTGGAGGTCGCTGGGGGGTTTTCCAGCGAGCCAGCCTTTGAAGGCACATCTGCATCCACATCGACCGTACCAGCCACTTCATTAGAAAGAATTGCTGCCTCCCAGTCGCTGTCTTTCGGGTATAAAGAAGGGTTAAGAGAGAAGAGTACCTCTTTGATATGAGAAGTGAGGCGAGCAACCGTGATCTCAGTAGGTTGCTTATAGATGTTGTTCCCAACCCTTGCAATTGGGATAGTTGAAGCGTCTGGCAACGAGTAAGCATCACCAAGTGCTTCCTTGAAAATCACCGAAAATAATCTAACAAAAGGCACTGTATGTGACCTATTGTTTAGGGAGATCTTGTTCTTCATATCATTGAAGATCAAAAGGCCATAGTCAACAAACCTCCCTTCTGCAAGAGCATGAATCATTGGCATAGAAGTAGTGGATGCCTGATTATAAGATCCAGAATTTCCACCCATACATTGAATTACATCTCTAAAAAGAACTCTCCAGATCCCTGGAAGATTTTGCTTTAGAGGATTGCTGGGGATCGTTGCTGGAGGGTTCTTTAGGTTATAGTTGAACCCAATCGACGACAGCCATGCTTTCCATTCACTTTCAGTAGCAGGCTCCACAAATTTATTTTCATCGGTTTCTTGAGGAAACCCAAAAGTTTGGCGAAGGGACGCCGGAGTAATAGTGATGGTTTTCGTCCCTTCCCTAACTGTACCACTGATGGACAGTTTCATTATTATAATTTCACGTCCACCAGAATTCTCTAAGAAGATGAACAAAGATCTTCTCAGGATCAGCCATAATACATCGACTGGCAGGGGATGCATGAATGAAATCCAACATTGGCTTATATCCTTTTGTACCTTTTGGTACGTCAGACGAGCCGGGATGGTTATTAGGTTTAACAACCATCTCTGATGCAGCAAAAGAGATTTTAGAAGATTTGATAACATTGGAAGAAGGAGAATAAGAAGAAGAATTTAAGATAGATTTTGGAATTTGTTCAGTGGCGGCGGAAGCAGATGGAGTTTCAGAGGAGGAAGCCATTGAAGAGATTTAGTATGGAGATTGAACGATGAAAAGATCAAAAGAAGGAGATGATTAATAAAAGATGAACAGTTTGAGTGATTTTAAGAGATTTGAGAGAAGATAAATAGTTGAAAGAAAGTGTGAAAGTGGAAATATGAGTATAAGTTTGTATATATAGGGTATGGTGTTGGATCACGATTGATCAAACGAAAAGACAAAAAGGTTTTCTCTCTCTCCTCATTTTCAAACTGTACAGTTGTTTTTAACAACTGTCAAAGATATATGTATGTAAAAAAATATTTCTGTGAGTAACGTTTTAAAAAAATATTTACAAATACTTGAGTGTGCGCCGTATGCGTCAGACAGAGCCAGACAGTTAGATGCATAGTAACAGCCTCAAGTGGACAGGTGACGTACTCAAGAGAAACAAGTGGGTAAATTTTAGTTTTGAATTATATAACATATGGCTCAAAAGAGTGCCACATCACCAACATAGTTGCATCCGAAATAGTTAGTTTCAGATGTAGTCCTATCTTTTATTTAATATCGAAAAGATATGTTTGATAATAATTTATTTATAAAATGCTTCAGCACCTCTTTTTAAGAGAAGGATTTAATTTTGGTGCTAAGACATATTTTTAGAGAATGAAGGTCAGCGATCTTATGACTAACATAAGGTCGCTGATAAAACAATTTTTGGCAAATTGTCAGCCATCAACGGATTTTATAAGTCTTTACCAACAGCCGTTTGTTGATGGACTAGATGAAGACTTTTAGCTCTTCATTGCTTTTATTTTGCTTTTTCCTAAAGCAACAAGGATCAACGGATTTTAGAAGTCTTTACCAATAACCGTTTGCTATTGGACTAGATGGAAACTTTTGGCTATCCATTGCCTTTGTTTTGCTTTTTCCCAAAGCAACAGGGATCAGCGAGTAAGACACACTCACTTGCTGAGTAGCAGACATGATAATCATGTCGCTGATTCTCCATTCAGCATTCCTAACTTGCTTACAAGCAGTTTGAATCTAGTTTCATCCAAGGGTTTAGTAAAGATGTCAGCTAGTTGATCATCAGTTGGAATGAAATAGATTTCAACATCTCCTTTCATGACATGATCACGAATGAAGTGATATCGAATATCAATATTCTTGGTCTTGGAGTGCTGAACAGGATTCTGTGTAATAGCAATAGCACTTGTATTATCACACATGATTGGAATTTTAGAGTATTCCAGATCGTAATCAGCGAGTTGATGCTTCATCCAAAGCATTTGGGCACAGCAACTCGCTGCAGAAACATATTCTGCCTCAACTATGGAGATGGAGACAGTATGTTGCTTTTTACTGGTCCAACTGGTTAGTCTTCCTCCCAGCAATTGGCAACCACCACCGGTGCTTTTACGATCAAGCATGCATCCAACATAGTCAGAATCAGAGAATCCAACAAGATCAAAGTTGGAATCTCTAGGAGACCAAAGACCCATGGTGGGTGTTCCTTTAAGATATTTGAAGATTCGCTTTACAGCGAGGAGGTGAGACTCATGAGGAGAGGCCTGATGGCGAGCACAGAGACATGTAGAGAACATAATGTCAGGTCGACTCGCTGTAAGATACATGAGCGACCCAATCATGCCTCTATAGTAAGTGGGATTCACATGCTTCCCATCTGGATCAGCATGAAGATTATTGGGAGGAGACATAGGAGTACGTTTGGGAGTGACATGGGTAAAATCAAATTTATGTAACATATCCCTAATATATTTTTCTTGATTGATGAAAATTCCTTTGGGAAGTTGCTTAATTTGTAAACCTAAGAAGAAGGTTAACTCACCCATCATACTCATCTCAAATGTACTTGACATAAGAGTACTAAATTTCTTACACAGCTTAGGAGAAAGGGAACCAAAGATTATGTTATCAACATATATTTGAACATACAAAGCATGAGATTTCTCTTTGAAAATAAAGAGAGTGCTATCTATGGTTCCTCTATGAAAGCCATGGTCTACAAGAAAAGAAGAGAGGGTATCATACCAAGCTCTGGGAGCCTATTTGAGACCATAAAGAGCTTTATTGAGCTTGTAGACATTGTGAGGATGCTTTGGATCCTCAAACCCAGGAGGCTGCTTGACATAGACCTCTTCATCAAGAGCACCATTTAGAAAGGCAATCTTGACATCCATTTGATAGACAATGAAGCCTTTATGAGCAGCATGAGCGAGAAAGAGGCGAATAGCCTCAAGACGAGCGACTGGGGCAAAGGTTTCATCATAGTCAAAGCCATCAGCTTGAGTATATCCTTGTGCCACCAGTCTGGCTTTGTTGCGGACAACAATACTAGCTTCATCCATTTTGTTCCTATAAACCCATCGAGTACCAATGGGTTCCTTACATGGAGGAGGAACTAGAAACCAAACATGATTTCTTTCAAATTGGGTAAGTTCCTCTTGCATGGCTTCAACCCAAGAGGGATCAGCTATTGCTTCTCCAATGTTAGAAGGAACAACTTGAGAGAGAAAATTGACATAGAGACAAGTATTACTTGTCGCTTATCTGGTTTGAACACCATTGGTTGGATTACCAATTACATGGTCAAGTGGGTGGTCAGTAGTCCATTTGAGTGCAGGAGTATGAATAGAATAGTAGGTAGGCGCAGTAGATGAGGTGGAGATAGGACCACCAGTAACTATTGGATAGCTAGAGAGATCAATAGTTAGAATTGGTTCAAGATCGCTGACTGGACAGTCACTGACAGGTTCTTCCTGCTGAGGATTGTCTTCCTCGGCGTCTCCTAAATCGGGATTCGCTAAGGCATCATGGAAGACAACGTCAGCGATACTGTCAGTTTCTTGAACTACTTCAGGAGAAGAATTGCTGATGGAGTTCTTTTGTATTGACCTAAGAAGTGGCTCAACTGGATCTACTGAGTAGATATGAGCAACAATATAGTCAATATTGGAAGTCTCAATTTGAGAAGGTTCAGCAGAGGGAGTGTCAGCAATTGTTTGAGTAGCTGACACTTCAGATGGATCAGCGAGATCACTGAGAATATCATCAGCAGATGATTGTTTGGGAAGATCACTCAAAGCTGAACAGCTTTCGTCAAAAGTAACATGAATTGATTCATCAACCTTTTGAGTGCGAGTGTTAAACACTCTGAAAGCTTTGCTAATTGAAGAATATCCCAAAAAGTAGCCGTCATCAGCTTTGGGATCGAATTTTCCTAAATGAGCCTTATTATTAAGGATGAAGACTGGGCAACCAAATACATGGAAATACCCAATTTGGGGTTTCTTGCCTTTGAGAACTTCATAAGCAGTCTTATCATGTCTCTTGACAATAAGACACCTATTTTGAGTATGGCAAGTAGTACTAACTGCTTCAGCCCAAAGATTTGAAGAAAGAGAAGATTCACTGAGCATGGTCCTAGCAGCTTCTATGAGAGTTCTATTTCTCCTTTCAGCTACTCCATTTTGCTCAGGGGTTCTAACAGAGGAAAAGTTTTGTGCAATCCCTAGATCAGCACAAAAACTTTCAAGAGTTTGGTTTCGAAACTCAATACCATGATCACTTTTGAGTTCTTTAACACGAATGCTGTTGAGGTTTTCCATCTTTTTAATGAAATTGATAATTTCCTCAGCAGCATCACTCTTAGAATGAAGGAAAATTGTTTAAGTGTATCGTGAATATTCATCCACAATAACTAAGGTGTATCTGCTACCCCTTAAACTTTGAACATTTACAGGACCAAGGAGGTCCATGTAGAGAAGATGAAAGTAGCCATTGATTGAGTTGGCTTGTTTAGTCTTGAAAGTGGCTCGGTGGCTTTTACCCTTTTCACAGGCACCACAGAGCCTGTCCTTCTCATAAGATAGAGGAGGAAGGCCTCGAATAAGATTTTTCTTGGCAAGAGAGTTAATGGTTTTAAAGTTGACATGCGACATACGCTTGTGCCATAACCAATTAATTTGAGAGGCAGCCTTATAAAAGAAACATATCTCGCTGTCAGTTTTGACAGGAGTAAAATCTACCAAGTAGATGTCTCTTCTTCTTGGAGCAATTAGAACTACCTTTTTATTGATATTGATAACTGTGCCTTGATGCTTGTCAAGAATGACTTTGTAGTCAGCATCACACAGTTGGCTAATGCTGATAAGATTATGTTTTAATCCATTTACATAAGCAACCTTTGTGATTTTTATTAGCCTATTTGAGAGAGATCCATATCCTTCTGTTTGGCCAGTAGAGTTGTCACCAAAAACAACTGTGGGTACACTGGCCTCAACATAGTTATCCAGCAGGTCCTTTGATCCAGTCATATGTTTTGAACAGCCACTGTCCAAATACCACACTTCCTTTCCTAGCGAAGCCTGCAGGATAACATAAAAGGGATTTAGGAAGAATCAAGATTACACCTGCTGAGAGCTTCATCAGCAGAGTCTTGAAGATTTTCGAAGGGAAGAGGGGCTCTAGGGTTAGCGTTCTCATCAATTTGATGTTCAACAAGCTGATGAGCAGGGAGCAGACGACGTGGCATTCTTAAGGTATAACCTTGATCCATGGCATATGTCATGGTATTGCCAGAGTCAAGTACAACCATGTTGGTGACTTGATCATTACTGCCATATTCCACCAACATGTTTCCAAAGAAGGTAGACATCACCTCTTGTCTCGAAAGAAAAAATATTTGTTGAGCAGCAATATATTCAGCGACATTGCTGCCATTAAGAGTAATGTTCCCACCCAAGGTAATACTTGGTTCAGTGGGGGGAACTTCCTCATTAACAGCAGGTAGAGAAGAGGAAGAGGATGAAGCAACAGAAGCTGAAGATGGATTGGATTCAATCACAACCTCAGAAGGATCCCTTGATCCTTTGTTCTCACAATCAGAGGCAATATGCCATCTTTCACCACAATGATAGCACTTCCTTTGAGGAGGAGTTTGCCTTTGATTTTGCAAGAAGAATCCCTTGAGTTGAGAAGAAAGATCATTTACACGCTTTGTTAACTCACTAATCTGTGATTCAGATGAGGAGGATGAAGGTGCAGGGTTGTTTTTCTTCTCAGGGTGGTTTTTCTTCTTCCTATATTGAGGAGGAAGAGTTCTAGGAACGGGGCCAAGAATGGATTCTTCTTTAGATTAGCTTGAAGATGATGACCTAGAATGAGGTTGGCCAACTCGCTATCCTTTTTGCTGAGAAGGTTTCATTTGCTGAGAGGAGCTGCCTTGCTGAGGAACGAAAGTTCCTCTTTTTATGTAGACAGGTTTAGGTTGCTGAAAACGAGCGTCAGCAGCCTGTAACCGCCTTTTCATAAGCTTTTCATGCATGGCAGGCTTGGCCTCATTACTGTTGGAGGAATAGGAAGAAGAAGGGATGGATTTTAATGAAACAGAGGGATCAGCGACCTTCTGAAGTTCAGAGACCTTGTGGGAAGCTGAAGTCTCAGCAGGTTGACTAGTAAAACTAGTTCGCTGAGGGGAGCTGTAGTCATATGGAACAGCGACCTTGCTCCTTTTAAACGGGTCTTTTGATTTGAGTGTCAACATTTGGGGAGCAAGAGGCCTGAAACCATCACTTGAAATATTTCCTTCAAATGAGTGGGATGGAGAGTATTGAATTCTGCCTTCATCAGGCATCATATCAATAATGGGACAATTTGGGAACACTGTTTTAGCAAAACTGGGAGTCCTGCTAGTTACAGTTCTAAAGGATGAGGAAGAAGGAGATTCAGATTTCTCAATGGAAGAATCAATAACATGCTCAGAATGAAAGTCATTCGAACTTTTGACGAAATAATATTTCATCAGTTCTTCAAGGGAAGCATCAGGACTTGGAGGAGTTCTTTCCTCAGATAATGGATTGTCGCTGAACGTATTAGTTATGCGAGCAACGGTCTCATAATCTCCCCCAATAATGGCTTTCATTTGAGCAGGGACTTGCAAGTTGAAGATTCTTTTATTTAGCTTGGAAGATTTACACCAAGAGTCTACAATTCTTTTGAGGTCAGCGACCTCATTTTTCAAATTTTCATTTGAGATTTGAAGATTTTTGGTGAGAAGTTTTTGAGATTCAAGCTCAACATGGACATTTCTCAAGTCCTTGAGCTTGTAAGTTTTATCACTCAATTCAGCACTAACTGAATTGAGTTTGGACTGAAGGTCAGAACGAATAGATTCAACAAAATGAAGATCACATGTAAGAGATTCATGGATCCTGTTTTTGTCTTCATCAGAGGAAGAAGAAAGAAGGTTTACCTTTTTAAGAGTGACGTTGACTCACTGGCTTGAACAGATTTGGTCTTTTGTCAACGCTTGGTTGTCAGCGAGTGCCATAAAGCAAATGGCATCAACGTAATCAGCACCCTCATCTTCTGATGCATTAGATTTTGCCCAGTCATGTTGCTCAGCAACAAGACTTTTGGCAGGAAGGGCTTTGGGGCCTTCAACTTTAGCCATTTTGGCACGAAGTTCATAATATTTCTTCTTGTACTCATTGGATGGCTTAGCTGATGAAGAAGAAGAAGAAGAAGGCTTCGCTGCCTGCAAAGAAGGGACAAAAACTTTGCATTCCTTTTGGTAGTGACCTTTTCTACCACATCTCCAGCATTCTTCCTGCGATTTGTCAACAACTGGTTTTTGAGAAAATGTCGACCTACGACTATTCCATTTCTTAGAATATCTCTTACCAGCAATTAGAGCAAATTGCATGAAATCAGAGAACATTTCTTGTCTCTCCTCGAAATCGAGGTCATTGACAAGGTCCTGAATGTGTGAGGGAGTGGTAGAGCTGGTGTTATCATCAGCAGAAACTAGAGCAAAAGAGTTAGGAGATAAAGAATCAGAAGGATAAGAAGAAGAAGAAGCAGTGAGACCAGCATGCCTTTTGGATTCATTCTCTGCTCTAATGCTTTGAGCAAGAGCTCTTTCTTCAAGTTGAAGAGCACCATAGAGAGATTCCAGATCATGAGTCTTAAGCTGCTTTGTAGTACGAAGAATTTGCCTAAGACCCAACCACTTGCTGGGTAAGTTGTCAATGAACTTGTGACATATTTCGAGCATATTATGCTCTATGCCCACATTCGTCATGTCATTCAGCAGGCACTTGAATCTATTATAAGTTCCATCCAGATTCTCATTAGGAAGAGAGAAGAATCCTTCATAGGCACGTTTTAAGTCAATCTTCTTTGTGGCAAGCACCTATTCTGTACCATCAAAACGTACACAGAGATTATCCCATACTTGTTTTGCAGAAACAAGCTTGATGACAGATTTCATGATGTTATCAGGAAGAGTATTGATAATAAGGTTTCTGAGTCTGGCATCCAGATTGACAAGCCTGCGCTCATCATCTGTCCATTGCACCTCAGGCTTGATTATTTCATCCACTATCTCAGGAGCTTCAGGTGTAGCTCCCGACGTTCTTGAAATAGCAAGAGGTACATATGGGCCAGTTTTTAGTATGGTCATAAGGTATGGCTCAATACCCTCGATATGCAATAACATCCTTTCCTTCCAGGACCCGTTTAATTAATATACATATGATTAAATGTGTTTACTTTATTTGTTTGTGTTTACTTAATTAAGCTTACATTAATTGTAACCTAACTTAATCTGTGCAAACGTGGGACTTTCAGTTGGTATCAGAGCAGTGTTTCGATACACTGAAACTGATCTGAAACGGTGTTTGCTAGATTAGTATTTTAATTAAGTCTTTATTTTCAAAACTTTTTCTTTCTTAAAAACCCTTATTTCTTGTCTGCTCATCTAAAATGGCTCACATTCCTACAGCACATACTAACTAACTGTTGCGGCTAGGTCAAGTGATTCTTTATATAGGCAGAAATAAGAATCACATGACAACCCAATAGATGTGGACACATGAAGGTTGTCAACCATCTATTGGAAGATGATTCAGATCTGCAGAGTTCTTCATTCTTCATCTTGTTTGTTTCCCAAAACGGCATGAAAGAGAAACTCCTTAGTACTAAGTCTGTACAAGGTCACATGACTTCATCTTGATCGTCCACCACGTGTCCTTGGGACCATTCTTCTTATCTTCATTTTCCCGCTCATATTTGACTTACAAATATAACGGTGAGTCATTGAACTTATCCTTTAACTCGAAGATAATGTAGGTCGCTAAGAGCTCGCTGATGAAATGCCTCGCTGAGTCTCTCAACGAATTCATGACTCAACAGAAAGATATTAAAACAGAAGAAAAAATTGTATAAAAACAAATCATTGTTGGTTATTTTCCTTGTTTCTTTATCTTTCAAGCCTATCTTGTAGGAATACTAATGAGGGACCTTGTGAAACAAACACAAATCTTTGAGGAGATATTTTATATCTCCATAATACTTACAAACTATTATATAGCCTTGTGAAATTAGGAAACAGATTTGTAGCAAGTTGTTTAGAAAATTATGAGCATTTTCATATTCACGAATTAGGTCCAACTTATGCAGTCCTATTTTCACTTGCTTTTATAAAATAGTTTACAACATTCTCATAACGGGTTCAAAAGTTATCGTTAACGACTGCAAAACCAAGTTTAACTATCTCAAAAACATAAGCCCATGTTTGTTGGCCATATGGATGTATATAGCTGACTTTCAGGTGCTAGACTGCTAGTGACAAGGCATCCCTGTATAACAAAGATAATCTAAGATAAAATCCTATTTCTTCCGCCCGAATATAAAGATCAAACTTACTAGTTTGTTCGATGGAATGAACACTACTAAGCCATTGCCCACATAAGCCAATTCCAAAGACTCTAATATGAGGTAGCATTAGCTTATACCGAACAAAAACTTACCATATGAATAGGAGACTAGGAGACACATAAAGTTCTCCTCGACTATTGTAGGATCTCTTTATACCTGTACAGACATAAAATCACATACTAATGTTGCATTCATGGTATTTAAAATTACAGATAGGTGGGGCGACAAAGTGTACACTAAATGTACCTAGATGTTGGTCTGTAGCATTCACCAGGACCAGTGTTGAGGGGTCTAGTGCAGTTCATCGAATGGAACAATGGTTAATCAAGAACCATGGGTTCGAGACACAATATGCTGTTAGTGAACTCAATAAAAAGAATACTGGAAGATGATGTTGCTGGTGAGCTTTACGAAAAGTGTCAAATGAAGGAAGTGTCAAGCTATGGAGAACTTTATGAGCGGGTACTACTAAAGTAAGGAAGGTAGGATGACTGTAAAAGAGGTTCAACAGGCCAAGAAACTGCAGGTTGAGTATCTTTTTGCTAAAATTGACTAGCTAACTAACTAGAATGTGCTTGCGGATTGCCTTTGATCAGACTTACAATAACCGAGTATCTTGAATCAACATACATGGTTGCAACTTGCAAGAACCTTGTTTCTTAAACTAGTGAATAGTAATCATGTCGAGACACACATTGATTTCTTTAAAACAACACCATATATAGTTTGATAATAAATAAAGATGGGGTTATAACGTGCATTGTTATCTAACTTTAATGAAGTTAGAACCTTAAAAGTCTTTACAAGTATTAAAAAGTTCAAATTTTAAAAACTTGAAAAATGTTGTATAATTTAATTGCATACTTCCATATATAAGCCTTCGTTAACAAGGTCAGTGTTTTAGCTTAAAACTATAGGAGATATAAAACACGGCGAATATCCTTAGGCGACATACCTAGATATTTTACATTCATTCACTTTCTCATAGATAATATTGCAAGAAAAGCTTGAGCAGTTCAAATTAATGACAAACATCAAACATTGTTAATGAGAGTGCATTGGTCTTTACTGAATTGATTAACAGAGGCTTACCCCGTTATTGGATGGTTACAAGCATTTTAGGACAGTTCTTGATCACCTTTAAGGCTGGAAGAAGAATCGAGTCGATAACATAAAGGTGTACCATGTTGAAAAATATGTTGCTTTCGCCATGACACTTTTGAAACGGAAAGCTAATGGGTACATAATCTATTGCTACATCACAATTAAAAGAAATACCTAGAGAGCTAGGCTTGTTACGAAAGTTGTACTAGTGAAGGAATGATTTAACAATCTTGTCCACTTTCCTTTAAGTGTGTTGTAGCAATAGATTATGTACCCACTAGCTTTCCGTTTCAATAGTGTTACAACAAAAAGACATAATTTTCATCTTGGTACACCTTTATGTTATCGACTCGATTCTTCTTCTATCCGTAAAGGTGATCAGGCCAGGACTATCCCAACATGCTTGTTGATGAGCAAGAATGTTTTATTTATTTTCAAACAAGTTTTAAATTTATAAATTACAAGCTAAACTTCTCTACTACACTCACTCACGGATAGTGGACCCGATCGCTCATATAGCATATAGGTAAGACTAGGATCATTCGCAAGGACTATGTCTAAAAATGTAGTTAAGTGTAATTCTAGGATTTGGGGTTTTGTCACGATTTAAATAAAACTAAAAGCAAATTAACCTATTAATCTAGCAAGTGTCCAACCGCTTGGTCTAGCGAGGAAGCATGTAAAACCTAAAAATGAAAGACTAAAATACTTAAAACATTGCATCTACTTGGATCCGTTCACATGCCATGATCATTTATAAAACAATTTAGTTTGTCGAACAACTTTTCTCACGTTCGGATTCTTGTTAGATTTACCAAACTATTTAGTAGAGCTGTCGTTAGACTCACACCACTCTATAGACAGATTCTCACTAGATTCAATGTTATGTATTAAAAGACCTGAGTTTTGTAACTATGACTTAATCTTTTATTTAAGTCAAGTTCCTTGTTAGATTCACTATGACTTAATCTTTTATGTAAGTCAAGATCCTTGTTAAATTCACTAGACGCTAATTGTTTCAATCACCCGAATCCCGTTTCCGTTCGCCAGATCAATCAAAACAATTTAATAAAACACATGTAGACTTGAATCAAATCATTAGTTCTCAATCCTTGCTCGGTTCCAAGTCAGACCGATTAATGTTTCGCAAAATAGATTCACTCTAATATAAATATCATGACATGATCACATTATCCAAATAGATGCAAAAGTATTTAACTACTCCTAAAGTAGTTCAAATCCACACAAAAGACATAAGAATAATTCATGTTCAATCTATTTAAAAGAACTAGAAAGACAAAGAAAGAATTAACCGAATGATGTTGAATCACAAAGATGATTGGCTGATGATCTTCTTAAAATACCTTAAAGATGCTCCAAATTCGACCTAGGTGTGGCTCTTGTATGTTCTCGCTGGTTGGAGAGAATCAGCGGAGCTATTGGAAAGTTGAGGCGTTGAACTTCAGCTTCAACATGAAAGTTGTAGATCTCTGTCTCGCGATTCCGTGGACAGCTTACTCGTGATAAAAGAAGTCTGGATGAAGAAGTTTTGCCCAAAATACTAACACATGGTTGTTTGCTTCACATTGGCCTCAAATTCTTCATGTTCTATTTGCTAGTCTTTGTCTAAAAGTCTTGCGGTTTCATGTTAAGTTGAGTTAATGCGTTTACCTTTCTCCCACACATTGTGAACCTCATATAACATGTAATCCAATTAGGTACCAAAATTTTATATATATAAACTCATTTAGACATTCAAACACGGCCAAAAGATATGGAAAATAATCACAAAATGAATTCTCATCACTTGTCACCATTCAATAATGAGGTAAGCTTGTGTAAACAAATTTTAGTAAGGGCCAATGCACTCTCATTAACACTGTCATCGATGGCATCCAAAATAACCATAAAAAGGGCAGAACATATACAATGATACACACAGTAAAGTCAAATGGAAATGGGTGACCAATCTTCTTAAAATATATAGGAACAAGTTCTTCACCTATTGTGGAGTAGATCGGGTTCCTTTCCCTAAAATTAATAAAATGGTATGACAGTACAAAAAACTGAGATTTCTTGAATTCTAAAGTAATAGCCCATATCAATCCTGTGGTCCCTGCATTCAAACAACGATTTCTAGAACCCTAAGTCATAAACAAGAATGATTGTACTCTAGATATAAATGTTCAAAAAACTTGCGCAGTTCCTAATTACACGTAACAAAAATTTGCCCTCGCTGTCCGGCTCCCAATGAACAGTAACCGCACCCTCCCCCATAGAAACAATTATGGTAACTGAACACGAAATGCAAATCATAAGCGATCTCTTCAACCACAGCAAGCGGGCACCACGACCACTGTTGGAGGGCCATATGTTAGGTAATGACTTGATTCGTTGCATCTTGTTATTCACTTATGTTTACACTTTCGCTAGGTTTAGGAAGTTATCGACTCACTACCATAATGAGTTGAGAGCCTTACATTTTTCTAATGAACACGGAAGACTTCATCAAGGTGACTTTGGGAATATGTACACTATAACACATCACAATGGTGACTCAGTTATCATCCCAGGAAAAACTCAGGTTCGATTCAACTAGTTAAGCACAATCAAGAAGGAGACGTTTTAACTCTAAGCGATATTCTTTGAAGAAGAATTTTAGTTATGTTGATGATAGAGGTGTAGTTAGAATGGATGAACTCATTGAACTTCTCTATATCTGTGAAATATCTTTGCTTTTAAGATAACACACAAAAGTAAGTTTGTTGGGCTGTTAATTCTCAACTTCACAAACAAGGATGGATCATTTAGGCTAGATCATCATGCTCAGTTTGATGATATAAGTTTTGTTGTGGGTAATCTTCTTCATTTTAGGATTGTTTGAATCTACTCGATGCAAGATGGTTTTTCTTGCAGTATGTGGAGCCCTTTCATGCTCGGGTAATGTACTTTGAGTATAGCTTTGACAGGAATGGAAACCGAGAGGTTGTATGGATACCACACAATGTTAGGTGGGTGGACTACTTATTGGATTAGGAACAAGATAACCCTTTTGCATTGGCCTTTCCATACTATTTTATTACTTTTGAAAAGAACCCCACCTACTTGACAATTGGTGATGAATTTTTTCCTAAATATTTTTTAAAAATTGGCCACCCATTTCCATTTGACTTTAGTGGTGGCGTGTATCATTGTATTGGCTCTGCTCGATTTATGGTTATTTTGGATGCCATCCAAGTAGTGCATTGGCATTTACTGAAATTGGTTTACACAAGTTTACCCCGTTATTGGATGTTTACAAGCACGTTGGGACAGTCTCTCATCACCTTTGCCGCCAAAAGAAAAATCGAGTGGATAACATAAAGGTGTACCAAGTTGAAATTTATGCTTGTTTTGTCGCAACACTATTGAAACGGAATACTAGTAGATACATAATTTAATGTTATAACACACATAAAGGAAACCCTAGAGAGCTAGGCTTGTTAGGAAAGTTGTGCTAGTGAATAAATCATTTAAGAATCTTGTCCACTTTCCTTTAAGTGTGTCATAGCAATACATTATGTACCCATTAGCTTTCCGTTTCAATAGTTTACAGAAAAACAAGTATAATTTTCAAATTGGTACACTTTATGTTATCGAATCAATTCTTCTTCTGTTCGTAAAGGTGATTAGGGACCGTCCCAACGTACTTGTAACCATCCAATAACGGGGTAAGCTTGTGTAAACCAATTCCAGTAAAGGCCAATGCACTCTCATTAACACTTTCGTTGATGGCATCCAAAATAGCCATAAATTGGGTAGAGCTAATACAATGATACAAATTTAGTAAAGTAAAATTGAAATGGGTGACCAATCTTCATAAAAATATTTAGGAACAATTCTACACCAATTGTCAAGTATATGGGGTTCCTTTCCCTAAAAGTATTAAAATGGTATGGAAGGGCCAATGCAAGAGGGTGAGCTTGTTCCCTACTCCAAAAGTTGTCCTCCCGCCTAACCTTGTGGAGTATCCATCCATCCCCTCGGTTTCATTTCTTGTTAAAGCTATACTCAAAGTACATTACTCGATCATGAAAAGGCTCCACATATTATAAGAAAAACCAGTTTGGATCGTGTGGATTCATAGCAATTTCAAAATGAAAAAGATTACTCACAACAAAACTTGTATCATCAAACTGATCATGAGGATCTAGCCTAAATGATCCCTCTTTGTTTGTGAAGTTTAGAATTGACAGCCCAACAAACTTACTTTCTTGTCTTATCTTAAAAGCAAAGATATTTTCACAAACATTGAGATGTTTAATCGTTTCATCCATTCTAACTAGACCCCTGTCATTAACATAACTAAAATTATTCTTAAAATAATATCGTTTAGGGTTAGAACACCTCCATCTTGATTGTTCTTAACTAGTTGAACCAAACCTAAGTTACGAGTTTTTCCTTGAATGATAACTCAGTCACAATTGTGATGTCTTATAGTGTACATATCCCAAAATCACCTTGATGAAGTCTGCGGTATTCATTAGAAAAATGTAAGGTTCTCAACTCATTATGGTAGTGAGTCGATAACTTCCTACACCTAACAAGAGTGTAAACATCAGAGAATAACAAGATGCGACAAATCAAGTCAGTACCTAACATATGGCCCTCCAACAGTGGTCCTCATGTCTAATTAAATTCTTTTTAGAACCAAATATATAGCTTGGAAGAAGTGGTCCTGACGCTCATCAGCGTAAGGGTCTACGATAGACTAGCATTTCTTCTTCAATGCCGACAGTAATTGATGGCGACCCGGTCGGCTTGACTAAAGGGGAGGAGAGTGCGCCAAAGACGGTGCACAACGACTAGGCATTAAATCAAAAATTAGAAAGCTTGAAAAACATAAAAAATTAATCGTAATCGTTTATAGAAAGAGTAAACTAAAAGGAATATCAATCCTAACATATTCACCATACGCGAACCTCCATCGTGCACATTGTCCAGCTCATAGCTAGTCGCCATCATAATCAAAGAAGGAATGCCAATCGTAGCATATTCCCACATGCCAACCATAGCAGGCACAAAGAGCGCTCACCGTAGAGAATCTCCCTCCGCTAGGACATATATAGGTGCTAATAGGGACTTAATATGTAATATCATGGTATGATATGTCTTGTAGTATGTGGTTAGATCTATGGTATTATCTAATCGGTGTAATCGGGAGTAAGGAACTTTACGATTTGGTGATGATTTTAGGGCTTTTCATAGTCATGATTTTGGTGATTTTTGGACTCTAACGCATCACAAAAGTTTGATGATTTTAGGGTATGCTGAGTGTTTTTTGAAGGGATGGATGGACCAATTACGAGTTTGAGGTGGTTGATAATTTATTGCCTGAGGAAAGAGAACATCAATTGACAATATCCTTTCCCTAAAACTTCATCACCTCTGGGACTATGGCTAATACTATGGAACTATGAATGTTTCTATTGTTGGTTATAGGTTTTTCAAAAAGGGTTGTCATAAAGCTATTGCTTATATTGTAAATTTTAAAATGAAGTATTTTATATATTGTATTAAATAGAAAGAAAAAATAGAGAAAGAGTCTAAGTTCTTTCAAAAACATGATATTCTTCAACCTATTGTTAAAAAGTTTTTCACAGTAAAATCTTTTTTAAATAGTAAAAAGCTCCGTTGAAAATGACTAATAAGGTGTTTGAAAATACGTTTTGAAGTGATTATTAGATTAATACGTTAGTAAAACGCAGACAATCTAAAAAATTGTTTGAATGAAAAAGTGATTTTTATATATAAAAACCCAGTTTTCGGGTCGATTAGAAACAACTACTAAACAACATGTTCTCAAGTCGGATCATTATCCACTAAATTAAACCAAGCCGTCACTAGTAAAATCATCTCCATAATGCATAGTGAAGGATACTGTAACTAAGAAAGAAGTTTAGATTACATGTTGTTCAGCTCTTTATTGTTTTATGGCATACGAATGTAAGCACCTATGACCAAATGGTTATGTAATGTAGTGACCTATTCATGTGGCTATGTAATGTATGCACTTATGTTTTCTTGGCTATACTATGTAAAATATGTACGGACTTTACATAGTATAGCCAAAAAAAATACATAGGTTCTTACATTGATTGACCCAAATAAAAAGAACCTTACATAGTATAGCCAAGAAAACATAGGTACATACATTACATAGCCACTTGAATAGGTCACTACATTACATAACCATTTGGTCATAGGTGCTTACATTCATATGCCATAAACCCTACTTTGGATCACCTTTTTGGCCAAACCTATAAAAGATATCAGATGTTCTACCACAAAAGTTCTCACTGTTAGTTTTTCACTTATAGTTTCGAAAAATGATAACTGCCCGAGTTTGAAACATAAGATAGACGAGCTAAAGGCTGCTTACCATTTTCTGCAAGATCTTTTTGACACGATTCTCCCATCTCATCAAGACACGCTTCTTTCTGATGTATGATCAAGTTAGGACCCTAAGCAAAAGGTTAAAATAAAATCGAGTTGCTATGAAACAAAGCTTTTGTCCATGATAATCAAATACATAAACAAAGCTTTTGTCCTATACCTTCAACTTTCTTTGTTTTCAAACAAATCATCATAGTCGATGACTCTTAAATGGAGAGCATGACTTATGTTGTCTAAAGTTGAAATCCGAAAACCTAGAAGCATCAAACAATGGCAGAAAGTGATACATAAATACATGATTCGATTTGAAGCAAAAATATCAAATACAAACAGATTTGAAGCAAGATGAAAAAGAAGATTGGAAACGAATTTGAAAGATTCATACTTGTTACAGAACTTTGAACATAAGATGAAAGAAGAATCGAAATCTCTTAGTAATGAAACATGTATCATCTTTAAAACCCATTAGATCTGTTGGAAAGTTCATCCGCAATATGTAAATAAGGAATTAATATAATCAAAGGGATAATTTTATATGTGGAAGGAGATAAAGAAGTATTGGAAATGAAAGAGTATCGAAGAAGATTGATTTAGTGTAATTATTCTTGGAGAGAGTGACAAATTTTCAGTAACCTCCCCCAAGAGCCCGCCCAATACTATATAGACACAGTTTTTTTTTTTAAAGAAAAATTATAAAAAATCTTATTTATAAAAACACACACATGACATAGGCGACTGTATACACTTTATGATGTGTCAAGGCTAAGCATTTGACACATGAGCTTTTATGAGATCAGCATCCCGGCTCCTCTATTACACTACATTCTCAAGTATAAAATACAAAGAAAAGATAGGAATGGTTAGGAGAAGAAAAGAAAAAAAACTATAAGAACAAAAGACATTCTTGAGTAAAACGGAAAGCTAAAGAAAAGAAAAAAATTAACTTTTGATTTGCAATTATGTCCTTCCTAATATGTATTTAAAAATATATATAGTGAGGGCAGATTTGTCATTTTGTATAGATTACGGAGTTTTCCTTTGGCATCCGGCCAAATTGGCCTAAAAGTTTGGAAGAAAAAAAGGGTATTTTTTTTGTCAAGTCTTTTCCTTTTTTATGATAAAAAAAGGATTATGACACTGGAGTGTAACCAACTACGACTCAATCGTTATGTAATATAGTGACCTTTTAAATTGGATATATGATGTAAGTATCTTTCATTTTTGTTCGTTTAATGTACTCGTTAACCTACTATACCGGTAGTCGGTGACAATGTTAATTTTACTTTGAGATTATAGCACTAGAGTGTAACCAACTATGACTGAATGGTTATGTTATATAGTGATCTTTAAAACTGGCTATCTGATGTAAAAATCTCTCATTTTTGTTATTTTCATGTAACGATTGACCTGTTGTATGGTCATGGTTACGGTTGTGGGTTGTGAACTCCGGCGAGATAGATGGTGGATGGTCCTAGACTCCGACGAGGTTGTAGTGGGTGGTCTCGGCCTTATTTTTTCTTCCATTCAAGAGGTGCGACCATCTCTCCATCGTCACCACATCTGGACACGTGCCACCGCTAACTGCCACGAATAAAATAAACAAATGTCAGCCGCCACCCAGACAATCACCGTCGTCATCCTTTGTCAAAATGACTCCCTTTTACCCCATTGTAAACCAACGTTGCTGGATCTTGATGGTGGTGGAGATGGGATGGCCGGATCTTTATGGGTAACGATGATGGGGTGATCATAACACAATCCAATTTGGGATCATGGTTTGTCACCATCAAAAAGTGAAAGATGGAAAAATGATTGTTATTATCATTAACACTTTCGCACACATCGAGTGAACAAAACAGAGAGGTTCTTATTATCATTAACACTTTCGGAGGTTACTACATTACATAACCATTCGCTGATAGTTGGTTACACTCGAGTGCCTTAATCCATATTCTTTTTTACGTCCAACGTGGCATTAACGGTTACAAATAGGATGTTATCCAGTAAGATACATTAAAAAAAACAAAAATGAAAGGTACATACATCAGATAGCCCGTTTGAAATGTCACTACACTACATAACCATTGAGTCATAGTTGGTTACACTCAGGTGTCATAATCCTTAAAAAAAATCTCAAAAATGTCTTATTTACTTTTTTTCTTTTGTTTCCCTTCACTTTCTATACATAAAACAACTCGAGAATACAACATTAGGAAAGGGGATGTGTTAATAAATATTTAGACTCTTTATTATCATGTGACCTTAATTCCGTAAAATTCAATACGGGTATATCCTTTAAGGGGTGCCTGGTTAGAGGTATTAACACATAGGTAATGGGAATAGACATGAAAAAACATGGTTGATTAGGTATAATATAAATAATCATTTCTCGATACTGGCCCATACTCCATTACCTACAATTTTAGGGTATTGAAATCCATTGTCCCACTTTTTTTACTCTATGGCAGTTACAATTCAATTCTACATTTTATAGCTTACCATCTTATATAGCTATATAGCACGTACACTTTAATAATAATAATAATAATAATAATAATAAATATCGATATAACTAGCGTCGGCTTAAGCTTTTAAGTAGCCTTGAACGGGATCAAATTTGCCGGCTTAAGTTACTAGTGTATCACTATGAAGGATTGAAGGATCACAAAGCTATTGCTATTATAATTTATGAGTAATAAAAAAAATCTAAAATAAAAAAGTTGTGAGTAATAAATGAGGTACTGTACCTGTAAAAATATTAAAACAAATGGTACAATTATTACTTCCCTTTGTTTTTAGAGACACAAAGCTCATGTTTAACCCTTTGATACAATTGGGTCGGCCTTGATGTATATTCATTATGTACTAAGATCAATGGTTTTATTTGTTATAGATGTGTATTTATAATTTATATTATGAAATTTAATGATACCAAAAACCGCTTTTATTCAATTTAAACCAAGCACTATCAATGACTTTTATAATACTAAAGGATACCTATTATATTTCCTTTGCCATTTCTATTGACATTACTTGGTTTCAACCAAGCACCCCCAGTTTGTTATCTAAATAAAATTCCAAGATTTCCTTTATAAAAGAACAAAAAAATGGTTGGTTGGAAGCAACATACCTATCACATAAAGCTTGTTCATTCATGTTTCTTGAGGATTAAACGTTTTTTTCTTGCCATCAATAGAATCTATCATTTTAATAGAGGATAAATAGCAACAAGATGATGATGAAGATCGAGTTGCGAAAGATGATGAGATGAGAGTATAAGTCTTTTATTTTGATAAATAGAAGATGTGTGTATAGGACACAATTTATTTGGTGATCGTAAAAGGTTTCATTATTTATTTATGTTGAACAACCTTAGTGTTTCATTTTACATACCATCACTTTTATGGATGCATTTAAAAGTTACCTAATAATAAATAAATCTCATATGCATCTTGTTACATGTGACATAGTATTCATGTAAGTTTTAATTTATAGTTTTAAAATTAATATGGAGCTTTTAGTGATTTAAAAACGTTTTTGCTGGTTTAAGGTAAGGTTTTTTATAATGTAAACTACAAAAGAAAATTACATGTAAAAAATGTTTGGATTTATAATATATAATGCATGTCTATATCCTATTTACTAATTGATATCTTTTAGTTTTTTTCAAAAGATTATAAGTTAGAGTACATCTACCATTGAAAAGAATAATGTCGATATATGTCACATTTAATAATATTCATTACACTCAACAACTTTCATCTAATGCCCAATTTCTAACAACACAAAGAATAGCATTCATTCAATTCAGTAACTTATGTTTTTCATTTAATACACATTGTCGGCCATTCCATAAACTCACCATTAATGAAACCAACAACCCTAATAAATCTTGCATTAATACCTTTCACTAATGAAACCAATAAACATGATAAAGAAAAGTACATTATTGATTACATTCAACAACTCTTGTTTATATCATCTAGTAGTTACTCAAAATAGTGGTTTTAGAAAGAAAATTTTTTTACCAATGTAATGTGTTTTAAAAGGTATATGTCAAAGTGGTACATGTTTTGTCTAACTAGAAAAATTACCAAAATAGTGTTTTTGATTAATTTTGTATCATTAGACTAAAAACTAAACTTTTCAACCACCTTTCTTTCTCACTCATTAAATTCAAAATGATTCTCATAGATTTAAAATAGGATATTATACTTGTTAACCATATTATAGTATGCTAGAATATAACTTTAGTAAACTCAATGGTCTCATAAGATGTCAAAACAACGACGATAACACCATGAAGTATTTTGATTGTTTCTTTGGATTTGAAATTTTTACCAATAAGAAAGACAAATTACAAAAGTGATTGAAGCCCAACAACACAAATAATTTAATTATTCTAGGACCTTGTAATTGAGCTTTGTTTGATCTCCTAGAAGCGATAGCTAAATCAGCTCGGGATACTCCTAGGGTCCCCCCTCAAACACGGTGAATAAATGATTGTTTAGATAGTCTACACCAACTTCAAAGTTTAAGTATCTAAATTGATTTTCACGTTTTGTTAAGAACATGGAAAAGGCTCGAGAAAAATATTAGCCTGTTATAATCGAAAACCCCATTTTTCAAAATCGGAAAACCCATTTTTAAAACCGTAATTTCCAATTGACTCCAAAAAACAACTCAAAGATTTGCCTAAGCTAGACACCAATAAACATCATTTTTTATTCCAAACAAGTAAAATCATGCCTATTTGACAATCATATTCTTGCCAAAGTAAAAACCTCTCTTTTGATTTGAAACTTTTAACCATGACCCTAGATTTTAAGGATTTTGACCAAAACATCAAAGGATCTGATAGTTCAAACATACAACAACATAAATCAAGTATTTAAAGAGTAATAACACTTACCAAAATCTCCTTGAAGCAACAAATCCAAAATTTAAAGTAATGAAAGAGATGGGAACTTTAGATGGAAGAAAACCTTGAACATTCTATGATTATTATTATTATTGAACAAAATACTAATGATTTTTTGACCACCTTGATGGTTAAATCCGAAAATAATGAAGAAAATTAAGATGAAGATGGACATGGACATGGAGATGAAGTTTTTGGATTTCTAGAGAAGATGAAAGAGAATAAAGAGATAAGGGAGTGTGTGAGAGAGAAATAATATAAAAAGATAAGGAATGAGTGGAATGGAGGGAACCAAAAATCTTGTAGTGGGGGTATATGGGGCCGGTTTTGGGGATGAGATAAAAATAAGTAGAATTTTAGTCATTTAAAGCCACAAACTAGTTATTTAGACACGACTACAATGTAAATGCTAAAATCAAAAATTACACTAGCGTTCTCAAAAATTCATTTGCAAAACATAATTTTATTCAAGTTTAATAAATAAAAATTTCATTAGTAGTCTACGTGTCAAATATCACTAGTGTTACATTGTACAAAAGTCAATGGGCCAAAAGTCACAAATGTAACAATTTCTATCGTTTATTTAAATCTGAAATTTTTACCAATAAGAAAGACAAATTACAAAAGTGATTGAACCCCAACAACACAAATAATTTTATTATTCAAGGACCTTGTAATTGAGCTTCTTTTAATCTCCTAGAAGCGATAGCTAAATTAGCTCGGGATTCTCATAGAGTCTCCTCTCAAAAACGGTGAATATATGATTATTTAGATAGTCTAAATTACCGACCTCAACGTTTAAATGTCTAAACTGATTATCACGTTTTGTAAAGTGGTCTGAATTGGCAAAACGTGGAAAAGTCTCAAGAAAAATACTAGCCTAGCAATAATATCATTTAAAATATATGAAAATCAATTAAGAACTAGCAAGAGAAGGAAAAAAAAAAAAAACATAATTGAGTTGCTGAGATTGTAGTTGAATAATACAAATTAAATTTATCAAAAATATCATTTTGATAAATATTTTTGTAAAATTCTTTTTACCACTTTGATAAATACTTTTTAATACATGTCATTTTGGTAATCATTTCATTGAAGTACTTTAAGTAACTCATCCTCTTCGAACGTAAGAAGAAATTGTTTGCCCAATTCCATCCATCATTAATGCCGATCGTAGATAGAAATGAAAAGCAAAGTCATAATTTTGATCTCGTCATAAGATGCCCAAGGAACCAGTATTGTGAACATTTTAATTACCAAATATAAAAAAATAAAATAACAAAGGAAAACTATTGACACTAAAATTAACCATTGTACTTTATAAATGCACACAAAAAGTAGAGTAGGGTATCTCAAATTGAGCAATTGAAGCATAATTACTCATTCTTAGAAAATTATTTGCAAACTCATGCGTACTACTTTTTTTTAAAAAAGGAATGAAAGAATAAATGGCCATTTTTATTCAGTTTCTAAAACATTTTTATGTTAATTAACCGTGTGTACGTAGTTACATTATCTATCAGATTACTCCCTATCTATTCCCTGTTTTACGCACACAAGTCATAAATTTAGTACTGATCGGTAATTGCATGTCCTATTTGAAATGAAACTTTTAGGGTCAATTGGCTAAAAATGGAGAAAACTTTCTAACAAGAGGCCCTCCTTGTACGCTACCTTCAATTTATTAGTAGATGAATCATCATAATAGAAGTTTTCCATTTCACAAGTTTATCATTTATAAGGGTTAAATGCATATACGCTTGACATCGTCTCGTTCAATAAATGTTCATTGTAACTAATTGTCCTACTTCACTTCCAATCCCTCAAAAAGTTACCGTAAACAAATAAGGTGTTTCAAAATAATTGTGACTTTTAGTTTTACACGCTTTTATTTCTATATAATTTTACACACATAAAAACGTGACAAAATTTTTAATTTGTTCACGCTAACTAAAAGTGTGAACAAATGCAACGTTATTTGTAGTGAAAGAAAGCTACAAATCTTCTAAAGCAAATAAACACTTTATAATAAGCACTACTTTGACATCTCCCAGCAGGCAATAAATATGTACAGTAAGTTTATAAAAGATGATGATTTTAGAAACTATATTAAATCAATAATATCTCAGTTAATATACACAATGGGTGACTTATGGCCCGTTTCTATAGCAATTGTTGTTGTTGTTGTTGTTGCCAGCAATTAGATACCAACCCTAACCATTGATAAGTTATAAGTAAATGGGTCAAAATTGATTTCTCTAATGAAATCCAAGGTAAATGCAAGTGGAACATAAAATCTCATGTTTAATGCTTGTTTCGATTTGACGGGGCCAAGTTTGAAGCAAAGTTATCTTTTTGGTGGTTAAACCTCATCCACATTTTTGAGCTGATTTTGCAATTATTAAATCTTATATCCAACAAAATCAAATTTGTATTTTTGTATTATTAATCTTACTTTTTCCAACTTAAAATTGTACTTCATCATCTTCATTGATGTAGTGTTAGGTTGAATGCATCTGATATTGTTAAGAGTTGCAAATCAACACATTAATGTTCTGTCATCTGCTTTACAAACATAAATTTTTTGTACATGACTTTGTGAAAGTCTTTCCATAATAAAATCTGTATAAATTTTTTATACATAAAGATTAGTGTTTTTTATTTTTTTTCCCTGAACAGCAACATTCGGTGTTTATACATTATTACGTTTACATGGCACAAACAATTAATATAACTTGAAAATAAATGGTGGAGAATAAAACTATTATATACGGTCCACATCAGATAAAATTGGAACCATACTGAAAAGATTAGCATGGCCCCTTTGGTTCATAAAAAAAAGGGACAATCTCATATATCCCCCTCCTAAACTTTAAAATAACATATTTACCCACTCAAGCAACTTAATATCATATTTATCCAAACCAAACCTTAAAATTCACAAATTTACCCATTTCGTAAATTAAAAAAACTAAATTCTCATTTTACCCCTAATAATTAGAAAGGTAAAATAATTATTTAACTTTTTCAGCATTAAACTAAAAGATTATGAAAGAAATTGCATTATGTTATACATAACTTTGCATATCACCGAATACGTTGGTCTCAAACTCTTATTGGATTATTGATTTGTAAGACTTTAAAATCATTTTAAATCTAGTACATGTAACGTTTTTATGTTGTCTTCTACTAAACTATATTTTTCATTATTATTATCTGAGTATATAAAAAAAACATGGTGGATATATTAGCCAAAATTCTATACCAACTACGTAAAATGTCTATTCTACATAAAGTAGAACATAGGTCCTGATTTTTAACAAACTGCTTTGTATAATTTCTGTAAAACAATGAAATAAGTGTGGTTAATTTATAGAGTCACGAGAAAAAGGAAAAAAAAAAGTTGATCCTTTAAATAGTATAATAATTGTTGATAATTAAATTAATCTATGGTTATTAGTAATTTTAATGATTTTATTAATGAAATGGGTAAATTTGAAAGTTTTAAGCTTTAAATTGGGTAAATAAGATATTAAGTTGTTTGAATGGGTAAATATATTATTTTAATGTTTAGAAAAATGATATATGAGATTTTCCCTAAAAAAAAACTACTCGTATTATATACAACCTCTCAAAGTACAACAAAACAAACAAACTGTTGACACACCATTATATGATTCGTTTCACTAGCTATGTGAAGAAACAATCACTAGTTATATTTTGAAACAAAAAACACCCATAAATTGCATAAAAAGACCAAAATGCTCGCCACTATTCTGCTCTTTCTAGCTCTCAATTTCACAAAACAGTAATATTACTGAATATTTTAATCCCACACAAAAACATCGAAGGATCTATCTAAGTATAAATGAGGACATGTTGTTTGATGATATGCATCATATGCGTATGCTTGGTAAGGTGGGAACAATACTCAGGTTTCATATATACAACCAAGGAATTGAAAAGATAAAGAACATCGTCCATTATCCTCAACCTCACCCTTCGTATTCTTCGCATTTCATTAGTGGCAGGCCCTTTCGTTCTCCTCCTCCGCTCTAAATAACGTAGTTGAATTACGTGTGTATAAGATGTAACTTGGCAATTTTCGACATTATTCTTTTGAGTTGTATCACTACTACAAAAAAAAGAGGATAGAGACCGGTCAAAATGACTATAGAGACCGGTTAAACAACCGGTCTCTATGACTACTGGTCTTCAGAATAAAGACCGGTTGACAACCATTCTTATAATAGAGACCGGTTGTTTACAAAATAACAGGTCTCTATTCTTTGTTCCCGCTCGTTTAATATCCTCCCGCCAAACACATAGAGACCAGTTTGTTTATATCTAACCGGTCTCTATTCAATTTTTTCAAGACCTGTTATTTTTTTACTCAACCGGTCTCTATTAATTTTCATAAATTAAAAAAAACCTGCTGCTGCATGCATTTCAAACCTGCCATGGCACCTGCTATACCAATGCTCTTACATTTCAACATTCATACCAAAACACACAAAACATAAACAAACCTCTTTACATATTCTCAAGTCTCAACAATCATACCAAAACATCCAAAACAAACTTGGTACTCATTAAAAAATATACCAAATCCAAACTACTAGTACCTAATGCAAAATCTACATAATTGGCAATTAAACTACTAGAATATATAATCAAACTACTAACTAGAATATATAATTCACAATTAAATATCTCCATAAACTAAACAAAGTTAAAGTTCCTAAAGTCATATAAAACTTCTAATAATAAAGTCAAAGTTTAATGCAAAGTCCATACTTTAGTCCTTTGGAACCGGAATTGCTTTTGTCCAAAATTTAACCATGTCATCTAGTTGTGAGAGCTCGTATGGTCTTGTATCATTCCAATGTATCTACAAATATAAGAAAAAAATCAACATTATTATTGCTTGTGTATAAAAGAAAACAAATTGCAAAAACCAAATTAAATAATATAATACATATCAAATTACTTACATAAGCCGGGAACGAATATTGTTGATACTTTACAAAATCATATAGCCAATTCATCACGTAATATCCGCATTCCCAATTAGACTGTTGTTGTTGGACCTAATTTTAGTGACAATCATATATATAATGAACATCAAGCATACAAATAGAAAACATGCGTTAAATTTCTATATCAGCTCCTGCACATGGCTTATTTTTATCCTTTATGTTTATTTCCAGTGACATGAGTACTCAATATCACATGACTATACAATCAGACTTCAATCTCGTTAGTCTGTTATTTATTTAAGACCCGAAAACTATCGTTTTATTAATATTAATAGTATCATCCATGCTATTTCCTGCTAATGAAGTTATCTTCTAAATGACCACTAACAACAATAAAACGGGGACTCGTTAAGACTAATGATTAACACAAGAACAGATTTATTTATACCTATGAAAACAAAAACATATCGTAAGGCCGGGTTGTGTGCCATTAATATTGTACCTCTTGTTAGAATGCTAAGTAGTAATTGTTTTGTTATAAGTTGATTATAATTGTAGAAGATAAAAGTTTACCTTGGGAAAGATCCAACTAAAACCTTTAAAAAGCCTAAAATCATATAAAAATAATGTTGTGTTAATACTTTGTCAAACAAAACAATTGTAAATTCTATACAAATATAACATAAAATCTTACTTTTTTACAAAGCTTGGTAACCGATAGTGGTCTTCGGTCTTTCCTTTACGTATGGAGTCTAGAATGTACCCGGTTAATTCATTAGGACGCAATATAAAAAGCGACCAGTGACCCCTAATGATGTAAGAAAGTATTAACCGGTTAGTCTACACAAAGATAACACAAATCAAATATATAGTTTATGGGTATTACAAATTGAGCATTCATTGATGGTACATACCCTTGATGATACGGCAATAGATAATTTCTTATGTTAGGTTGACATAAGAACTCCCTTAAATAATTTTCAACCACCATCGGCTGCCATTGACACATTGAACCATTAACTAAAAAAGGGTTTAAGAAAGCACATCCATTTCGCTCTAAGTCTGTATCAATACTGTTATGTAAAGCCCTGAGTAAGAAAAAGACAATATATGTATAATGTAAATTAATACAAAAAAAAAGTCATATTGACAATAATAATAAGTTAAGTCATATTGACAATAATAATAAATTTTGACAACTTTTACAAGGACAACAAATTTTTTTTCTCTACAATTCTTCTTCTGATTCTCTTCAGCAACCCTTGTTATCTCATACATCCATCTACGTCTACGCTCCATCTGTATAAATATAAAGTAACATGTTTTAATAAAATGCATGTATGATATGATACGTGTAACGTACGGTTGGATTATTGTAGGTGGTCATCCTAACCCACTTTTTGAATACTTTGTCTCATATGTGAGTGACATGTTAACAAATTGAGTGTTTTAGGAAAAATTGGCAGCATTTCCCCTTAACTCCCCAAGTAAGCGTATAAAACGCCAACCCGAAGGAGCAAGGGAAAATGGTGCCAATTTTTCCTTAAACACACAATTTGTTAACACATCATTCACATCCTAAATGAGACAAAGTATTCAAAAAGCAATCCCAAATGGGGACAATCCAAAGTTAACCTCTAATAGGTTAACTTCGGACGGGTATAAACCTAAGGCATACGGTGTGGACCTTATACTATATGAATGCATGACATGATAAATTAATTAACATAAATAAATAATTATTCGTAAGTTATATAGGTTGTGGTATAAATATACCTCTTGCGAATCCACTAACTAAATTTATACCGCAACAATCTTCAAATGAACCTATAAATTTGAAAAACCACCTAATTAAAATAAAAATACAATTTTATATCACACAATACAAATAATATATATAAAAGATAATATATTCACAGAGAATATAAGATTGATTTATAAGTATATATGATAATATACCTTTGACATCAAAATAACACTAGAGGTTATTATAAATATTGAAGTATAATAAATTTTGTTGTTTGTGATAATTATGGTTGGTATTGAATGTAGTTATATTGAATTTTTGAAGAGATTTTAAGCTTAAAAAGAAAAGAAGAATTATGAGAAATAAGGAAGAAGAAAGAATGGATTATGAGGATGAAAAGCTGCACGATCGTTCTTCTGTTGAGAATTATGAGGAAGTAGTCAAAATAGATGAATAGAGACCGGTTAATTACAGACAAACCGGTCTATATTTTTTTTTGGCAAAAAAGACGTTGCGAGTATGGCTGCATGTTAGGTGCATGCCTTTTATATGAGGAATAGAGACCGTTTGGGTAGAGAACAACCGGTCTCTATTTTTTTTAAGGTTTACAGACCACCTGTTTTATACTCATCCGGTCTCTATACTTTTCACAACCAATCTCTATTCCTACCTGCCAATAGAGACCGGTTGTAAATGTTTATAGACCACTCTTTTGGAGAAACACCGGTCTCTATTCTTTCAACCGATCTCTATTCCTCAAAATTTGTAGTAGTGTATGTAGTGTATATATCAATAACAATTATACTTCGTTCAATTTTTATTTATGCAGCAATTATATTGAAATTGTGAAACTAGATGCTTTTTGGATTAAACTTGAAGACCACATAATGCGACTAGGAGCTTGAAAGCACAAAATACTAATTAAGTTCCATTAAGTATCATTAAACAGTCATTATATATTATATACTACGAGTATAGTACCCGCGCGTTGTGGCGGTGGAGAAAGAGAGCAACGGCGAAGGGTTATAGAAAGTCGATGAGAATGTGTAATGATTAAAAAGAATGGGAAAATGAGGGTATATAAGGGTTTTATATTTAAATATGGGTATTTTGGGAAGAAAAAAAGTGCAAAATTTTAAGAAATCTAATACTCTTTATAAGGGTTAATAGATATATAAAATATTATGTTAACACAAAAGGTTGTGAAGAGTAGTTACTAATTACTATTCCTCCCAATTGCACTCCATATTATTATTCGGATTTTTTTATCAAATCGCATTCTATTCGGGTTTTTATTTCGGATTACGTTTTTTGTTTTTTGTATTTTTTTTTTCCCTATCGGGCTTCTAAATAATTATATTAAAAATGTTTTTTTTTACCACTAATCGGATTTTACCATATGTGGTCGTGATCGAGTATAAAACTATATGTAACTTCTTTGTTTTTTTACATATGTTTTCTCTTTCGGGATTCTAAATAGTATAATGAAAACTTTTATTATTTTTTTCTTTGTAGTAGTGTGAATAGTTGTCTATTTCATATATCAAAGTTTTTTTCAATGACGAGTTACTATTGGTAACTTACACCCGTAACTTTATTCGGATCTTTTCACATCACATTCCATTGAGGTTTTCTACTATGTGTTACTTCTTGGTTTCTTGCAAACCCCACAACACGCGGTTGCGAACCTCCGAGTTAAAAATATACAAAAAAGAGACACTAAGTTTTAGAACCTCCTAGTTAAAAATAACCAAAAAATAAAGACACTAAGTTTTAAAAGACAAATTAAAAGGCTAATCATCATCACTAACGTAGTCATCGATGTTGGGCATATCGTCTTCATCCACATATCGTGAGCGGGTCGTCCATACATGATCCACCAAATCCGCTAAGAGCACGTTGTGCATTTCTCTGCTTTTGGCCGCCTTCGAGTTCTTGATCTGATGTTCCATTAGAGTTTCCTACATCCAATACTAGCTTTGGATCCAAATAAGGGTCTTCCGGGTCACAGTCTTGGTGAAAGGCTTTGTCCTATTTCTGCAAGATCATGTTATCTAGAATGATACAGACATAGATCACATCTTGCATCCGGTCTTTGTCCTAATATCGTGTTGGAAAACTAATGACTTTCCACTACTTTTAAAGAACACCAAATGCCCTCTTAATGTACTTTCGCACCGAATCCGACCTGTTTTTTCTTAAAGAACCTTTTTTTTGTTATCAGTTGGGTTGGTAAAAATTTTAACAAAATTAACATACTCCGGATAGATCTCGTCGGTCAAGTAGTACTCGGTCTTGCATAATTTGTCATTCGCATAAAAAGAAGCTACAAAATATATAAATAAAGAATAACTAAGCAATTCAAGTAAACAACCAAATCATATAATGTACATAACATGAATCAACCGTACATGTAAAAGGCAAGCCAAAAATAAGCTCCTCATAAAGTCATGATATAAAATGTCTCTTAATTCTATTGGTATAATTAAGAAAGAGGTGTTCTAACTCTAAGCAATATTCTTTTAAGAAGAATTTATTTATGTTGATGATAGGGGTCTAGTTAGAATGGATGAACGGACTAAACTTATTTATGTTTATGAAAATATCTTCGCTTTTAAGATAACATAAGAAAGTAAGTGCGTTGGGCTATTAATTCAAAACTTCACAAATAAGGAGGGATCATTTATGCTAGATCCTCATGCTTAGTTTGATGATACAAGTTTTGTTATGGGTAATCTTCTTCATTTTAGGATTGTTGTGAATCCACTAGATATCGATGCAAACTAGTTTTTTCTTGAAATATGTAGAACCCTTTCATGATCGAGTAATGTACTTTGAGTACAACTTTGAAAGGAACGGAAACCAAGGTAATGGATGGATACCACACAAGGATAGGTGGGCGGACAGCTTAATGCATGGAACCCTTCATCAAGGTGAGTTTATCACTGTATTCGAACTCATCGACTATTCCCATGGGCTCGTAACCATTTACAAGAGGACTGAGGAGGTGTAAACCAATCTCATTAAATGAAAATGAATGCTTATTGACAATGTCTTCAACGACATCCACAATGATTATAAACCATGCAGATCCAATGCAGTGATAAACTCCACCAATAAACCTAGTTGGGTGACGAATCTTTATAAAATAATAAGAAACACGTTGTTGTTCATCAAATGTCATTTAGATGGGGACCCCATCCCTAAAAGTAATAAAATGACCTGGGGTGACTAGTGCAAGGGGGTTATCACATTTTATGTCTTATAAGATTTCAACTTGCTCAACCACTTGGCCTTTCCAACCATCCTTTTGGGTTAAAATCCCAAGAGGATGGTTGGAAAGCCCAAGTGGTTGAATAGGTTGAAATCTTATAGGATGGGGAATGGGATAACCCCCTTTCCATATGACATTTGATGAACAACAATTTGTTTCTGATTATTTTATGAAGATTCTTCACCCAACTAGGTTTATTGGTAAAGTTTATCACTGCATTGGATATGCGCGGTTTATAATCGTTGCGGATGCTGTTGAAGACATTGTCAATAAGCATTCATGTTCCTTTAATGAAATTGGTTTATAACAGCTTAGGTCCTCTTATGAATGGTTACGAGCCTGTGTGAATAGTCCATGAGTTCCAATGTAGTGATAAACTCACCTTGATGAAGGGTTCCATGCATTAAGTTGTCCGTTCACCTAACCTCCTAGGATATCCATCCATTCCCTTGGTTTCCATTCCTGTCAAAGTTGTACTCAAGCTACATTAGTCGATCATGAAAGGGTTCCACGTATTGTAAGAAAAAACCAGTTTGCATCGATATCTAGTGGATTCACATCAATCCTAAAATGAAGAAGATTACCCACGGAAAAACTTGTATCATCAAACGACTGAGCATGAGGATCTAGCCTAAATGATCCCTCCTAATTTGTGAAGTTTTGAATTAACAGCCCAAGAAACTTACTTTCTTGTGTTATCTTAAAAGCGAAGATATTTTCACAAACATAAAGAAGTTTAGTCAGTTCATCCATTCTAACTAGACCCCTATCATCAACATAACTAAAATTTTTCTTAAAAGAATATCGCTTAGAGTTAGAACACCTCCTTCTTAGTTGTGCTTAACTAGATGAATGGAACCTTAGTTATGAGTTTTTCCTAGAATGATAACCGAGTCACCATTGTGATGTGTTATAGTGTACATATTCCCAAAATACCGTGATGAAGTCTTCGGTATTCATTAGAAAAATGTAAGGTTCTCAACTCATTATGGTAGTGAGTCGATAACTTCCTACACCTAACAAAAGTGTATACATTAGAGAATAACAAGATGCGACGAATCTAGTCATTACCTAACATATGGACCTCCAACAGTAGTCCTGGTGCCGAAACCTGATGTGGTTAGGAGATCGATTATGGTTTGCATTTCTTCCTTTATTACTACAATTGTTCTCGGTGACCCTGGCTTTTATGGGGGTGGGGCGGGGGGTGCGGTGACTATTCACTAGGAGCCGGGCGGCGAGGGCAAGCACAAAGTATCAACTAATAGGACACAATTTATTTGGTGATCGTAAAAGGTTTCATTATTTATTTATATTGAACAACCTTAATTAGTGTTTCATTTTACATACCATCACTTTTATGGATGCATTTAAACGTTACCTAATAATAAATAAAACTCATATGCATCTTGATACATTTGACATAGTATTCATGTAAGTTTTAAGTTATAGTATTAAAATTAATAGGGAGCTTTTAGTGATGTAAAAACATTTTTTCTTGTGTAAGGTTTTTTATAATTTACAAAAGAAAATAACATGTAAAAAATGTTATGGATTTATAATATATAATGCATGTCTATATCCTATTTACTAATTAATATGTTTAAGTTATTTTTAAAAAATTATAAGTTAGAGTACATCTACCATTAAAAAGAATAATGTAAATATAATACATTAACATTCATTACACTCAACAACTTTGATCTATTGCCCATTGTCTAACAACACAAAGTATAACATTCATTTCATTCAGTAACTTCTCTTTTTCATTTAATACACATTGTCAGCCATTCGATAAACTCACCTTTAATGAAACCAATCGCTCTAAAAAATCTTTCATTAATACCTTTCATAAATGAAACCAACAAACATGACAAAGAAAAGTTCATTATTCGTTACATTCAACAACTTTTGTTTACATCATCTAGTAGTTAATCAAAATAGTGGTTTTAGAAAGAAAAAAAATTTATCAATGTAATGTGTTTTAAAAGGTATTTGTCAAAGTGGTCCATGTTTTGTCTAACTAGAAAAATTACCAAAATAGTGTTTTTGGTTAATTTTGTATCATTAGACTAAAAACTAAACTTCTCAACCACCTTTCTTTCTCATTCATTAAATTCAAATTGATTTTGATCATAGATTCAAAATAGGATACTATGCTAATTCTTAACCATATTATAGTATTCTAGAATATAACTTTAGTAAACTCAATGGTCTCATAAGATGTCAAAACAACGACGATAACACCATGAAGTATTTTGATTGTTTATTTGGATTCGAAATTTTTACCAATAAGAAAGACAAATTACAAAAGTGATCCAACCCCAACAACACAAATAATTCTATTATTCTAGGACCTTGTAATTGAGCTTTGTTTGATATCCGATAAGCGATAGCTGAATCAGCTCGGGATACACCTAGAGTCCCCCCTCAAACACGGTGAATAAATGATTGTTTAGATAGACTAAATTACCAACCTCAAAGTTTAAGTGTCTAAATTGATTTTCACATTTTGTTAAGTGATCTAAATTGGCAAAACATGGAAAAGGCTCGAGAAAAATATTAGCCTATTATAATCGAAAACCCCCTTTTTCAAAATCGGAAAACCCTTTTTTAAAACCCTAATTTCCAATTGACTCCAACAAAACTCAAAGATTTGCCTAAGCTAGACACCAATTAAACATCATTTTTGATTCCAACAAGTAAAATCATGCCCATTTGACAATCATATTCTTGCCAAAGTAAAAACCCCTCTTTTGATTTGAAACTTTTAACCTTAACCCTAGATTTTAAGGATTTTGATCAAAACATCAAAGGATCTGATAGTTCAAACATACATCATAAATCAAGTACTTAAAGAGCAAAAACACTTACCAAAATCTCCTTGAAGCAAAAAATCCAAAATTTAAAGTAATGAAAGAGATGAGAACTTTAGATGAAAAAAAACCTTGAACATTTTATGATTATTATTATTATTGAACAAAATACTAATGATTTTTTGACCACCTTGATGATTAAATCCGAAACTAATGAAGAAAATTAAGAAGAACATGGAGATGGAGATGAAGTTCTTGGATTTCTAGAGAAGAAGAAGAATAAAGAGATAAGGGAGTGTGTGAGAGAGAAATAAGATAAGAAGATAAGGAATGAGTGGAAGGGAGGGAACCAAAAATCTTGAAGTGGGGGTATGTGGGGCCGGTTTTGGGGATGAGAAAATAAGTAGAATTTTAGTCCTCTAAAGCCACAAGCTAGTTATCTAGACACGATTATAATGTAAATGCCTAAAATCAAAAATTACACTAGCGTTCTTAAAAATTCATTTGTGAAACATAATTTGATTCAAGTTTAATAAATAAAAATTTCATTAGTCTACAGGTCAAATATCACTAGTGTTACATTGTACAAATGTCAACGGGCCAAAAGTTACAAATGTAACATTTTCTATCGTTTATTTGAATCTGAAATTTTTACCAATAAGAAAGACAAATTACAAAAGTGATTGAACCCCAACAACACAAATAATTTTATTATTCTAGGACCTTGTAATCGAGCTCCGTTTAATCTCTTGGAAGCGATAACTGAATCAGCTCAGGATTCTTCTAGAGTCTCCTCTCAAAGACGGTGAATATATGATTGTTTAGATAGTCTAAATTACCAAGCTCAACGTTTAAGTGTCTAAATTCATTATCATGTTTTGTAAAGTGGTATAAATTGGCAAAACGTGGAAAAGTCTTTGAGATAAATACTAGCCTAGCCATAATATCATTTAAAATATATGAAAATCAATTAAGAAGTAGCAAGAGAAAAAAAAACATAATTGAGTAGTTGAGCTTGTAGTTGAATGATACAAATTAAATTTATCAAAAATATCATTTTGATAAATATTTTTCTAAAACTCTTTTTACCACTTTGGTAAATAACTAAATACTTTTTAGTACATGTCATTTTGGTAATCATCTTTTTAAAAAACATCATTTTGACTATATGTGGCGGACAATATGTAACAAACATGTATTTACCTCTATAACAAAATCTATCATTTGGAAGCCATATACACAAAATAAATGTTGTGTATGATGGTGAGAAAACACTATATCCAAATATATCATGTGGAGATGTGGAGTGTCTTCGAATTAATTAATACGCAAACCGCATATGCTCTCCAATAAATTTATTAATGACATTAAAAACATGAAAGAACCACAAAATGTCTTACAAGTTTCTATCGTTTTCAACTTGAGCAATTGAAGCATAATTACTCATTGAGCAATTGAAGCATAATTACTCGTTCTTAGAAAATTATTTGCAAACTCATGCGTACTACTTTTTTTTTAAAGGAATGAAAAAATAAATGGCCATTTTTATTCACTTTCTAAAACATTTTTATCTTAGTTAACCATGTGTAGTTAGTTACATTATCTATCAGATTACTCCCTATCTATTCCCTGTTTTACGCACACAAGTCATAAATTTAGTACTGATCGGTAATTGCATGTCGTATTTGAAATGAAACTTTTAGGATCAATTTGCTAAAAATGGAAAAAACTTTCGAACAAGAGGCCCTCCTTATTGTTTCAGATATGGAAAACAAACCAACCATTACCTGTACGCTACCTTCAATTTATTTGTAGATGAATAATCATAATAGAAGTTTTCCATTTCACAAGTTTATCATTTATTGCCTTTTAAACAGTTCAAAGGGTTAAAAATGCAAGTTAATTCTCTAACGCATATATACACTCCCCTATTAATTTGTATACATTACTAGATTGAACTTTTGCAATCAACCTCAATTTAAGTACATTAGAGGACGAGATTTCGGGAGATGATGACCCGTTTACTTGAAAATGGTCATTTTGGGTTACTTCATCTCAACTGAGTCAAACATGTTTAAAGTGGCCCAAGCCACGAATTTGACAAGTCAATTTCTATGCATAAAACTTACTAAACTGTTTTTAATTAAACAATTAAACTAATGTAATATATAACGATATTTCTCAAATTAGAGCAAATTCATATATTATTGGTAATGTAAAATTAAGATATGAACAAAAAAGGGTTTGCTAGTTGACATGACACAAACCGCAACCCATTAAGTTGGACGGGGCGTCCTAGGGACCGAACCGGTACCCATCCGGTACCGGATTGAACACCGTTCTGACTCTTCGGTACCGGTATGATGGGGAGCAACTTGGTGCCTAACTATTCAACCTTTGAACAACTTTAAAAAAAAAAGAAATCAATGGGGCCCACAATGCAACGGTTATTTGTGCTCCTCTTTTCCTTCTTCTCCTTTCTTCTTTCTTTCAATCGTTTCATTCTGATATGTTTTTATTTTCACACAGCAGCGGCAACAAAGTTCATTTAACATATATATTTTCATATATACACATATATTTATCAAACAACAATCATGAACCCTTTCTTCAACAATGATTTTAAAAGACGAGGACCACGCATTATGTCCTGATTATATTCCAGATCCCCCGATCGCACCACAACCATCAGATTGCTCGACCAGAGATACAGGACTCAAGCGTTCACGAAGATCTTCGGATGGATCTCATTGACCATATTCATCGCACATTCATCTCGGGCCTCGATCGCTAGTTTATTTATGTATTGTGTTGTAGTTTCGTTTAAGATTGTAGTTTGGTGTTTTATTTTGTTGTTTTAGTTTAATATTGTATTAGTCTTAAATTATTAAATAAAAAGTTTTAGTTATTATTTGAAATAAAATAAGTAGAAAGTAAAATTAAATAGAAAAGGTGGGGAGGGAGGAGTGGTGAGACATTCCTATCATTAGGCAGCGGGCGGAGGAGGAGAAAAACCGGAGAGAAGAGAGGAAAGATGGCAAGGCGCTCTCCCACCCTTATGCAAGCCGGGTATCTTGCTAAATGCAATCAAGAAGTACCCTAACTATTATCCAAATCTCACTAGTCATTAAGAAATGAGTAACTGGATGCCAAAAGTAAACAAAAGTTGTGGATTTTTCACGTCACTGAATGGATATCTATTCTACACGGTTTGCGAGTTTCCACAAAATGGTGATTATAGCAAGGTCGCCCTTCTTCAACATAATGTCTATTTCAACACAATCCAATACGCATCCCTATATATAAAAAAAATAGGATAAGTGCCCAGAAATGCAGTCAACTAATATTCAAAAGTTATTGTGTGCACGAACTCTAGGTCAGCTTTATTGTGTTCACGAAACTTGAAGTTTTGGTTATTGTGAACATAAAACGGGATTATGGCTATGTGGGACCGGTTACTTTCACGTTGACCCGTTGACTGCCTACGTGGCATGCACACAATAACTTTTTGGGATTAGTTTATGCATACAATTAAAAAAAACATTATTTTTTTTCAAACTCGTCGGAAACTGCAAATACTCGCCGAAAAACTTCAAAATTAATCCGATTAAACCTTCGTTTCTTCGAATTAGACCACGAAACTCGCACCAAAATACTCAAAAATCAGCCGCGAACAAACCCTCAACAAAAGTTAAACCGATTGAGACTCGCCGAAAAATTTACCAACTCGCCGGAAAAATTAAAATCACCATAACTTTGTTGTTTATTCGAGTTTCGACTTGAAACCAACATCAAACTGCTCAAAATTGTTGTTCGAAACTCAAAGAAACAACAAAGTTATGGTGATTTTAAGTTTTTCGGTGAGTTGATGAATTATGCGGCGAGTCTCAATTGGTTTAACTTTTGCCGAGGGTTTGTTCGCGGCTGATTTTTGAGTATTTTGGTGTCAATTTCGTGGTCTAATTCGAAGAAACGAAGGTCTAATCGGATTTTTAAGTTTTTCGGTGAGTATTTGCAGTTTTCCGGCGGGTTTGAAAAAAAATAATCTGTTTTTTTTTTAATTGTGTGCATAAACTAATCCCAAAAAGTTATTGTGTGCATGTCACGTAAGTAATCAACGGGTCAACGTGAAAGTGGTGACCGACTAACTTTTGACCCGGTCACTTTTGCATGATATAGGACTATTAAACAAGTTTTCTGAATACAATAAAGCTGACATAAAGTTCGTGCACACAATAACTTTTGAACATTAGTTGACTGCATTTCTGGGTACTTATCCTAAAAAAAATTACACTAGGCTATGCAAATAATTTAGGTATATGAATAATAAAAGGCAGGGACACAAACCAATTTGCTTGCTTCTTGATATGAGCCCAAATATAGAAGAACAAATATTTGTGAATTTGGATTTTGGAGGGCTAAGATAGAAGTTGAAAGAATGTTTCATTACTAAAATGAGCATAACTTTTGCTAAAAAAATTTATTTAGCAAATGATTCATTGAAACGACGGTTGAAACGAAAAACACATTTTTAAATGCCAAAGGCGGTTTGAGTAAGCATTTGGCCCAAAAAAACCATTTCTATGAGTTATTAGCTTTTTTATAGGTTTTGTGGGTTTTTTGGACTCTCTTTTACCTAATTATAGCTTCCGGCTCACTTATGAGGTACGTGATGATATTTATTTGGATGTAAAAAATTTTCATAAGTATCTAATTTATTTGGCAAAAGATTCTCTCTAATGTCTATTACAAACTTTTTTGATAAGTATTTTTGTTGTTTCATGTTAATAGACTAATTAAACTATAATACTAATCCAATGAATGGTTTTGATATGTTTTAGAGTTTTTGTCCTCTGGATCCGAAAGGAAAACAAACACCTTCAACTTTGCAAACCTCTAAGTTAAGAAATTGAGTAAAGTTTTTATAAGAAAATTAACAAACAGGGCGTAAATATCACTTCTTAGTGGGAATTGACAGTATAAAAACAAAAAGGATAGATAAAGAATCTGTATAACTTAAATTCTAAGATATGTGGTCACGCATATGCATATCATTCAAGCTTATATTGAATTGGTTCACTAGAAAGGCAGTTACACAAGCTTTGAAGTTTTTTGATGTCAATGAAGAACAAGCAGCTAGATATCTTTTTGGTGGTTAAACCTCATCCACATTTTTGAGCTGATTATGCAATTATTAAATCTTATATCCAACAAAATCAAATTTGTATTTTTAATCTTACTTTTTCCAACTTAAAATTGTACTTCATAACATTGATTTTGCTGGTCAACTGAGAATGGGGAAAGTTTGTACAGACCGGAAATATTTAGACCGCTTTGGTATTTTAAATTTAATAATCGACCTTAGGATATTGGCTGGAAAGAGAACACTGGCCTTCTCCAAATCAGCAAAGACCGGGATCCTCAACAAGGGACTTAGCATGTATGTAATTGTATGACCTTAAAGGCCGATCTTGAAGATGCCGATCTTCAATTTTATATACAACTTCTCAAAATACATGAAGGAACCATATAGAGAAGATTAGCATGGCCCTTTGGTCCAAAAAAAAAAAAAAACTATTATATACAACTTCTCAAAATACAACAAAATAAACGAACCGTTGACACAACACCATACGATTCAATTCGTTTCACTAGTTATATTTTGAAACAAAAAACACCCATAAATTGCATAAAAAGACCCAAATGCTCGCCACTTTCTGTTCTTTCTAGCTCTCAATTTCACAAAACAGTAATATTATTGAAAATTTCAATCCCACACAAAAACATCGAAGGATCTAAGTATAAATGAGGACATGTTGTTTGATGATATGCATCACATGCGTATGCTTGGTAATCATGGGAACAATACTCAGGTTTGGTTTTTGGTTTCGATTTATACAACCAAGGAATCGAAAAGATAAAGAACATCGTCCATTATCAGGCCCGTCTCATGGATTTTAGGTACCCTGCTCGACAATATGAGAGGTGCCCACTAAACACCAAAAGAAATTAAAATCCATATAGATAGTAGATATTTATAAACTTATCAAGACAACTATAACAATAATGTCTTTCAATGGATATAACTAATTGATAAATGCATTAAAATTGACAAATCAAAATAAAATAACATAAAATTGTTAGAATAGAAATTAATAAAAAATAATAATCAAATTGAGTAAATCAATATAAGTTTAATGGGGATAACTTGGATGATGTTAACATTATTTTGGTTGGATGATGTTGCTCTCACAAACCATTAAAATCATGGAGGGCTTTTTAACATGTGTAGAAATTGATGTAAGTGAGTTTGTGAGAGCAACATCATCCAACAAAGATGATGTTAACATCATAAATCATTTTCCCAAGTTTAATTTTACTTATATTTGTGTTTGGATCTATGCGATTTGCATGGGAAAGTCGAAAATATCGAAAGATAGAATAGGATCGTTAGTACATATACAATTCTAAAGACTAAAAAGTATTGGATTGTGAGTATTTGACTAAGGTTTGGGCTTTTACTACCCAATTGGACTAATACATGCATTAAGGAATTAAGATATGTGTAAAATTTTGGTGCCCATGATATTTCGAGGCCCTGTATAATTGTGCCATTTGCACATGCTCAAGGCCGGGGCTGTCCATTATCCTCAACCTCACCCTTCGTATTCTTCGCATTACATTAGTGGCAGGCCCTTTCGTTCTCCTCCATTCTAAATAACGTAGTTGAATTACGTGTGTATAAGATATAACTTGGCAATTTTCGACATTATTCTTTTGAGTTGTATGTAGTGTATACATTAATAACAATTATACTTCGTTCAATTTTTATTTATGCAGCAATTATATTGAAATTGTGAAACTCGATGCTTTTTGGATTAAGCTTCAAGACCACATAATGCGACTAGGAGCTTGAAAGCACAAAATACTAATTAAGTTTCATTAAGTATCATTAAACAGTCACTATATATTATATACTATATATAAAATATACTATATTAACACAATAGGTTGTGAATAGTAATTACTAATTACTGTTCCTACCTATTACGCTCCATATTATTATTGGGATTTTTTTTTATCAAATCGCATTCTATTCGGGTTTTTATTATGGATTACGTTTTTTGTTTTTGTATTTTTTTTCCTATCAGGCTTCTAAATAATTATATTAAAAATGTTAATTTTTTTTACCACTAATCGGATTTTATCATATCTGGTCGTGTTCGAGTATAAAACTATATGTAACTTCTTTGTTTTTTACACATGTTTTCTCTTTCGGTTTCTAATTAGTATAATGAAAATTTTTATTATTTTTTCTTTGTAGTAGTGGGAATAATTGTCTATTTCATATATCAAAGTTTTTTTCAATGACGAGTTACTATTGGTAGCTTACCCGTAACTTTATTCAGATCTTGTCACATCACATTCCATTCAGGTTTTCTACTACGTGTTACTTCTTGGTTTCTTACAAACCCCGCAATGCACGGTTGCGAATCTCCTAGTTAAAAACAACCAAAAAAGAGACACTAAGTTTTAGAACATCCTAGTTAAAAATAAGCAAAAAATAAAGACACTAAGTTTTAAAAGACAAACTAAAAGGCTAATTGTCATCACTAACGTAGTCATTGATGTTGGGAACATCATCTTCATCCTCATATCGTGAGCGGGTCGTCCATACATGATCCACCAAATCCGCCAAGAGCATGTTGTGCGTTTCTCTGCTTTTGGCCACCTTCAAGTTCTTGATCCATTAGAGTTTCCTGCATCCAATACTCTGGATCCAAAGAAGGTCTTCCGGGTCATAGTCTTGGAGAAAGGCTTTGTCCTAGTTCTGCAAGATCATGTTATGTAGAATGATACATACATAGATCACATCTTACATCCGCTCTTTGTCCTAATATCGTGTTGAAAAACTAATAACTTTCCACTACTTTTAAAGAACACCAAATGCCCTCTTAATGTACTTTCGCACCGAATCCGTGATGTGCCGTATATTATACCCATTTCTCACAATGTATTTAGTTAATTTAGCATGGTTTATGAGTCGTTTTAATTACATTTTGTGTGTTTATGTTATTTGTTAATGTTTCAGGATATTAACAAGTATTATGACATAATTCCAAAGAAAATGACGTTTTGAGGTCAAAGAAGTGCTTACGGATGTTTTTCAAGACGCGTGGATAAAGATTGAGCTCAAGTCACTAGTCAAAGGTTTGAGTTAGAAAAAGATAAAAGTGACGTGCAAAGTGTTAAAAGAACAAACAATATACAATTAAATTTTGTATGATTGAAGATATGGAATTAATTCCATGATGTTGGTGTTTACGAGAGCAACAAAAAGAGACATGCGCATTTGTGTTTTGGGCCTTGTGTGTGATGGACATTCGAAAAGAAATAAAAGAGCAGCCATATATTCCTTGAAGGGTTCGGCCAAAATCAAAATGAAATTAGGCAATTGCCTTTGATGTTCACGTGGTCAAGAAGAAAAGAAAAGCCCATCTCAAGTTATTATTGGCAGTTAGAAAGCAGCTCACGTTGGGTTTTTGGGAAGATATATATATTGCCTTTGGAGGGATCACATTTTTTATTGTATTCGGAGAATTAATTTTGGGGAAAGGAGATTCTGGAGGGTGGTGAAGAGAAGGCCACATAAGACAAAAGAGATTATCTTCTTTGTTTTTTCGTAAGCAGCTGCCGCAGATCATTCGGCTATCATCAACTCGTTCGACTTCTTTCATTTTATATTTTATAATTATTAGTTGCTTAATTACAAGACTATATTACTATACAATATTATTATGGATTTTATCTATTTGATAATTGTTAGTGTTATTTATCTTGATATGAGTGGCTAATCACTTTATCATCCGTCTTGATGGATTGAAACAATATGTAAGGATTGCATACTTTTATTAATCCAAAGTTGATTTCATTTAACGTTATATCGTGATCTTAGTGTATTTGTTCCTTACAAATTATCTTGAATTGATTTGTAATTTATATGTGTCTCTAATGGTAATTATTGATTTCATATATTTTATTTCAATTGTTTGGGTACAAATGATTGGATCTATGACGGGTACGGTAGATAATCATTCAATGATAATAGGAATAAACGTGTTAACGGTTGGGTACAATCGGTAGATGTAATTGTTATTTTAATAACCAAAACCATTGTTGAATTAGCTAAGTTATAAAAGATGTCTTGGGGTACCGGTCTTTGTAACGGAACTAGTTTAAGCAAGAGAGTCGAATGAATCATTAACTTGACGGGTATGGGGTTGGTGCTTTGTTTGAGTCTCGGTTATTTAATCAACTAAATTAGGTTTGAACTTCATTTTATGTCCAATCCGAACATGTTGAGCGAATTCAAGATGGATGACCTTTTAATTATTGTTTAATACAACAAACTTCTCTTTTCGATTAATCCTGAAGGATTACTAACCCATTTTACTGACTTTTAAAAAGTGGCAATTCGGCCAAAAAACCCCCTTTTAATCTGAATTACTTTATTTTATCAATTACTTTCAAAGTCCTTGTGAACGATCTCGGATTTACCGGTTTACTATACTGCATACGAACGGGTTCATTGCCTGTGAGTGTCTTGTAGTCAGTTTTCTAGTAGTTCGTGTTTGATAAATTTTATTACTCGATTTTACACATCAATCTGACCTATTTTTCTTAAAGAACTTTTTTTTTGTTATCAGTCAGGTCGGTAAAAATCTTAACAAAAGTAGCATACTCCGGATAGATCTCGTCGGTCAAGTAGTACTCGGTCTTGCATAAGTTGTCATTCGCATAAAAAGAAGCTACAAAATATATAAATAAAGAGTAACTAAGCAATTAAAGTAAACAGCCAAATCATATAATGTACATAACATGAATCAACCATACATGTAAAAGCCAAGCCAAAAATAGGCTACTCACAAAGTCATGATATAAAACGTCTCTTAATTCTGTTGGTATAATTAAGAAAGAGGTGTTCTAACTCTAAGCAAGAAAGGGGTGTTCTAACTCTAAGCAATATTCTTTTAAGAAGAATCTTAGTTATGTTGATAATAGGGGTCTAGTTAGAATGGATGAACTGACTAAACTTCTTCATGTTTATGAAAATATCTTCGCTTTTAAGATAACACAAGAAAGTAAGTTCGTTGGGCTGTTAATTCAAAACTTCACAAATAAGGAGGGATCATTTAGGCTAGATCCTCATGCTCAGTTTGATGATACAAGTTTTGTTATAGGTAATCTTCTTCATTTTAGGATTGTTGTGAATCCACTTGATGCAAACTAGTTTTTTCTTGCAATATGTGGAACCCTTTCTTGACCGAGTAATGTACTTTGAGTACAACTTTGAAAGGAACGGAAACCAAGGTAATGGATGGATACCACACAAGGTTAGGCGGGGGGACAGCTTAATGCATGAAACCCTTCATCAAGGTGAGTTTATCACTTTATACGAACTCATGGACTATTCCCACGGGCTCGTAACCATTTATAAGAGGACTGGGGCGGTGTAAACCAATTTCATTAAATGAAAATGAATGCTAATTGACAATGTCTTCAACGACATCCACAATGATTATAAACCGCACAGATACAATGCAGTGATAAACTCCACCAATAAACCTAGTTGGGTGACGAATTTTCATAAAATAATAAGAAACAAGTTGTTGTTCATCAAATGTCATTTAGATGGGGACCCCATCCCTAAAAGTACTAAAATGACCTGGGTTGACTATTGCAAGGGGGTTATCATATTCTCCGTCCTATAAGATTTCAACCTGCTCAACCACTTGGGCTTTCCATCCATCCATTCCCTTGGTTTCTATTCCTATCAATGTTGTACTCAAAGTACATTACTCGATCATGAAAGGGATCCACATATTGCAAGAAAAAACCAGTTTGCATCTAGTGAACTCACATCAATCCTCAAATGGAGAAGATTACCCACGACAAAACTTGTATCATCAAACTGAGCATGAGGATCTAGCCTAAATGATTCCTCCTTATTTGTGAAGTTTTGAATTAACAGCCCAACAAACTTACTTTCTTGTGTTATCTTAAAAGCGGAGATATTTTCATAGACATAAAGAAGTTTAGTGAGTTCATCCATTCTAACTAGACCCCTATCATCAACATAACTAAACTTCTTCTTAAAAGAATATCGCTTAGAGTTAGAACACCTCCTTCTTAATTGTGCTTAACTAGATGAATGGAACCTAAGTTACGAGTTTTTCCTGGAATGATAACCGAGTCACCATTGTGATGTGTTATAGTGTACATATTCCCAAAATACCTTGATGAAGTCTTCGGTATTCATTAGAAAAATGTAAGGCTCTCAACTCATTATGGTAGTGAGTCGATAACCTCCTACACCTAGCAAGAGTGCATACATTAGAGAATAACAAGGTGCGGCGAATCAAGTCATTACCTAACATATGGACCTCCAACAGTAGCCCTGGAGCCGAAACCGGATGTCGTTAGAGAGATCGATTGTGGTTTGCATTTCGTCTTTTACTACGACGATTGTTCTCGGTGACCCTGGCTTTTATGGGGGCGGGGCGGGGGCGGTGACTGTTCACTAGGAGCCGGGCGGCGAGGGCAAGTTTTTGTTACATGTAATTAGGAACTACCCAAGTTTTTTGAACTGTCATATTTAGAATACAATCATGCTTGTTTATGACTTTAAGATTCAAGAAATCGTTGTATGAATACAGGGACCACGGGGTTATTGATATGGGCCATTACTTTAGCTGGAATTCTAGGAGGGGGTGATCTTCTAGCTTACAGCACAAGTGATTTGGCATAGTAAAAATGTTTCATAATTGTTAATGTATCTATTTTTTGGTGTAATATGGTGAATGAAATAGAAGCCTTTAGGCAAATATGTACACCATACATCAAATCTATAATCTTGTTTGTATTGCGTTCTTCTACATGGGTAATATTATTGAACTAAGAGCATTTTTATTGGTCAAGTTATTGATTATAATTTGGCAAATATGTGTGTTTTTGATGCTTTTTCTGCAACAGATCATGTTATATTAGTTATGACCATAACTAATACAAGTCTCATTTGGGTGGGATTAGAATTTAGATTAACTTAAAAATTGATCCAAAAACATATATTTGAACAAAAAGCCAAAAACTGATATCAATATAATATATAGAATTACAAACATAACTAACTTAAGAAACTCACTCTTATTTGTTATGAAGATAGTCTAGACCACGTGCAACACTAACGACGGCAAATAGATTGCAACTGGGAAAGACAAAGAATGGCATGTAAACTTCACCAAATATTTAATATTATTTAAGATCTAGTATATAACAGATCGATCCAAATGACGAAAATCAGAAAAGATTAAGAATACTGTATATGGTAAAGATTTAAATTGTTATCATCAACAAAATTGGAAAAAAAACATAAGCTTTAGTTAATAGAGAAAAGATCAAACTTGCATGCATATATGAATGTGAGAGATGGTAGAAGATGGAGATTTCTTCACTATAAAGATGGTGTTTTCCTGATAGATGTTAATTACCAGTATTTGTTTTTCGTTATAAAAACTGTGATGAATAAGTTTTTGTACAAGAATGCAACAACACCAGAACCCAATCCTTGCGCGGGGTATGGGGGAGGTAAGCTGTAGACAGTCTTACCTTTACACATAGATAGAGAGACTGCTTCCATAGGGACCTCCGGCCACAAAGATGTGCAAGACGGAAAATGAGAATTGTTTAGAAAAACCATACATGTCTGTCAAGAATCTGGAAAAAAAAATACCTGTCTGCTGAGTCTGGCTACTTTGCGGGTCGGAACGAGTATCAACCATGCGCTCTACCGAAATCTTAGAAACATGTTTGACAATACAAATACAAATATAAAGGCAACCATATTGAGCATATTAAGCAACATAAAAGTAACAAACTAATAAACAACTCGAACAAGTAGTAAGAAACAACCAAGACAAACATACGTATAAACAACTCGAATAAGTTTTTGTAAAGTAAATGAGGGAAGTTGGGTGGAGAGAGATTTAAAGGCAATGTAATAAATAAACGCCCCCCATATCCCAACCATTATTTTTTAGTATCTAGACCACTACCACTTTTTGCAGCGACCCTCGCTGCAAAAAGTAAAAAAAATGCGGGCCCCTATGTCTATAATGGTAAATATGGTAGAATAAAAGCGGGCCCCCTGTCAGGGTCGCTGCAAAAAGTCTAGTTGGGTTACTAAAAAATGGTCGGGTTACCACGCGCCTAAATAAAATAGATGAGAAGTAATAAATGAGGGTCTGCATGCAACGTTGGGCCTTGATGGTTGAGTGTACTGTCATGAGTTGTGTTTCACTTAGTAAGGCGCTTAGTATCCCGATCAGACTTTTGGTAATTCAACCACACTATTTGTAACGATTATCTCTGCAAATAGTAGTGTTTTATTTATATCTAACTATTTACAGCGATTACTGACAAGAGGTCGTTATTATTTCTCCAGATTTGCGATTACACACAAGGAGGCTACACTATTTACAACGACTATCGCTGCATATAGTAGGAGATGACAAAAAACAATGGTGGGATAGGGGATGCATTAAATAATGTAAATAAAAGTTGTTAAACGCATTAACGAATATTGTACTTTGCTTGTCAAGCTTGTTGTCGGTTTTATTAAGTGCTGACAATGGGAAGTACATGAAAAAGAAAGTGGTTGAACGTGATAAATGTTGATGTAAGGGGGAAGGTATGGACTATGGAGCGTAGTGGAAGAGATTTTTTCTAAGTTGTTTCTAACTTGATTGAGCAAGTGAAAACATTTTAACCTTTGGATTGAAATTAAGGATCAAGATTTAAAGATAAGTTTTAAATATTAATTCTTGATTATAATCTAAAGGTCAAGATTTGGCTAACATGACTAACATGTTAGATAACTTGAGAGAATCCCTTCTCGGTATGAAATCGGGTCGGTTGAAGCCGAGAGAAAATGCAACTTCTACTTTTTCCGAAACCTTTTTGTTTGGAGTTAGTCGGTATGTGATACCATATACTTTGACTGTTAAAGTCTAATTTAATTTTATCAAATAGTTGAAATATTGAACACTACTCTAAGGTTTTATCATATAACATTTTATTTTTAAAATCACAATACAAAATTTTATACAAAAGTACTATAAATCCTTACACTTTAATTTTAAAATGTTGATATAAAAACAATTGTCGTACCTTGCACTACCAGAGTTATTATCAGAAGAATCTCATTCATGTCTTCGATACGAGAACGTAGCGGCTCAAAACATGTCATACCTCGATAACGTAGCTGCTCAACTACCACCTATTGAAGATATAATCTAGTGGTTTAACGATTAATTTTTTATTTATTACTAAATATTACTTTTTTATTAAATGTCTTTTTATTATCAATAATATGAAGTGGTGTGTTTTTCGTATAATTGTTTATTATGAAAACAAAAAATAAAATAAAACTAACTGATGGGTTGTATCATGATAACTTGTAAAAAATGATAAGTTTTTGGGTTGATAGAGTTAAAATGACTTAGCAACATGTTATTGTGTGGGTTGATATGGATTGGTATATCATGACACCCTCCTTCTTAATGACTTTTAATATGGGAAATGATCCATAAACAACACAACTTTACCATACACAATAATATGTGCATTAAAAGGTTGTACATTACAACTATTTGATGCATGTATTGTTGTGTATGACAAAATTGTGTTGTGTAGGGATCATCTCCCTTTTAATATAGGCATATGTTTAAAGTACTAAAAGGGCATCTATGTAAAGAGACGACGTTGGCGGCTGCCGGGTAGTGTTGACGGCGACGGTGGAGGTGACATGCGGTGCGGGCATTGTGCTTATTAATTTAAAAGTATAAGTACTTTATACGCTTTTAACTTGTGAAATGCAACCTTTTTTTCAAAAAAAAATAGTATAAATACTTTAAATGCAAGTCTAAAATAGATTAAACTTTCCTTTTATTTAGTTTAAGGAGATATGGGCTTTGTATATAACATATTATTTTTTATTTTTTTTTATTAAGGGTGGTACAATGACCGCTTACAATTTTCTTTTAAAAGTTTGTTAAGTTTGTTTAGTTGGATTGAATAAAATGAAATAACAGAAGTAATGAAATATATAATTATCCATATATATGTTTTTTTTTTTTTTTAAAGGAATGGAATAAATTTAAAAAAACTACTAAAAAATACAAAATAATTTCCAGTCAAATGTATAACTCTTCACTAATCATTTTTTATTCGTGCTATTTTTACAAAAAATAACAACAAATAATTTAAATTATATTCTATTTATTTGGTTTAAACATCTATAAAAATAGAAAATATATGTAATAGAAAATGTAAAATAAATTTATGTACCCATAACTCCATAAGATAATTATAGCATTACATAATCTACATCTACAAGTCATCATATGCTCTGTCTTCATTTAAATCCGTAAACAATGTTTTAAGATTATCCATATAAACATGCATTCTGGTTTGGATAAACAATTTTGACCCTTCAAATACAGTTCGTTTGTATTACGTTTTTATTTAATTAATTAAAACATAAACAGTTAAAAGGGTATACCTATCATTTAACCCATTCCTCTCAGCCTGATATACTTTGATCGCCATTAACTTTTTTCAAAAACGAGTACAAGTATCTTAAATGCAAGTAAAAAATTGGTTAAACTTGCAGCCCGTATCCCCACCATTGTTTTTTTGGTATCTCGACCACAACTACTATTTGCAGCGATAGTCGCTGCAAATAGTGTGGCTCCCTATGTGTAATGGCAAATCGATCTGGCGAAGTAATAACGGGCCCTTGTTAATAATCGCTGCAAATAGTTGGATATGGACAAAACACCACTATTTGCAACGATAATCGTTGCAAATAGTGTGGTTGAATTACCAAAAGTCTGGTCGAGATACTAGGCGCCATTTTTATTGGTCAAGTTATTGATTATAATTTAGCAAATATGTGTGTTTGTAATGCTTTTCCTGCAACCAGCTCATGTTATATTAGTTATGACCATAACTAGGGTGGGATTAGAATTTAGATTAACTTAAAAATTGATCATGTCATAAGATGATCATGTCAACAAATGAATCATCAACAAATTGATCCAAAACATATATTTGAACAGTCAACAAATGAACAAATGGTACGACCTATGACCTAAAGGATATAATGTGTCAAGAGTTTGGAACAAGTTCATATCGACATAACAAGTTTGATATTTCTTTATAGAGCAAGAGTGAAAAAAATATCATTTACTTCATCACTTAATTGAAGTGTATATGTATATAGTAAATCAATCTAGCATGGTATGTTTTGTCTCATATTCAAACACCATGTACGAATTAAACGCCAAAAACAAAAATAGTATATACAAATTACCAATTAAAATTGAGATGTATGGTTAAATGCGCTGAAATGTAACCAACTATGATCAAATGTGATGCATAAAGATGATCATGATCATGTCAACAAATGAACAAATGATCATGTCAAACAAATGAATTATCTAACAAATTGATCCAAAACATATATTTGAACACTCATAAGATCCAAAAATTTCTGCTTTTCATGTTTCCTTAGAAAACAAAAAATGAAAAAATTCTTTTAAGAAAGACAAACTTATTTACACTTAATGTCTTGCAAAAATGATGAACGAAAAAGTACAACTGAACGGAGTACTCGGGTGACTCTTATCACAAAAAACACTTTGATTTGGACTTTTGGAGGGGAGATGGAGGGTAAAGTAATGAAAAAAGTGAAAAACCTCAAGACGAAGACCATCGAATTCATCCTTCAAAATGTACAGTTTTGATGTAACATATATCTCGAATATTGGTTTAGATACTTTCAATATGAATGTTTTCTTACGAGGCAGGCTTTTTATTACTATGGCAATGCAATGCAAGTATGCCACCATGTACTACTACCTTATTTTTAAGTCGTTCATAAATGTTTGAAATTTCTTACTATCTGTGATTTGTCTCTGCTATGATAAACTAAAATGCATAAACTTCCAAGAATACTACTAATATATAAAAAAAAAAAAATATTTAGGAAATAATATGTTTGAAACAAGGTGGTAAGATTACTACAATTATTTCTAACATTCTTTTATTGATTTTTACACATGTTATCATTTTATTATTCGAATGATTTTTAGGCTAATTCTTTTATTGATTTTTCCACATGTTATCATTTTATTATTCGAAGAATTTTTAGGCTAATAATATAAGAGAATATATCATCACCCTATAAAATAGAAAATGATTTAATCTTCTTAAATATTAGTCTAAAATTCTCCTAATTAAAACCCTATAAATGTGACACGTGGATTTCTTTGGGTTTTTTTTCTAATATCTTTCCACATGTTATTATTTTATACGAGTAATTAGAAAAAAAAAATTAGGTAATAATTTAAGGGGACGAGCATGGTACTCGCGCAATGCGTTAGCTTAAACAACCTATTAATATATATATATATATATATATATATATATATTAAAAACAAAGGTACGAAAATGCCTGCAAATAATAGTGACGGACCATTTTATTTCTTTGGACCCGTTTTCATTTTCTTAATGGACCACTTTATTTTCTTTTGAACCCATCTTATATTCTTAATTACAAATTATGTTTTGATCTTTTAAATTGCTTACAATTTGTTTACAAAAGATCACTTATTTTAATTGCATATTATTATTTTTTAAGTTTGTAACATTTTTAAGATTATCTCATCTTATTACAAGTGAACTATTACATAATATATATACACATAAAAGTAAGTAGTATATTTGGAATATATACACCTAACCATCTCCAAAAAATTTGTTTACAATACTTATTAGTTTCAATATAAACTAACAACAACAAGACCCAATCCCTAAGCGGGGTATAGGGAGGTAAACTGTAGACATTCGTACTTCTACCCAAAGACATAAAAACTGCTTCTAAATAGGGACCTCCGGCCACAAAGAGATGAAAATCGAAAAGTGAAAGAAAGTTTAGTTACCGTGTCTCTAAATGTCAACCTAGAATTAGTAGGCAACCCGCATTCTCTCTAATAAATTAATAATATCGAGCACATGTAAGCTTTTAATGAGAACAAAGGGTTACAAAATGTCCTGCACAAGTTTCTACAGTTTTTTACACGTTTACAGCCTTCCAGAAAATTTAAATACTAAAAGCAAAATTTGAACGGACGTTCAAACTCCCCAAGGGTTGTATGGGAAACCGATTAGCAAATATTCCATTAAGATGTCATTGAAGTTCTTCAAGTAACTCATCCTCTTCATTTAGTGGTGTTGACTGTCGAGCGTAAGAAGCAACTGCTTGCCCAGTTCCATCCATCATTGCCGACCTGACAAGCTACATACGAAAGAAAAGCAAAGTGGGATTTTGATCTGCCATAAGATGCTCAGGAAACAGTCTTGAGAACTTTTTACCAAATTTAAACAAATAAAATAATGCAGGAAAACTTAAAACGATTTGGCATAGACACTAAAATTAAGCATTGTACTTTATAAATGCACACAAAAAATAAAGTACCGTATCTCAAAATGAGCAATATAGCATAACTACTAATTCTTCTCAACCAAAACAGTTCATCGTTAAAATGTTTTACCACTGCAATCATTAGAAAATTATTTTGCAAACTCATGTTTAGCCACTTATTCATACGGAAAGACAATGAATGGCCAGTTTTTACATCATTTTTATGTTGGTAATATTGTATAGTTACATTGCTATGAGATTACTCCCTATACCTTTGCCTGTTTACGCCCACAAGTAATAAATTTCACTACAGTAACTCTGCATGTCCCAATTCAAATGCAGCTTTTAGGGTCAATTAGCTAAAAATGGTGGAAAGTTTCGACAAGAGGCCCTCGGCGTTTCAAATATGGATAACAAACCAACCATTACCCGTATGGAACCTTTGATTTTGTATGTACACATTGAGAAGTAGTACATCTCTACAGATGAATCATCATAATAGAAGTTTTTCATTTCACAAGCTTATCATATATTACCTTTAAAAAGTTTAAAGGGTTAAAAATGCAAGTTTCTCAAAGGCATAGACGTTCCTTTGTACAGATTACTAGATTATAAATTTTTAATCAACCTCAATTTAATGTTCTACATAAATCCTAGAAATGATTCAGAACTTAAATCATGAAGCACAGTTTCACTTAGTTTCAGCAAATAACACCAAAGCCTACACAAATAACCGCAAGAGTGCAAGACGCAATATATCTACACTATGAAAATCAGAAAATAATTAAGAGATTGTTTACTTTTTCAAGGGGTTTAAAGCAAAATGTTAATGACACAATATCATATGTTGCACCATGAGTATTAAATCATGAATGATGAAAAGAAGTGTGAACGCCATATAACTAATGAACATACCTTTTCTATTTCGTCACAAAGGGGAAGGTTTTCTCTCAAGTATTGCAATGCTCTGTCTCTTCCTTGCCCCAACCTCCATGATAAAAAAGTATAAAACAAGTACAAAAAAAATGTGATATAGGGAGAGAGAGAGAGAGAGAGAGAGAGAGAGAGATATAGGACAAGCATATATCAACAATGACATAGAAGGTAAAGTTAACTTGAATGCTTTATAAAAAGAGCCTGCGGCTTATGCTTATCTACAATAAAGGAGGTGATTTCTGGAAATGACGACCCATTTACTTACAAATTGGGTATTTTGGGTTACTTGATCTCAACTGAGTCAAACACGTTGAAAATGGCCCAAGCCGCTAACTCGTAAAGTCAATTTCTATGCATAGAACTTCCTAGACTGTTTTTAGATAAAGAATTAAACTAATATAATAATGTACTTTCTGAAATTATAGCAAATTCATATATTGCTAATGAAAAATTAAAAGACGAACAAAAAAGGTTGGCTAGTCGACCTGACACAAACTAACAAGCAACCAAATTTGACCCATTATGCGATCTGGCTATTGCTAACAGCAGTCAACAAGTACGCTAACTATTATATCAATATCCAATCCTCACCAGTCATTAGAAATTGTGGAACTGAATGCCAAAAGTAAATAAAAATTGTGGATATGTGGTATTTTTTCACGTCGCTATATGAAATTCTACACGGTTTGCAATTTTTTTTGCACAAAATGGTGCTTACAGCACTATTGTTGGGTGCTTGACTCCAGCAACTGAAAAAGGTAAAGGACAAACCTTTGATCTCGATAGCTATACCAAGAGCCCTTCTTCAACACAATGTCCATCATTTCAGCACAATCCAATACACATCCCTGTATATAAAAATTAGATCAGGCTACGCAAATGATTTGTGTATATGAATAAAAGTCAGGGACACAAACCAATTTGCTTGCTCCCTCTCCAAATATGATTTCAAACTCTGCTTGTTTGTATGGTCTAGAAACCTACAAAATATATGCCAAGTGCACATACATCAGTCTGATAGTTTATAGAGTCTATAAACAAATACTTCTAGTAAAATGTCAATCACCTTACTCTTTTGAACTCTTACTCGAACTTTAAGTCCGATATCCTCGTCCCCTTTGACCTATGACACAGTCAATAGATACCCATATCGTCAAAATTTGTTGGAGTCCAAATGATACAAAGAGACATTAGAGTTTGTGTGCTTACCGACTTTATCTTCCCAATAGGCCGTATTTCAAGTCGAACAGATGCAAAAAATTTTAAGGCAATACCTCCGCTTGTAACTTCTGGATTTCCATAATATACTCCTATCTGATTTCAGCACCAAACAAGTACAGTAGTATGTTTGGAAGAAGTTTCCATAAAGTAACTGGTATTTAAAGAACCACATAAAGATATTGGTTTTTATTGCTTCACGAAGATTCAAACCTTGTATCTTATTTGATTTAGAAAGATAAGAGTACAGCCAGCTTTAGATGCATTGCCTGACATCTTACGCAATGCTTGACTCATAAGACGTGCTTGCAAACCCATTTGTTGCATTCCAATTTCACCCTGTATAACAAAATAATCAATGAGAAACTTAAAATTTTTGCCACCTCGACTGCTAATAGTTTGACTTACTTCAATCTCAGCTCGTGGGGTAAGAGCTGAGACAGAGTCAATGCAGATGAGATCAACCGCACCTGATCTACACATACGATCTGCAACTGGAGATAATATGTTGTTTATTAATACGTCATATTATCTTGGTAACCAATGACTCAACAAACATGATTTCTCATGAGTCAATTCATAACTTATCATTCATACAAATTACAGAAGAGAGAAACTATTAGTACTCTCAAGTGCCATTTCTCCATTATCGGGTTGGCAAACAATCAAATTCTCCACATCCACTCCTAATGCTTTAGAATATGATGGATCAAAAGCATGCTCTGCATCAACAAGCATTGCATTTCCTCCTAGCTTCTGCACGAGTCATTAAAAAAAATTACATGGATCAATTTCCGAGATAAAAAACATATCTAAATTAAAAGTGACTAGGCAAAGCTTAGAAGAAAATTTCAAAGTCAACCTGAACTTCTGCAATGGCATGTAGTGCCAAGGTGGTCTTTCCACTACTTTCTGGTCCATAAATCTATAACCCACAAAAACCTCATAAGATGATAAGTAACTTCAAAAGAAACAATGTCTAAAAACCCAAATATGGATACTTTTCTAGGTATAAAGCACAAACTACACACAGTCAGATCATTTCCACTTACGTTACTTAAGTTATATGCTATATCCCAAATTAACATAGTTTGGTAACAAGTAAAAACTCAAAACTTAAACAATTTATATCGTAACAAGTAACTTTGTATGGGTCCAAACAGGAGCAGTCGGGGTTGACCCAAACCACTCTTTGTCCAGTTTTTCATGGATCGACTATGTGTTTGGACTTTGGCGTGATACTATTATTTCAATAAAAACTATACATAACTTTGATCAAATTTCAAGCCGCTTACCCTTTCCTTTATGGATAAAGTTTTCATTTAACCCGTTTGACCCGCTATAGATAAACATAAACATAACCAGAACCAACCCATTCATTAGTAAAGTGGTCAGAACAAAAGAGCATTGCATGATTAGAAACGAGGATTAATACCTCTACGATTCTCCCTTTAGGCAGGCCACCACCTAATGCAAGGTCTAAGGGGAGACAACCGCTTGGGAATGTTTCACTACAAGAGGCAAAAGGTGTTTTGTAAGTGACCCACAATTCTAATCAGAGTTTATGCCATAAGATTAAGAATGCCAAGTATTCTCATTTTCAATTCAAACATTTCACTTTAGTAGAATTGTCAGTTTCAAGTTTCAACTCAATTACTTTATGTAAACAGCCTCCTTAATCAATTAATCTAATAATCAGATGATTATGGTAGTTAAAATAGTTTTTGTATTCATATTTCATATTAAACTATGCATTAACTGTTTTGTCGAAATGGACGAATAGCATTTATAAAACAAGCTGCCAAATTTTGACCCCACTTAACCAACCTGCCCTATTTCCAACTTCAACCTTTAACAAAGACTGCTTGCAAACCACTTCACTTCAAAAACGAAAAAAAAATAAAAAATTGAGCTTTCTAGGGGATCGAACGGAAAAAAACTTAGTCATATTAGCATTAATTATACATGAACATACAGTTTTGAACTATCAAAACTACATATACATACTGTGTTTCACATAATGGCCCCACTCCAAAACCACATATGTGTGTAAGATTTTTAAATTCGGGGGAAAAGCAGAACATACACAAGAGCTCCACCGAGACTTCCGAGCCTTGTCACACTTCCTTTACCAAATGAGTTGTTAATATCATTCATTGCAGCTTCCAATGCTTTTTGCTGCAATATCAATGTGATGAGTTTGATTCATTCAGTTTTAAATCCAAATGCACCTTAAAAGCTATTTAAAGTGGAATGTTCTGTAAGACAACATGTGTGAGAATGCTCATATAAAAAAACTACCCAAAGAATATCTACAAGACTTCCGAATGTACATATACATAACTATATGTATCAATATGTCACCTCTGGTTTTATATAAATCATTCTAAACATCGACACTAGCAATAAGTCTCTCTTTATTAGTAACTGCACTTATCTAACAAAGTGTGCGCCTAATGTCAACGTTTTGTATAAGAAGTTCATATCCTGAATATACTTGCCAGGTGATTCATGCTATGTAGTCAATTTCGGTGGTATACCAGTGGTATTTCGGTTTTCGGTTCTCCACTGGTATACTAGTCAAGATTTCTGTCCAAAATTTCGTTACCAGGATTTTCGGTCGAATTTCGGTGAAATCGGTCAAATTAAGGTCCAAATTTCGGTGGTATTTTGGTGGTATACCAGTTTTTCAGATTTTTTTTATTTTTTATTTTTGTCCTAACTTAAAATACAACATAAGAAACACTAATTTTTGCGAGTATTAACACTAATCTATCAAGTATTGACACTTTTAAGCTTGACTTTTGATATTTAGATTAAGTATTTAATTAATATAACTGCTATTTGTGTATAATTGTGATATTTTTGGAATATATATAATTATATATAATATTTTACATAATATTAAAGTTACCGAAATTACCAAAATTTCCTCTACCAGTCCTTGACCGAAACACCGAAATTTTGGTCCTTAACTACTTAGGATTCATGCAACTCTACAGCTATTAAATGCCAAATTGCCAATTATAACTTACGTAAACCTAATGCCCACATTTTAACACACTAAGTTCAAGCTATGCTATCATTATAGAGTTCTTGCATAAGTTTAGTGTTAGCCGAAAAGCATACGTGTTCTTTTTGAATATCACTAATTAACGTTATGCTTTTTGAATATTGATATCTATTTATATCTACTATCAGTAATTAAGTAGCTTTTATCAAAAATCAAATGCATATTAAAAGTACTAATTCTAACTTCAATCAAATGATTGTATAATTTGTTCTTGAGCTTGAACTAGACTTTAAACAAGGGAAAGATTTAAACTTTAAGTACTTCTATAAACATTTCAACTAAGAGGCTAAGACCCTAACTTAGTAACTTTTATCAGCCAAAAAGTGTAAAATTTTAGTACTAACCTTAACCTTAATCATATCACTGTACAATTCTTATTCTTAAACTTACAATAAACATTTTTAAAAATATAAAGATGATAACTTTAAGCAACTAAATAATCATATCAACAATATAAATGCCTACCCACAAGCAAAAACGTCAAGAAAAGGGGATTATTGAACGAAAACATACTCTATCAAGAAAACTAGAATCTGGGTCAGATGAAAGAGCACCATTAACTCTGGAATCAAGATTTGAAACAACAACACTTGTTGTTTTTTTGGAGGCAAACAAAGATGATTTTGAGCTATTAAAGTTAACAAGGGTTTTGGATTTAAAGAAAGAAAGAGGTGATTTTTGAATATTTATTTGGAAATGATGAAAGTAATGGGGTTTTGAACAAAACACCATCATACTATCCATGGTGCTTGGAATCGTGAAATTTTGAATTTTGGGGATGAAAATATGGACAAAAAGATGAAACGTAGAAGAGAAGCAGGAGGAATAGCCATGGTTGGAAAGAAAGAAAGATTGTTCAAATTGGGCTACATTGAAGTTGGTGAAAAAACAAATGGGCTATAGAATTAAGTTTGAGACAGGCCCATTTAGAATTTTCATATATTTATATGGATTTTGCTAATCTTAATCTTAACTAAGCATTTGATTCATTTGTACTTTTTAGTTAGCTCAAGTGGAGCATTTGCCTTAAAAACATGAGGTTTTGGGTTCAAAATTTGGGAAGTACATAGGAAGTTTTTCTATGAAGGCTTGGCTTGGGTATACCCAGGTTCAAGTCTGAGGAGGCAGGGTTACCCCTATTGATCGTCATGCCTTCGGGCGGATTAGTAAGAGGTTTTCCCCCATCGGGTATTTTTAATAGGCATTTCTACTTCGAGGGAGCTCTCTAACGCGGACCCGGTTAAGACAACGTATGTTAGACCTCTCGTTGTCGTATCGCGACACAAAGTTCTCAAGCGAAATTCACCTTTCAAAAAAAAAATTCATTTGATTCATTTCATTTTTAACAAAAAAAAAAAACACTTCATTTATCCAAACTAGGGGTGTTCATTAAACCGTCAAAACCGGACCAAACCGGTGTACTTGGATTGGTTTGGTCGGATTGAGTTGTTAAAGCCTGGTCTGACGTTTTAATTTTTGAAAAACCGGGTTCCTTGGTCCGGTTACGGTTTGAGCAAAACGTAAACCGTCAAAACCGGACCTGACCAAAAGATATATATATGTATATATATAATATATTTACTTCACATATTTATCAACTTTTACCGAAGATATTCTACTTACATATTTTAGTATTATGCGCAATATATTATCAGGTATTTTAGTTCAGATATATTATAAAAAAAATTTGGTAGACAATTATAAGATATTCTAATAAACATTTATTTATATTATATAAATCTACTTTTTCTTTCATTCTTTCCTATTTTTAGTTTATCCTTTTATTTTTTTTTTCATCTTCATTACTCCATTATTTTCCACTCAAATATCAAAATTATAAGAGTCGAGTCCTTCATCATCTTTAATATTTCATATTTTGTGAGTATAAAACACAATATAATTGTAACTTTATTAGTGTTTTTATTAATAATATTAAGATCATAGTGTTCGTGATATTTATTTAATTATCAAAGAAAGAAAAAAATATATATACGGAATATATATGCATAAAATTATTTGGGGATAAAAATGAAAAAAAAAAGAAATCACGAAACCGTTACCGGACCGGCTTACATGGTTTGGTTTGGTCCGGTTTGACAGCACACCTGGTCCGGTTTGGTTTGAAATAAGTTGAAACCGCGAATCCTGGTTTGGTTTGAGATTTAGTCAAAATCAGACCAAACAGGACCACGAACACCCCTAATCCAAGCTACACTCTAAAGGAGAGAACTAATTTAAATATCTTAATTTAATAAACTTATAACACTTTTAATGAAGTTGTTTACATTATACATCCTTCAACCTCTAAAATAAGTAAACTATATTATTTTATATCAATTAATTTTATATTAATAATCATCTCCGCTGTCATGGCCACCGCCGCATCGTGTGGGCATGTAACTAGTAACAATTAACAACTACAGGGTTCCAATTAGCATACATAAAAATAACAATTATACATTTTATATCAAAAGTTTACCCCAGTTTTATATTAAAATGTTTAACTATTTATGCACGCTATTAACAAACAAAACCTTTATTTATTTTTATTATAATATAATATACTTGTAAGAACCCCTCCAATCTTACTATCTAATAAATGAGAATTAATTACCGTTGATATTACAAGACTGACATGGCTGAGTCACAAGGTAATTACAGTACATGAAAAAAGTGGCAAAATGGGTTGGCTTGGTCTCGATTCATGAGTCATGAGTCTAGCTAGCTAGGTAAAGCAGTTTTGTATATAAGTTGGGTTGAATAAACCCAAAATAGTGTATAAAAAGACATCTAGTTTAATTATATTTATTTTCTTCCGTTGTTCGGAACTCATGACTTTAGTCAGTTAGTGGAATCTATAGTGCCCGGTGGTGGGGGAGTAAACTGGATTAGCACACAACCAAAGTGCTTTCAGTTTGTGGGGGAGTAAACTGGATTAGCACACCGAAAAGTATCATAAAGCCTCGAGTTGTACGTCGAAACCATGAATCCATTAGAGATGGCCTAGCATGTAGTTGAGGTATATATATACACGTACGTGTGTACGTATGTATGATCAATTATGTATGTATGTATTATTCCTCAATATACATTTTATAATGTTTATTTTAGATATCATATGAATTATTATTATATATTCATTGTTTAGTTAAAGTTTTATAAAAATATATACATTATTTCTATTTAGATGATTAGTTGTTATTTAATTATTAATTAATAAATGTACTATGTATTATTTTTTACAATAATTTATTTAATAACTTATATTTACAAACAAATACAACTAATTAATTTTCATTTTTAACAAATATAAAATAATAAAACTATAAACTTTAATAACTATTTTTATAATCTTACTTTTTAATTTATCATTCATTTAGATTATTATTAAGCAGTAAATTTTGTATAGAACTATTAAATTTAAATAATTACTTATTAAACAAGGAAAGTCAAAATGTAAAAAAAAATTGTAACGAAAGTTCGTCACAAATAAATTGACGGGTAAGTCAAAATTCTTTTTTTTACAAAATTTGGTTGCAAAAAAATGGCGGGAAATTTTTCCGATGCGAGAAAAAGAAAAGACAAAAAACTTTCAGAAAAAAGTTTGTGACCAATATTTTTATCACAAAAAAGAAAATATATAAAAGATACATGAAATTAAAGTAAATTTGATTTTTTATGTGAAGAATATTCGTCATAAAAAAGAAATTTGACCAAAAAAGTAAAAAAAAAACAAATATTTTTTTGTGGTTTAGCAGGTTTCTTACGAATTTTCGTCTCATAAAAGTTGATCGCAAAAAATGATTTTTCTTTTAGTGTTTTCATGAGTATATAACATATCATCGTTGTTTATGTTTATAAGAATATAAATTGACTGTTAAAACGATTAAAGTAATCATGCTAAATTACCAATCCATTTGTCTGTCACATAAAAGATGTTTGAAGACACGGCATACAGATGTAATGCAAGATTTAACGAGCAATATCTTTGACTGGTGATAAGTAAGCTGGAAAGGAGGACTATATAAGGTCATGCCAATGTTTGTTGGTTTTTAGAACGTGCAGAACCATTGCTAAAAGTAGTGCACATTATATATATTGTTTTCCGCTAGGTATGCACTTGGTTTTTCCAGAGTAGTATCTCCCTAATAAAAACTTGTTGATGACTAAAGAGCAGCTTTTAAATTCGACTTTGAACGACACTATGGGATCGACCGAGCAGCTGAACAAGTGTCTTAATTTGGTACTGATCCTTTTTGTTTTGTTTTGTTTTTCTTCTGAAGGTGGCAAAATGGGTTGGCTTAATTGGTCTCGACTCATGAGTCTAGCTAGCAGGTAAAGCAGTTTTTTACGTAAGTTGTAACACGTTGGGTTGAATTACCCAAAACAATGAAACACATGTAGAAAGTTATATAATTGGCATTTAGTAGCTGGTTGGGCTCCATGAATCACATGGCCAGTATATTCATCAGGATACACACTTCTGAAGTAATTAAGAAGGATTTACATAAAACGAGAGGTGACATATGGATTCGTATAGTCATGTATATATATGTAGACATATATGATGTCTTAATAAAATAGCTTTTAAGGTGCATTAAGACATAGATGAATTAAAATTATGACATTGATATTGCAGCAAAAAGCATTTGGAAGCTGCAACGAATGAAATTAACAACTCATTAGTACTGTGACAAGGCTCGAAATTAAGTCTTAATTGGTGGTGTATGTCGTGCTCTCTCCCCCGAATCAATGCTAATATGACTTGAAATTTATATCATAATATCATATCCCCATTCTAGGTCTTTCGTTTATGAAGTAAAGTGGTGTTCATGCAGTCTTTGTCAAAAATTGAAATTGGGCAGATTGGTTAAGTGCGGTCAGAATTGGCCAGCTTGATTTCTAAATGCTATTTCTCCATTTCGTCAAAACAGTTATGTATCATAATTTCTGTAGGGGTTCTAGATTTGATGCTTTATATGTTTGTGATGATATAAAAACTTGAACCTACCTGCTTTCAAGTAACGTAATACATTTATAAAAGATGAGGTCATGTTTTCATGATCATAAACGAGTAAACACATGAGTCTTTGATCCAGAAGCTTTCAAGTTTTCAGAAAGAAGACTGACCGGCATTGATATGGATGTGACAGGAATTGGTTTTCAGCTTTTATAAATTTAATTTTTGGATTTTAGCTGTTGTATACAATCTGTTGCTGTCACTGATGAAATGGAAAATAGAACATTGGGAAGAATGATGTAATTAGTTAAAAACTGCTTCGTAATATGTTCTTCGCTTTGTATGTTAATCAGATTCTTGAATGCTATATATGCATTCTATTTTATCATCATTTCATTCCATTTTTTCTGTTATATGATTATAGTATTCTTTGTAATAAAAAAATTCAAAAAATATAAACTAATTCTTTTGAAATCACTCGCCAGCAGACTAGTTATATTATATACGGTCATTTGGCAATTCAGTTCTAAAACTGGTAGTAAGCATAGAAAAACAAGCCAAGATTCAAGTATCTTAACGAGTTTCCAAAACAAAAACCCGACTGGGTGGATTTAATTGTTAACGGGTGCAATTGATTGATGTAGATTCTCAACGCAGGTTGACTCGGTAAGATCCTCACAGATGGATCGTCCTTCCGCTTCAGGTTTGGTGCCTGAAAATTTACCACACCAACTTATATGAGTTGCAGAAAGAAAACATAGACAATAAAAAACAGACCCGACTTGATCGTTACAAATAACTAATTTAGCCTTAAATGTGGTCTGTTTGATGTTGAAGATCAAAACAGGCGTTATTCAAAATAGCAGCGAATACACCTTCTGTATAGAATGAAAAAACTCAGATACTAAAAAAAAAAAATCACACAATGAATAATCCCTATCCGAATACATATTGTTGGAATATATATCAGGAATGAAAAAAAAACCCCAAAACGAAATATTAAATCTGAGATGATACATGTATTATTTTCTAACAATAAAACATAACAAAGACAGTGTGTACAGAACAGAACATGGAACGTAACAGTAGCAATGGTAATATTTGATGGATAGGTCATGTGACTCGTTCCAACTATCCGTTATATTACTAGTTTGGGTCGTTTGGTTCAATGATTAAAGGAATTTGATTAAAAGAATTTTGGTTTTCTTCCTGCCATATTAGGTCAACATAGAAAAATTCAAATTCCTTTCCGTAAAAATCCTTTAAAATCCTTGAACGAAAGACCCCTTAGTCTTTTAAAAAAGGTCTTTTTAAAGAGGCTGTAAGAATATAGACTAGTTTAAACTGGTCTTAAGCAAAACTTTAGCTTTCTTAGTGATGCGAGTTTATTTTATTTTACAGCTCTATCCTATTATAGAGCAGACGGTCCTCTACAATTAAGCATCAAATCAATTCTGATCACAATGCAAAATATACTGTTTCGGTGAGTATTACATAAAATTAAACAAATTTGCAATGAACCAAAGTAATTACGGATTATTATTAATTAGTATTATAAAACACAAATAATCTAAAAAAATGTTTGGATGAAAAAATGATTATCTGCTTTTGAAAATGCAATACAAAACACCCCCTTACTTGTAACAAAAACTAATTTTCCTAATTGATGTTGAAGATGAAACATCATCAGCATCTATCATCCATAACAAAGGCCATTACTACATGAAATAGTAAAACTATATATTCATATGACCTTGAAGTTCGGTACGTAATATATGATATTATTATTATTATTATTTATTATTATTAAGAAAGACAAAGTGCATAAATAACAAACAGCAACACAAGAGTGCCTTAATTATATATATATATATATATATATATAAAAGGTTAAGATGGGTCTTGTATATAATTGTTACCTGTATCTTCTTCGTCTTCTTCTTCTTCGTCTTCTTATCGGCCTTTTCATCTTCGGGGGCAGTAGATGCAGATGAATCCAGATTCTTGTGAGCCAGTGTTTCAATCCTCATGGCCGTGGGGGAGGATGGATTGTCCGTTGGCTCCTCATCAAGGTTTGTTGCCTGGTAGTTAACCAAAGGGAATAAAAAAACAGAATTAATCGTAACAAAAAAAAAACTACTTTCTTAACAGATGTTGAAGATGAAACATCATCATCATCTATCATCCATAGCAGAGACAATGGCTACATAAAACAGCAAAAGTTTATATTCTTCTACTTCGCTTTAATTATATATAGCAACACAAGAGTGCCTTAATTATATATATAAAAAAAAAAGGTTAAGAATGGGTCTTGCATATAATTGTTACCTGCCTCTTCGACTTCTTGTTGGTCCCCTTTCTCTTGTTATCAGCTTTTTCATGTTCGGAAGCTTTTGAAAAGGGTTGGCGAACTAGTAATAATAATGAATATAAAGAAGATGGGTTGAGATTAGAGCTATTAATTTTTTTAGATTAATTAATTAGATGAAATCAAAATCAAAATCAAAATCAAAAGAAAGACATATAAAGATACAAGAGTCTGACTGACCAGTTATACCAGGTAGATAATAATCTACCAAATCAGTGCGAACATATCCAAGTTCATCTCTTGGATAAAAAACTTCTGTTTGGTATTCTAGTCTATGATGATTAGTTACTGGGTTATAAATGACCCGTGACATCACCAAATCAGCAGGATCCAGCAGAGGATCACCCTTAACACCACCAAACGCTTCTTGATATGCCTTCTTCTGAGCTTCACTCAACTCAACAGGCACATACTTCGACATATCGAAATTCATCCCTAGCGGCTTTTGGCTACCGGTGGTTTATTTTCTCTTCTCTTTCAATTTCAGTTTACGTCAATTTTTTGGTTTTATTTATGCTACAAAAACTGGGTCATAATGGGCTTTATATCTGTTTCTCGGCCAGATTGGGCCGTGATTCGTAGCTATTTAGCTTTGCTTTTCCCAATAATAATAATACTCGTAACTCGTAATTTTTGATAACTCGTAATCTATTTAGCTTTGCTTATCATCAGTCATGCTGTTGTCGGTTGGTTTTTAGAACGCGCAGAACCATTGCTAAAAGTAATGCATTGTTCCTCTGCCAGGTATGACTTGGTTTCCCAGAATATGTCCCTAATAAAAACTTGTTGATGACTAAAGAACAGATTTTAAATTTGACTTTGCACGACACTAGAGGATCGACCGAGCAGCTAAACAGATGTCTTCGGTACTCTTTTTTGTTATTTTCTGTTCTGTTTTTCTTCTAAAGGTGGCAAAATGGGTTGGCTTGGTCTCGACTCATGAGTCCAGCTAGGTAAAGCTGTTTTTTATATAAGTTGTAACATTTTGGGTTGAATTACCCAAAACAGTGAAACAGTTGTAGAAAGGACCTCAAGTTTATATTTCTCTTTTCTTCATCTGTTCGGAACTTGTGACTTTAGTCAGTTAGTGGAAGCTATGAATCTTAGGATTGAGTGCCGGGTGATAACACTAAACCTATGCAAGAACTATATAATGAATTAATGATAGCATAGCTTAAACTAATTAGTGTGTTTCAAATAAGTTGTATAACTGGCATTTAATAGTTGGTTGGGTTCCATGAATCACATGGCAAGACTATTCAGAATACACACTTCTGATGTTAACAAGGATTTACATAAAACGCCGTCCTTTCAAGAGCACCCTCCCTTACACATAATGTCTTACAGAAGAACGATTCCGCTTAAAATAGCTTATAATAAGGTGCATTGAGACATAAATCTGAATGAATGAAACTTAGATTATCTCCAATGCTAAGGACGCCCTTTGGCGTACTTGAACTGGCACATCATATCCTTACAAATCCTTCAAATCTTATAATTTACCTCCAATCATACAAACATCCTTACATATCCTTACATATCCTTTACCTCCAAATAAAAACAAAAATATATTAGCTAAGGACAAGTAAGGGCATACCCTTAGGTAAGGGCATCCTTCAAAAAATCCTTAGTTTTTGACAACCTTTAACGGCAAAGGATATCCAAGGGCACCTAAAGATGCCTAAGGGAACCCCCATTGGAGATAGCCTTATCACATTGATATTGCAACAAAAAGCATTCGGAAGCTGCAGCGAATGAAATTAACAACTCATTAGTATGACAAGGCTAGCTCGAAAGTCTTGGTGTATGTCCTGCTTTCTCCCCGAACCTAATACAATTACACACATGTGGTTTTGGAGTGGGACCATGTAATGTTTTACATCTAAAAGAGATGAGTCAATGTTTTCATGATCATAAAGGAGTAAACACATGAGTGTTTATATTGTGAGTGTCACGAGTCTTTTGATAAAGAAGTTTTTAGAAGGTAGACCTTAATATGGATGTGACATGAATTGGTTTTCAGTTTTGATGAAATGTAAAAAGGAACATCGGGAAGAATGATGTAATCTATACTACCTAATAAAGCAAATTCTCCCCCTATTAATTATTTTTGTGTTTAAAATACCTTATTTGCCTTTGGACATTTTTTATTCCCATAATACCCTCTCCACCCTAAAATCAGGCACGCTCTAACCACTGTCCCTTCTTTTGTAACCCGCAATTTTCTTAACGCTGATATGAAAATTACTACCATCAACCGCTGTCACTTCCGCCGAGCGCCGCAGTATACCGCCGCTGCATCGCGCGGGTATCCATCTATTTGGATAAAAAGCGCTTCGTAGTATGTTCTCTTCGTATGTTAATCAGATTCTTGAATGCTATTTTCATTCTATTTATCATCATTTCATTCCATTACTTTTTTGTTAATGTTTTCTTTGTAATAAAGTAAGTTTGCAGTAAAATATATTCAATAATATTGAAATACAAAATATAAACACTTCTTTTGAAATCACTCGCCAAGACACTAGTTATATTACGAATATATACGTTCATTTGGCAATTGAGTTCCAAAACTGATAGTAAGGGTAGGAAAACAAGCCAAGATTCAAGTATCTTAACAAATTTCCAAAACAATAAAAAAAAAAATCGATTGGATGGATTTGATAGTTAACGGGAGCAGTTGCCTGATCTAGATTCTCAACGAAGGATGATCGATAAGATCATCAAGAATAGATTAGCCTTCCGCTTCATGTTTGGTGCCTAAAAAATAACCACACCAATTTATACGAGTTGCAGAAAAAAGAGAGAAAAAGAAACAGACCTGACTTTATCGTTACAGACAACAAGTTTGGCCTTAAATGCGGCCAGTTTTATGTTTAAGATGTGAACATGCTATTCAAGGTAGCAGCTAATACACCTTATCTATAGAATGAAAAAACTCGATACTCGGCATCACACAATGAAAATATATTTGTTGAAATATATATCAAGAACCACAATCCTTGTTACAATGGAAGATTTTCCTATAAGAAAATATTATCTCTGGTATGATACATGTATTATCTTCTAACAATAGCCTAACAAAGATTCTAATTAAAGGAATTTGATGAAAAGAATTTTGGTTTTTTTCTCTGTCATATTAGAACAATTTTCCAGCCTTTCCAATAGAATCGTTGAACCAAACGATCCCTAGTCTTTTAGAAAAAAAGTCTTTCGAAAGAGACCGTAAGAATAGTTTAAACTTATGCACGTTTATTTTATGGTACAGCTCTATCTATCCTCTACGATTAAGTATTGAATCAATTTTGATCACAATGCAAAATATAGTGTTTCGGAGAGTATTACATAGCCGAATGAAACAACAATGGCAATGAACCAAAGTAATTACGGAGAATTATTAATTTAAAGGGTACCTGAAGCAGTAGATGCAGATGGATCCAGATTCTTGTCGGCCAATGTTTCAATCCTCGTGGTTGTGGGGGAGGATGGATTGTCCTTTGGCTCCTGAAGGTTTGGTGCCTGGTAATTAACCAAAGCAGAATTGAATTGATTGTAATAAATAAATAACAAAGGTTAATTAAGAATATATATATGGGTCTTGTATTTAATTGTTACCTGTATCTTCTTCTTCTTCCTCGGCTTCTTTGTCTTCAACTTCTTCGTCTTCGACTTCTTCTTCCTCTTCTTATCAGCTTCTTCTTCATCTTCAGCTAGAAATTAATAAAGAAGATAGATTAGATTAGATGAAACGAAAAAAAAACAAAATAATAAAAAAAAGAGATATAAATATAGATAGATACAAGTACTATCAGGAAAGGTGATGAGCTTGTCAGGGTCAGGTTCACTTAATTCATCGCAATCGAGGAGAGCATATCCACGCTCATCTCGGTGTCCAAAAGCCACTTCCTTGGTGTGGTAATCTGCAGTATAATTACGGGTTATCGGGTTATAATTGATCCGTACCATCACCCTCTCACCAGCTGGATCTACAGGCACACCGGCATGAAACATCCCTGGTGCTGATGCTTTTAGCTTTGCTGCATATTCCTTCACCTCTGTTTGAGTCATCCCTGTTTCATTCAGCCCTAGCTCGTAATACTTATTAATATCGAAATCCATCCCCCCCCTTACCGGCTTATCGGTGGTTTCTTTTCTCAGTCTCTCTGACTGAATTTCTTTTTAGGTCAACTTTTTGGTTTTATACTTTTATTTATGCTACAAAAACTGGGTGCCAAATTGGGTTTTATTTAGGGGTAGGATTCCCTTAAAATTATTTTCCAACTTGACTCAAGTTGGGGATATTTTGACCCTTGATTGAAAATCAAGGGCCAAAATTCAATGATTATTTTTAAATCTTGGTCTTTGATTTTTATTTAAAAGCCAAGATTAGCCTAACATGAAGTCATGTTAGACTAACTTGAGGGAATCTTCTTCCTTTTATTTATGCAACCGAGGCTCATTTGTTGCACCCATTTGTCTTTCAATTTGATAAATTTTTCACTTTTCGTCTCTAAAGTAAATAACTAACAAAAAAACTCTAAACTTTGAAACTTTTTTTACTTTCCGTCCCTGCAATATCGTTGTTAGTCTTTTTCCGTAAAGGTTGCCAACATTCGTTAGTTTTTTTGTTCAGTTTTCGTCCTTTCATTTTTTCTATTTTTGAAATGTCAAAACTGTCGAGCAATGTAGAAATCGTAAAGGAGTAGGCAAACGGATCTTTTGAATTATAATCAGTATCAAATAATATAAAGAAAACACAAATATCTATTAACACATGACGATTTATTGAACACAATTACATAACATAATATGTCATATCTACCAACGTACTAAAATACGATTGAGATTTTCTTTAAATGGCGCATAACACTATATATAAACGACATAAGTCTTTTTTAGGTTATACTTAATTAAAAAAAAAATCTTTTAATATAACACCAATAAACAATAAATAATCATACTTTTTGTATTATTAAAATTAGTATTATATTTATTATGATCATATCTAATTAAAGATATATACGAAAAATATTAGTCTAACATTTTCGATTATTGAACTTTACAAATAATTAAACCAACCAACAGTTATACTATAATGCTTTTGTTAAGTATATTGTGTTATCTAAATTCAATAGATATATTTTGATATGTATTTTTATATAAAATAATTTATAATATCTCTTATGCTACTTTCAAATACGATTTATATACTATTAGATAGTTTGAAATTATCAAAATAAAAGAAAGTGAAAAAAATGGAAAGGACGAAAAGTGAACAAAATCTGAATTTTGCAGCAAAATTGAGAGATAAAATTTGAATGAATTAAACTTGTCACATTGATATTGCAGCAAAAAGCATTCGGAGGCTGCAACTAATGAAATTAACTCATTAGTGTGACAAGGCTAGCTCGAAAGTCATGGTGTATGTCCTGTTTTCTCCCCCGAACCTAATACAATTACACACATGTTTTGGAGTGGGAACATGTAATGTTTTACATTTAAAAGAAATGAGTCAATGTTTTCATGATCATAAACGAGTAAACACACGAGTGTTTATACTGCGAGTGTCACGAGTCTTTTGATTCAGAAGCTTTCAAGTTTTCAGAAGGTAGATCTTGATATGGATGTGACAGGAATTGGTTTTCAGTTTTGATAAAGTTTAAATTTTGGATTTGAGCTGTTGTATACAAGCAGTTGCTGCTACCAATGAAATGTAACAAGGAACATTGGGAAGAATGATGTGATTGGATAAAAAGTGCATCGTACTATGTTCGCTTTGTTAATCAGATTCTCGAATGCTAGGCATTCTTTTTTTTCTTTTTTTTGGGGAACGGCACTATGCATTCTATTTTATCATCATTCATTCCACTTTTTTGTTACTCGTATATTAGTAGTTTTCTTTGTAGTAATAAAATACGTATGCTGTAAAACATATTCAATAATAATATAGAAACAAAAACTATAAACTACTTCTTTTGAAACCAATCGCTAGTTATATTATATACGTTCATTTGGCACTTTAGTTCTAAAACTGATAGTAAGGAATTATACCTTCCTCTTAAGCTGTTGCAGTTGGTTATTGGTTTTAAAACCGTGTCCAAACTGGGATTACCTAAAACTGGGCCATAGCCATCCCTAGAGGTGAGAATACAATCATACATGCTCATAACACAAAACCTGAGTGGGTGGATTTAATTGTTAACAGGAGCAGTTGATTGATCTAGGTTCTCAACGAAGGTTGACTCGACAAGATTCTCAAGAGTGGATCTTCCTTCCGCTTCAGTCATGGTGCCTGAAAATTAACCACACCAATTTATATGAGTTGTAGAAATGAAGATAGAAGTAAAAACAGACGCGACTTGATCGTTACAGACAACTAATTTGGCCTTAAATGCGGCCTGTTTGATGTTGAAGATGAGAACAGGCCGTATTCAAAATAGCATCTAATACACCTTATCTACACACAATGAAGACATATTGTTAAAAAATATAGCAGGAACCACAATCCTTATTACCATGGAAAAAAATCCTATAAGAAAATATTATAATGATGTATTATCTTCTAACAATAGCTTAACAAGGCCTGTGTACAAAACATGGAACATAACGGTAGCAATGACAATATTTGATGGATAGGTCATATGACTGGTTCAAACAATTCGTTATATTACTATTTTGGCCGTTTGGTTCAAAGATTTTAAAGGAATTTGATGGAAAGAATTTTAATTTTCTTCCTTGTCACATTAGGCCAACATAGAAAGTTTAATACGGTGCATTTGGTGTAAAAGGAACACGAAAGTTTTCAATAACAGAGATATTCCGATGTATAAAATAGTAAAGGGGATTAAAGAGGTGAACAAAGCTTCAAGGAGTCTCGTGGATCGATTGACGTAGTTTTAATCTAGCAATTTAGAAAGGATACTAGAGAAAAAAAAAGGGTGTATGATGTTTGTAAAAAAGGGTGGCTCGATTGGGATGCGTTAGTGACTTGCTAAGGGATGCCCAGGTGTAGCTTTTCTTAATACAAGTTCAGTTTGCTGTTCAAAAAAAGCTATGCCAACATAGAATGTAACATTCGTGAATTTTGACCTATTTGACTATGTTTGACTTTTGTTGACTATGTGGTTAATTGTAACGCTCGTGGTGTTGGACCCATTTACTTTCGTTAATTATGTATGTGACATCTGCCTTTTCCTTTTTGGATTCTTCATTCGAGTGTATAACTCGTGTTTCTGTTTCTCGGGGTAATAGTCTAAAAGACAGAATGAGACTAATTCATAGTAATAGTCTAAAAGACAGAATGAGACTAATTCATAGAGTAATAGTCTAAAAGACAGAATGAGACTAATTCGTAGAGTAATAGTCTAAATAGACAGAGTGAGACTAATTCTTGGAGTAATAGTCTAAGTGCTGGAACTCCACACCCCCTTATCTTAGACTTATTTCCCTTCCACCCATCTCATTCTATCTTCCCTTTCTCTCTCTACTTCTCTCCCATTAACACACACAAACACATATCTCCCTCTCTCTAGATTTCTATCATATTTATGAAAATTTAAGCAAGATTAAAACTAGAATAATAATCATCAAGATCTTCTAAACAACATATCAAAGATTTGAAGGTCAAAGTCCAAGAAATTCTTCCATCTAGCTAAAATTCGGGTTTGACTCTTTGAAGATAATTTTGGTAAGTAAAACTCATCTCAAATCCACCATTTTATGTTTATAATCATGTTTCTAGTCAAATCCAAGTGTTCTTGAGTGAAATTGTAGGTCAAAAGTGAAATGGGTCGAAATTAGGGTTTCAAAGTGGGTAAACTAGGTCAAATCCGAATCTAAACTAAAAATAGACGTTCTAAATCGATTTTTGCAGTAGATGTACCTAATTTTCATTCATATATACTTCCAAATGAGTTCCAAGCCTTCAAAAAGGCAATTTGGCCGATTTAGGGTTTTTGCAAAAGTCAAAGTGGGTCAAAAACGGTTTTTGATGATTTTGTGAGTCATGGGATAAACTTTTGAAGTGGGTTATGTTCATTGATGTTATTTCATGTCTAATAAAGCATAAAATTCAGTTTTGAAGCATTACAAACCGGTTTCAAGTGTCTAATTAGGGTTTGGATGTTCTTGGTCAATTTTGACTTTTTAGTCCAACCATTCTTACCCATGTTGCTGCCCGTTTTCTTCCTCTATGTCTTTAACTCGTTTAATCCATGTCATAGTCAATTCCTAACATCCCCCAAATCTCATTTTGATTCTCATGATCGAACGAATCCCGAAGAATGAAATTATGAACGTGTATTGATATGCATATATGTATGACTATAGGTTGTGAACGTGTGACGAATATTGTACACTTGTGATCATTCTTAACTTGAGTCTTGCCGATCAAGGTGAGTTTCGTAAACCCTCCCTACTCAATTGAGATTCGGGCTAAAAAGTGTACGTGCTTGTTATTGTTGTTTGATCGATTGATTGTTTGATTAACGTATTGACTTGTTGCTCGGTTAATTATGCTTCCATTTATGAATACTTGTTGTGGTTTGGGTAGTTGTACATACATGAAAGACGGTTATACTTTCAATGAATAGGAGATGTGGTGGGAAGGCTGCGGGTGACCCTATATATAAGCATCAATGATTCCTTGAAATTAGAATCGTAAGAAGTGTATGTGCATTGTGTTGTTGATTGATGGAAAACGTTTTGATAAGGATCGGGACATAGGATCTCACATGACAACATTTTCCCCCTTAACGTATTATAGATTTGTGATGGTGATAACGATTAAGTCCATGTTGATGGCATAACGATAAGCCCACGATTTGTGGCATAACGTTGTTGTTAATGATATTGTTTAACGTGTATATTGTATATGAATGCTAGTTGTAACGTAACGTTGATATTACGCATTTGAAATATATGTAAGTCGTGCCGTGATATTACGCATTTGAAATATATGTAAGCCGTGCCTGGAACGTATTTTACGCATTTGAAATATATGTAAGTCGTGCCTTGAACGTATTTTACGCATTTGAAATATATGTAAGTCGTGCCTGAAACGTATTATACGCATTGTTTATCATGTAAGTCGTGCCGGTTTATCACGCATTATTTATTATGTAAGTCGTGCCATTATAACTATAATTGAACGTAAACGTTGACTTTGTATTGATTTGTGATAACGTGAAAGCTTTTAGGGTTTCCATGGAACGTGATTAAGTACTCTAATCCTCGTATATCGTTAACGGTTGTTATCCCGACACACTTGTTTCCTATTACTTGTCCCTACGAACTCACCAACTTTATGTTGATCCGTTATAGTACACTTTTCAGGTGACAGATTAGCTCAAAGATGTACCGGATGATTGATTGCTTGATTATACTAGATTTTGGACTTTTTGGATCCGTGATTCATTATTTCCCATTTAGGGTTTATGCTTAGTTGTGACCCGGTTACTTGCACTACTGAATGGTTCGTATGGATTTTCTTGATCCTTTTATGCATTTAGCTGTTGCTTCTTCTTCTTCTTCTTCTAAAAACAGAATTAATCGTAACAAAAAAACTAATTTTACTAACTGATGTTGAAGATGAAACATCATCATCATCATCATCATCTATCATCCATAGCAGAGGTAATGGCTATTACTACATGAAACAACAAAACTCTGTAACCTTGAAGTTCAGAAACTAATATATGATATTATTATTATCATCATGTGGGGATTGGAATGGAGGTATTGTACCGGCATCATTTGAGGTGAGTCGATGGGTATCCAATTGTGGTAGCGAGCCTATAGGGTTCCCCAACCCTTTTTCTTATCAACAAAGACAAAGTGCGTATAAATAACCTATTGATTGCCTAATTTATAGAACGAATTGAAAGTTAAACAAAAAACAAGGTTAAGAATGGGTCTTGTATATAAATGTTACCTCTATCTTCTTCTTCTTCATCTTCTTCGTCCTCTTCCTCTTCTTATCAGCCTTTTCATCTTCAGAAGCTCTTGGAGGAGGTGGGACAGCTAGTAATAATTAATACAAAGATGAGTTGATTAGAGCTATTTTTTGAGATTAGATGAAATGAAAAGAAAGATAGTAAGATACAGATAGATAGATAGATATAGATAGATACAAATATTATCATCATAGATGTAGACCCTGTCAGGTTTATCAGGTTCTGAATAATCAGAACAATCGAGGCAAGCATATCCATCCTCATCTTTTGCCACAACTATTTCTCTGTGGAATCTAGCCAATAATGATGAGTTACTGGGCTATAAATGAGCCGTGACATCCTCATATTAGCTGGATATAGGATCACTATCATGACGAAACATTCCTAATGCCGCTGCTCGATATTCCTTAAACTGAGCTTCACTCATCCGAACAGGCACATACGTGGAAACATCGAAATCCATCCCTGCGGGTGGTTTATTTTCTCTTCTCTTTCAATTTCAATTTAGGGATAATAACTAATATATGCTCTCTCTTTTTAGGTCAATTTTTTGGTTTTATTTATGCTACAAAAACTCGGTGGGTTGTTTTCTCGGGCCAAATTGGGCCGGAATATGTTGCTACTATTGCTTTGCTTTTCAAAATAATAATAATAACAACAATAATAATAAATAATAATAATAACTCGCAATTTTTGATAACTCTTAATCTATTTAGCTTTGCTTATCATAAATCAGGTCATGCCGTTGTCGGGTGGTTTTTAGAACGCGCAGAACCATTGCTAAAAGTAACGCATTGTTCCTCCGCCAGATATGTACTTGGTTTTCCAGAATATGTCCCTAATAAAAACTTGTTTGATGACTAAAGAGGAGCTTTTAAATTTGACTTTGCACAACACTAGGGGATCGACCAAGCAGCTGAACAGGTATATTTGGTACTTTTTTTGTTTTGTTTTGTTTTTCTTCTAAGGGTAGCAAAATGGGTTGGCTTGGTCTCGACTCACGAGTCTAGCTAGGTAAAGCAGTTTTTTATATAAGTTGATCGTTCCAGATAACTAATTTGGCCTTAAATGCTGCCTGTTTGATGTTGAAGATGAGAACAGGCCTTATTCAAGATAGCAGTTAATACACCTTATCTATAGAATGAAAAACTTGATACTCGCATCACACAATGAAAATTTATTGTTGAAATATATATCAGGAACCACAACCCTTATTACCATGAAAAAAAAAAAATTTAAGAAAATATTAAATCTGGTATGCTACATGTAAGACTGTGTGTACCGAACATGGAACATAACACTAGGTCACTAGCAATGGTAATTTGATGGATAGGTCATGTGACTGGTTCCAACTATCCGTTATATTACTATTTTGAGCCGTTTGGTTCAATGATTAAAGGAAAATTCTTCCTTGTCATTTTAGGTCAACATACAACAATTCAAATTGCTTTCCATGAAAATCCTTTGGAATCCTTGAACCAAACAACCCCTTAGTCTTTTAGAAAAAGCCTTTCTAAAGTGGCGGTAAGAATATAGACTAGTTTAAACTGGTCTTAAGCAAACATGTAGGTTTTCTTAGCTATAAACTTTTATTTTATTGGACAGCTTTATCTTATTATAGAGCATACTATCCTCTACAATTAAGTATCGAATCAATTTTGATCACAATACATAATATAGTGTTTCAGTGAGTATTACATAGCCGAATTAAACAAATATTGCAATGAACCAAAGTAATTACGGAGAATTATTAATAAAAGTGTACCAGAAGCAGTAGATGCAGATAGATCCAGATTCTTGTCAGCCAATGTTTCAATCAAGTCGCTCCTCATGGCCGTGGGGGAAGATGTATTCTGCTTTGGCTCCTCAAGGTTTGGTGCCTGGTAATTAACGAAAGCAGCGAATGCAGTTTATTTGAGTTTTAGAAATAATACGAAATGGAATAAATATAGAATTTATCGTAGCACAAATTAAAACTAATTTGCCTACTTGATGTTGAAGAGAAACATATCATCGTCATCATCTATCATGTATCATCCATCGCATTACTACATGAAACAGCAAAACTTTATAACCTTGAAGTTCGGAAACTAACAAATGATACTATTATTATCACGTGGGGATTAGGATGGAGGTATTGTACAGGCATCATATAATGCATATGGGGTGAGTCAACATGTATCCAATTGTGTTACCGACGCTAGGGTTCCCCATCACCCTTTTTCTTATTAACAAAGACAAAGTGCATATAAATAACATATAATTGTTACCTGTATCATCTTCTTCTTCGTTGTCTTCTTATCAGCTTCTTCTTCATCTTCAGCTAGGAAAAATTTTAAAAAAAGATAGATTAGATTAGATGAAACGAACGAGTAAAAAAAAGGAGATAGATATATAGATATAGATAGATACATGTAGTAGTATCAGGATAGGTGATGAGCTCGTCAGGGTCAGGTTCACTTAAATCATCACAATCGACGAGAGCATATCCAAGCTCATCTCTTCTCCTTGGGTGTGGTAATAAATAATCCCTATCCTCTCCAACTTAGCAGATGGATCCACAGGCACACTATCATGCCACATTTCTTGTGTTGTTGCGTCTAGTCTTGCTCGATATGCCTTTGCCTCTGCTTCATTCATCCCTAATTCATTCAGCCCTAGCTCGTAATACTTCTTGATATCCAAATTCATCCCTCCCGGCTACCGCTGCTTTCTTTTCTTTTCTTTTCTCTTCTCTTCTTTCAATTTCTTTTTAGGGAAAATTTAAAATAAAAATTAAAAAAAATTTTGTACTCGATCCTCACGCTCGGTATGAGTTCGATCCTCACGCTCGGTAAGGCTGGAGGTCTTTTTCTATTTATGGTAGAACATAGAAGTAGCCTTTCTAACATTGTGTACTCCAGTTACTTTATAAAAAAAAAAGTCAAAGTTCTTTTTCTTTGAAATCATCCCAAAAGTGGGATGATAATTTTTACATTAAAATCTACTAGATTTTCTTTTCCATTGCTTTCACTTCTTTCGTTAAAAAAAACTCAAAAACACAATATTTTTTAAAATCTTTTTAAATCATTTCCTTTCCATCTTAAATAAACTCAAAAACATAGCATAATATTGACCCTGCCGTCTATTTAAGAAGTGATCACATACTACACATGTAATGGTTGTACCAACACTACCATCAATGAACAAAACTAGTATGGCAATGAAGGTGGAAACCGATGACATTAGTTGTCGTCAAAACATGGAGTCATGTGTCTGTATATTTTTAGCTCTATTGATTTTTAGATTTAAGTTCGTATGCATATATAAATTTAAGTGTGTATTCACGAAATGGATGGTATTTGTTCGATTTAATATTGGAGTTTTGATTACAATGTATGTATACTAGATTGGTGTCCGCACAATGCAACGGCGGTGACAGTGTGGTTGTTAACGTAAAATAATTTCATTGTGGTTGGCAATGTGATGAACTTTTGAGGTGGAATGTGAAAGGGGGAGGAAGGACGAATTGTGAATTAGGGTTTTTTTTCTATTTGTTTCTACGTGAGAGAGAGATAGAGATTAAAATTAGGGTTTTTTTTTCTAATTGTGAATAAGGGTATTTTTAGTCACATTCTATAAAACAGAAATAAGGATGTATTAAGATGAAGGGTAATTAGACATATCACGTTCTTAAATATAAGAAAGGGGGTTGAGTTTATTTTATAAAGGAGTATAAATGCTTTGACTCAAGCAACCATTTTAATTAGACCTCATGCTATCTGAGTATGTTCCGATTCCCTTACGAGTCTTTTCAACTAACCACAGCTAACCAATGCCAAAAGGATATTACAAATATGGACATTGATTTTATGGAACAAATATATAAGCCCTTAATTTTGTTTAAAAATACCTTAATAATTGGGATATGATTTACTATATTGTAGGAAATGATTTAGGTTTATTTTTAACCATTTTTAACCTCCGGTAATTATAAGCCCTTCATGTAGGTGCGTTGCTTCGTGCCGAGTACCCTTCGTGGGTACACCATCAAAATTTTGTCACTAACCTAATTAAAAGGTAGGTCTAACCTGTTAGCTATAATTATTTTACAATATGATGTTGTCTTCCACAAGTTGTTTTTTTTTTGAACACCATATGTCTGTCCACAAGTATAAGAACAGTTTCAAACCAATTGATCATAAATTAAACTGGTACTGTCACTATTGACTACATGAATTTACAAGTATAGGCGGACCCAACCTTATGAGAGGAGGGGATACCCCAGCGAAAACTAGCTCAACTTTCACACTTTTGATACATTATGTAAATTGAACCCAGCCTAAAGAGAAATATGACCCCAACCTAGAAAGCAAAACAATTCATCCCAATAAGTAACTACTACAAGACTTGCTATTGAAGTGGTTGATTATTGAGTATTGAGTTGAATATTGATTTTTGACAATTTCACATCTGCCATTCTTTTTTAGGCTTTAGAGTTTTTAAAATTTTTTTATTGTATTATAATGAGCGTTTAATTTGTCCAGTAGTTTTAGGTTTTTTAGTTTTGCATTTAAGTTTTACATGTATGATATGTTTCTTGTTCACTATATATTTGTATAATTTTATATCTTATAAATGGCTTTTGTTATGTTTGTTGATGTAATATTTATCAACGTTTTCAGAACTTAGTTTACATAATTTAATTCATTGTGTCTAGCCTAGGGGCCTTTTCCCAACTCATTCTAAGTCCATGATTCTTTAAAAACAACCAAGTTATTTAAGAAAAAAGAAATAGCTCCCGGTACTTGAAAATCCTAAATCCGCTATTGCTTACAAGTGCATAAACTATCTCTTGTGATCCATGTATGAAAATGATGAGTCATCAAGCAAGAGTTCTATACGCAATGCGCTCTAGGTATCAAGACGATACATGGGACCAAAGACTTTCCACTTATTTACCCTTTTAAGTTTAAAAGCCTAACAGGTGGTGTTATGGACCTCATGTACCCAAAGTTTTTAGAAAATAGCTTCGAGGATTACAAAGTATGTAAACACCCAATGATGTCTACAAAAGGTTTGTGTCTCAATACCTCGACTGTGCATGAAGAGGTTAAGATGTAGACAACATTGCCCATAGCATAACAGAGTAAAGAAACCGCTTTCCAGACTCATTCTAAGATTAAAAAAAAAAAAAAAAAAAAAACCCTTCAACCTTGCAAGGTATATGGATAAAAACCTTGAGTTGTGTTTCCAAAAGACAAAGATGTTAACCACTTATTCAGCTTTAAAGTCCAAAGATTACAAAGTCATATTAATTTCTAATTTCTGTCCTTAACATGAATTAATTTTTAGTCGCTACAAAATCGTGGTTAATATATTTACAAATACATTGTTTGCTCATCAAATGATATATAAAGAAGCTTACATGACAGCTTTATCAAGTTCGATTTATCAAAACTCAAAAGTTATTTCGACTTTTGGCAACAAATTAAATCTTGGATTATCTAAGAAGACAATTATAAAAATAATATTATTTCAATCGATATACATTTTTGACCATTAGAACTCCTTTATAACCGGAACAATCCTTACACGGTCAGATAAATAATTAAATCGAACTTCATGGAAATTTTGTTTATGTGTTTTGTCAAACTTCATAGATTTGTGTTTTACTTTTAAGTCTTCTATCAAAGGTAATGCTTCATTTCGAATCAGAATTAAAAAAATAAAATAATAATCAATGTCTTGTAGTAACAATGTCACGAACTGAGTAACCACTGAGCTGGTTTTCCTCCTATTATCTCTATCGATTAGAAGTTCCAATCTCATCAGCATCAATAATGATTTTCAAAAGTCTTATTCTGCTCATCAAACCTATTTTCAGTGAAACAAGGATCAATCTATAACAACCTATGCTTGAGTCCTAACAAGGGACATCCAATTAAACAAAAGTGTAATGCTTGTTATGACAAGATATTAATTAATAAAAGCGCTATCCTATGTCTACCGAACCCGTTTTCAACATAAGATAGCTTTGAAACGAAAAAAATCATAAGTAAAAATAAGCGGGTTTGATCATGCATTCATGTGACAGTGACACCATCAAATTAAACTTGTGGGTTTCTCTACTTAATTAGTAATTAGTATACGCTAGAAATAAACACCCGCGCGTTGTCGCGGAGCTTTTATAGTAACGTTATGAACAATGATTCATTAAGCTTAAACACGTTGACGCAGATTATATTACACACCTTGCGGCGAGACTCAAGTAAATTATCTTTTCAGATGACAATGTTTTGGTACAAATTTGATAAGTCACCAACTAACATTTATTTGACATTGTAACAATAAAGCATTTTATTGATAGGCTAAAATGTAAAAGTTTAGGGAGTTAAAAGGTAAAGACGTAAAAGATAATGGGCTAAACTGTAAAAGGAAAAAACTTTGGGGGTTAAAAAGTAAAGAGAAAACTTTAGGGAGTTAAAATGTAAAGTAGTAAAAGGTGATGGGCTTAAATTTGGGGGTTAAAAAGTAAAGAGAAAACTTTAGAGAGTTAAAATGTAAAGTAGTAAAAGGTGATGAGCTTAAATGTAAAATATAAAATTTTTAGAAGGTTAAAAGGTAAAGAGTCAAAGTTGCATGCATGTGTAATTATACCATGTGCATGGAAACTTGTAAAAACCACATGATTTTTAGTATATATATAAATTTCAAAAGTTTTATACTACCGAATCAATTCACCGTGATGATATTATAGATGCGTGGACTATCACCGATCACAAAAGAAGAAAAACAGACAGTTTATATTGGGTTCGTAGAATGCACACAATCAGACCAAATTAGGTCCTCAAAATGATTATAAATTATTGTTAAAAACCGATTACTTATAAATAATGAAACCGTTTTATTCATTGTTGTTTGTCATGCCATAATGACTTTTAAGATAATTATTATTAGAAATCATGTAAAGAAAATTTCGAACAATGTCGTCCATTTTAAAACTGGAGTGTGTTGATACTAGCTTCGATAGTAAGAAAGCTAGAAACGCAAATTTACAACACTGCAGCCGCATTTGAATTAAAATCAATTAATAAAAAGAACAATCTAAGATATTAAGCCTATTATAAAAGAACCATCAGAAACCAAAAATTTATCCCCCAACAGCCAATCAAAGCTATACGGTCCGCATCATGGTTTGATTTCTCAATGAGAAGCCCCATTATTTGGTTCCTTTTCAATAATCAAATTACCAGTATTATTCATTTAACAAACTGAAATAGGTATAAAACAGAAAGGGCTCAGAAGCAAAAATGAGTAATGAGAAAGTTTATCAGTCACAATGAATCAGACTGGTGCATGACTTTCCTAGATTCTCATCATAGCCATTTTTCTATATGGGATATTTTCAAAAAATTACACTTTATAAAATCAAAAAATGTGAACAGAAATTAATTATAACAATAAGCTTTGGACATAAAGCAACAAACTGGGACGCAAATTTGTTAGGATGTGCCTTTACTAAATCTAATAACCATCTGAGAGCATTTCCAATAAAAGGTTGATGAAAAACTTATTTTGAAAGAAAAAGTTTTTAAATAGCTTTTTACTATTTGAGAGAATAGTTTTTTCCTTCAAAAGATTGATGTTTCTCAAGCTATTTGATCAATGACTTTTTTCTATACATTCACACTCACTTCTAAATTCCTTTTAATAAAATACTTTATTATAACTTTAACTAATACTCTTAATTTAATATCATGTATTAATAATAGAGACATTGAAAAAAGTCTTTAATAGCTTGATAACATTGGAGATGCTCAAAGAACTAATCTCCTTAAACCAACCTTATACTAAAGAAATAAAAATTAATCTTGGATCCATCTTTTATGTAGTTTATCTAACTTGACATTTTCAATCTCCCAAATTAAAAACATTTCATTAAAATTATAAACACTACATTACTTAAAAAACACAAATAACACATTATTTAAAAGAACAAACACATTACATAAAATACTTAAAATTAAAATTACAAGTCCTAATAATGTCAACCAAACTGAGAATCCCTAGACGACACGTCATTGTCACCATCATTGCGATGGATGTACTCAAGGTGTTCATACTCGTGGTCTTCATTTGATCCTCTAGGACGTCTTGCGTATTCTCCCCTCAGGTCAGTCACGTAACCATAGGGCCGATGACCGGGCCGACATTGCCTTGACAATATTTCGTCTGCTCAAGCGTGGTCGTACTGTTGGTCCACGACATTAGGATGTTGGCCCAATCAGAGGAGTTCTTCAATTTCCCCCGTGTAACCCGCATTTCCCGTGTTCATGTAGTTAATAACACCCCCGACGTTCCTTATGTGCTTGAGTTTTTAGCCTCGAAGTTTGGTGTATAGTTTCGACCTCCAATCGAAAGATTCTTAAGAAGATGGATTCATTTGGGTGTTTGAAAGTGTGTTTTGGTATATAAAGTTTATTTATGTAAAGTGTAGATGAATGTGTAAATTGTAGTGAAATGGTAGTGTATAGGGAGGGAGCTAATAAGCTTCAATAATCTAAAATTATAAATGACACTGTCAATTTTCATATCACTCTTGAAGCAAATATATGTATTTTCTCAATTTAATATCATGAAATGATAAATGATAGGTCTAACTACATGTCACAAGGTTTATACTGTGATCTGAATTTGTTTTTAATTAATTTCTTTTTATAAAATACATTGTGTTAACAATTTTTTGATTTTCACATCATATCAAAAACACATTGTTATTTGAAACTTAACACAATGAATGAAATCCCTCCAACATGTGATCCACGGTTTTTGTAACTTTGAATAATGGACCATTAAGAGGTTCACCTCTAACTCCGTATTTCTTGTTTGAAAATGTATAGTTAAGTCTTAAGTGCTTGTATGCTGCAATATGGTATGCAATTTATGGATTTATCAGTAGCGGCTTAAGGGTTTTAGAGACCTCAAACGACATCAATTTTGGGGACCTAGTTTATTACCATATAAATTTTTTAAAGAAAAGTAGCTCGACTTGTGTTATTGAATTACCAGTAATAAAAAATTCAGATGTTGATGCAAATATCAAAAGAGTATTACTGCAATCCAAATCACGTAATATTACTTAGTACAAAATTCAAACATTAAGTATAATATATAAAACATTAAGGCCTTGAAATTTTGGAGGCCTAAAACGATCGTCTAGTGAATTGAATACAAGGATATGCCAACATGAATCGAATATGATGATCCAATAATCACATCCTACTATATCCAAACATGCGCTTCCGTCTTCAGATCGCTAGCTAACATTATTTCTCTTCAGAATTACCATGGTGTTTCCATATTTAAAATGATGAGTCTACCGTCAAAGATGTGCAAGTCATACGGTAATGCCAAAAAAAAAAAATAATGTAGCTTGCAAAGCTAATGAAAGAAGCGCATCACGTTTAGATGTGGGAAGTTGTGTTTATTAAGATTACAAATTTCATCCTTACCTTTCATAATTTACGGCTTTAGTTCCTGACTTTGGAGACCCCTCAACAGTATTGAACAAAAAACATTAACTTTTTGACCAATATTCTTGACTAAAAATGTAGATAAGGGTCAAAAGTCAAAAGATCAAAACTAAGAATAATACATGTAATTTTAAACAAACCAAAAAAATGATTCTTTAAATTTAATCGTTTTTATAACTATTCATAGAGAAAATATGAAAAAAAAAAAAACAGAATACCTTATCTATATTCTATTATAAAACAATTTCAACTCTTTATATCTTTAAAATACCTAAAATATTTTTTTTTAACTTCAATAAATCTACACATTATATCCTAAAATATTTTTCAACCATATTTATCAAAAAAATCTTTTTTCTTTATTTATTAATTTAAAAATTTTAAAAATATTTCTATAATACTGCTAATAAAGTTATTTACAAAATATACATTACTTAACCATAAAATAATTATACTACTATTTATATGGGTTTTTTATCTGTAAAGTACCTCAACTTGTCACTTTTTACTTTATTGAGGTCCAAACAAAATTCCGTCCTATTGTGGGGAAAAAAACCGGCTAAACCATTTATATTATTTTTACACTTAAAGTATTATTTCCCACACATAGACTTATTTTATTTGACTAATATACCCTTTAGATTTTATTTTATTATTTATCAAATATTATTTGGTTCAACTTCACCACCAACCTACTTCCTCCACTATCTGAATCTGACCCATCTCAAACATCACCCTCAAACACCATTTTCCTTATCGTGGGAAAAGAAAAAAGATTACAATCAACACAAGATCAGGCCGGCGGATATGACGATCAAGAAGCATAGATCAACAAGCAACAACAGCCACTACTACCACTTGATGATCGATCATCAACCTTCTTCACTGAAACGACGAAGACTATTATCTCATCACGGGGTCACCAACGATGATTAGCAAAACGAAGTTGCTAATCCTCATCATCAGTTTCATCATATCCTCGTGACTTCCGGCCACCACTCATCACTCACTCATTCACATATACCAAAACTATACATACACCTTGCTATATCTATATTACTGTATGATTTTTGTTCCATAAATTTAGCAGTTAATCAAAGAAGCTCATCTTAACAGATCCATCCATCCATCCATCTATCTTAGTCCGATTATGAAGAATGCCAAATCACCAGTTCTGAATCCTTCTTCTTCTTCAATTGAACATAAGAGGTATATATCATTTAGAAATTATCAGTATATATATATATAGTTAAGGTTGACCGGGTTTTTTCTTTTTTTTTTATAGATTGTGATTGGTTCTTCATCGCCGGCATACGCAGACCCTGATTAGAAAATCTCTTAATCCATGAAAACTAATTTCGTTGATAGCATATGTGGATCAGATTAATTGGTGAAATAAGAAGGAACATCTCTTAATCCATGGAAACTAATTTCGTAAGTGGGAGCCTTAGTTCGAGCGAGACTTCATGTCTTAAAGATTGATATTGATTTCTTGATGAGTAACTATTTAATTAGACTTACGTTTATATAGATTATATCAATGTAACTAATATGATTAAATAAAATAACTCAAAATGAAATTAAAAAGAAAAAATGACTGGCTACTTGATAGTAGACCCAATATAGTTATTTTAGCCGGTTTTTGCCAAATCACCACATCCACCATCACTAATACCGACACCACTACCACATTACATAGCACCATCACTAATGCCAACACCACTTCCACATTACATAGGTACCCATCTCATAACATCATTACAAGTTTACCTTCTAAAGTCACGTTTGGTTCACAAAATTTGATGGAATTGGAATTGAATTTCATTCCTTAGTGCGTTTGGTTGCACAAAGAGATGGAATCTCATTCCATAAAAATGTAAACATTACATCATTTGATGGAATCTCCATTCCTTGGAGATGGAGGAAGGAATACTTAAATTTCCAAAAAATCAAAAACATTCCGTCAAATTCCATTCCTTTAAATTCCAATTCCTTTAAAAGATTTCATTCCTTCTCAAAACATACCAAACGCGCTTGATTAATGATTAGAAAGTTTGGAAGTCATGTGGCTAACTTAGAAAAAATTTATGATCCAAAAACAAATTATACTTGTAATGATACCTTTTATCTATATCCTACGTGTATTACCAGTTGTAAAATCAGTTTTGTAATTGGTAAATTGTGATACAAGTATGTAAATTGATGGTATTTCTCAATGTTAAAAAAAATATCTATTTTTGAAACTAGAATTAAAGTAAGATCTTTTATCCCATATCAATTGCTTATGTAGCTTACCAATTAGACATTTTTGAAGAAGGTTCTGTTACTAGACATTTTTGAAGAGTCCTGATTATGGAATTGATTAACAATACTATCAAGTCACTAAAATGATTTTTACATAGAAATGAAAAAATGTGAGTAAATATCGAACATAATATTCTAGAATCAAAAGTAGCTCTAATTTATGGTAAGATGAACAAACCACCAAGAGCTCGTATAAGAGTTGGTTTGATTACCCAAAATGTTTCCCAGATGTTAATGAATAGGACAAACTTTTATTTATTGACAATTTACTGTCTGTACATTGTAGTTCAATAATGAAGTGATAGATTGGCGGTTATACTTTTCAAATATCCGGGGTGTGTTTCAGGCACTTTTGCAAACGAATAACAATATCACAAACTGACACAATATAAGATAATGAGCCTATTATAGAACCATCAGAAACCAAAAATTTATCCCCAACAGCTAATTAAAGCTATACGGTCCGCATCATGGTTTGATCTCTCAATGAGAAATCCCATCATTTGGTTCCACTTGAATAATCAAGTTACAAATTTTATTGATTTCACAAACTGAGATAAATATCATATAAAAAGGGCTCAGAAGCAAAAATGGGTAATGAGAAAGTTTATCAGTCACAATGAATCAGAGTGGTGCATGACTTTCCTAGATTCTCATCATAGCCCTTATTTATATAACTTTTTTCTTAAAAAATTACATTTTAAAAATTATGTGAAGTTAAAGAAAGAAAAAATGTGAACAGAAATAAATAACAGTAAGCTTTGGACATAAAACAGCAAACTGTGTCGCAAATTTGTTATCATCACTATTTGCCCAAATAAAAACGAAATGCCTAATACATTAAATAAGTCAAGGCATTAGATACCAATGGGCATTATTATTACTACTAAAAAACGTTAATTAACAAATACATTAAAATATAATAAATAGAAAAAATTTACTTTTATGCAATCTCAGCCGAAAGATGGTGATCAATTTAAGTTAATCACAGTTAAACATCAGTGTAAAATAATTCTTTGCATCATTGAAAGCAATAAACTTATAATTTGTAATCTAGCACCAAAAAAATTCAATTTTGTTGGAATAAATATTACAACATAAATACAGAATATCGACTTAACAAACTTCAATGATCAGATGGTAGTGCATGTATTGTAAATCATCATCCGAATATACAGACAAAAATGGGTAAAATAAATCATCATATCAATTATTTACTAAGTCGATACTCTACAAATTTTATGAAAAATAATTTTTACAAAAAAAAATGGTTTTGATTAATGAATCAGATTATTAATTATGTCTGTCACCATAGAGCTAGGTAATTGTTACAAAGCTCATAAGACTGGGGCGACAATAACTCTCATCATTTTCACATACAAATATTTTTTTTATATTAACCAAACTTATAATTGATAAAAGACACAAAAATTATAAAAAAAGAATCAGATTATAAATATATGTCTATCACCATAGAACTATGTACATGTATACAAAGTTCATAAGACTGGGGCGACAATAATTCACATCATATTCATATATTGAGATATAATAAAATATTTCATTAATTTAATAAAGTATTTCATATATATATATATATACAACAAAAATAACAAAAGAAAAGCTCACAAAGAGTATGGAATTGGAGATATGATTTTAAGAATTGAGAAGGCTGCAAAAAAAGATGATTTGTATATGAAAGGGATATAGCATAGCGATGTATATATAATCAAAGAAGTAGGGTTTTAGGGGTGATACAAGTTTCTATTGTATGGGCTGGATTAGGGTTTTGAGGAAAAGTAGTTAAGTTGGGCCTGTGTTATATATAAAACTCAAAAACTATGTCAATCATCATATTTTTACGAGTATCCGGCCCATAAGGATGTATGAAAACTGAATTAAAAGAAAAAGGAAAGATTAAAATAAAAAAAAGTTGTGGGTGCTGGGATTCGAGCCCAGGTCTCCACGGCCACAACGTGGAATTCTCACCACTAAACTACACCCACATATTTGTTCATCACTGAGATGATGAGATACAAATAGATTATGTAGATTCTAAATATATAAAAGAAAATCCGATTGGAGTACATTTTTTTAATCTTATGGCACGTTTGGTATGTAGAATTTTTTTTGAAAAGAAAGGAATTTGATGGAATGATATGAAATGAAATTTAATTCTGTAGTTTGTTTAGTTGTCTTAAAATGGAATGAAATTTAATTCTTTTATTTTATTTGGTCTGTAAATCTTTCAAATGGAATTGGAATGGAATTTTGATAAAAGACCAAAATTCCTTTAATAAAAAAAATTAACTTTTCTATATTTATGTAAAAACATAATAATATTATATGCCAAGTATAAAACACATAAAAAAACATTCATGACAAATAGTATGTATTTGATCATCAACATGTATATTGTAGTGAATGCATAAAAGACACATTGTTGTATCACTTTTGTATACCTATCTAATATTGTGGATCGACTAAAACCTGATGAAATGGTTCGAATATGTGATTTACTAAATAGTATGTATTTGATCATCAACATGTATATTGTAGTAAAAAACCATACAACTACAATCATAACTTGGTTCCAAAATACAACAACTATTTGTTTTCCCCTTTGTCTAACCGACATGTTACTAAACTAAGACGTGAGATCCATCATCCAACGCGTAAAAAATAACATATATAATCTAAAAAAAACCTTAAATAGCAAAAATAGAAAAAATAATAGAAAACATATAAGCAAAAGAACTTATCAGTTAACAACTTTGATTAGTGCAGTCTTCATGGCACAATTAAAACAAGAAGAAAACAAAATATTACTTGGAATTAATTGGAAAAAAATGGTATAAAAATATAAAAAGAAATTGCAAAAAAAAAATCATCCACTTAAGAAAAAAATGATATAATATGAATTAATATCAAAATATTACTAGGAATTGATTAATGAAATAAGAATTTTAAAAAGTTACTTGACAGAAAAGGATATGTATGAAGGATCAAATAAGATTAATAGAAATGAATGAAAAAGAGATGGAGGCTTTTTGTATTATGTACTGTGTAGGGTTGTAAAGGGTATATCTGTCTTATGAAGATTCCACTTATTGATGGAATGACATTTTTTGGCATACTACATACCCCTTAAGATTGTAAATTCCATCATTTAAAGATATTTGTACATTCAATAAGAATAAGATTCCTTCAACCTTGGAATGAAATTCCATCACAATCCGCCAAGTAAACGCAACCTAAACTGTTTGTTATAACTTGTATTTATGAATCTAAAAGAATTACGATACAAATATCTATTACGAGTATTATTATATATGACACATACAAGTACAAATAATGTGTTCGAATTATTACTGACGTGAAATGATCCCAATGAAATTTTGACACGTTATAACTTTTATATGACCCCAAATCACCAACATCTCATTAACTGAGGAAAAACTAAACCAAGCCATAATATTCTTGAATTGTTTTAAGGGAAAAGAATCTGTGTGTATGTAACTTGTCTTCCGCTATTATCATAGGAAAGAAACTTTGTTTTGGTTCATTGTATGTAAGTTTGTCTCAAAACTGAACAAATGGTGTAAGAAATCGACTGGATACTAACATGGCACCATCAAACATCTGATACGTGACCCAATGAGAGACCGCCACATCAGCATTTAGCAGATTATTTACACGATCTGTTCACTTTTAACAAGTTACTTACATACAATAAACCAAAACAAAGAGTACTTCCTACAATAGTAGCTGAAGACAAGTTACATACACATATAGATTTCTTTCCCTTGTTTAAATGCCCATTGGATATACTCATATACCTATGAATATACCACAAACAACTAATGGATTGTAAGTCGCCCACAAAAAAATAATTGCATCTAAATCGATATATTTAGATGCGTAAAGTAACTAAGAGATGACGTTAATAAATACGAGTGAAAAAAACATATGAGGCATTGTCATGACTTTTGATACGACTTAATTGGTTTGTTGGATACCATAGCGATATAGTAATACAAAAGTGACATCTAGCATTTAGATCGATATTATTCCTTACCTAGGCATAACGTACGTTGCTAAACTACCTACAAACACGAAGGCATTGCTTACTAGTCTTCCTATCCTAGGTAAACTATCAAGACCAATAAAGTTAAAAGTCTTCATGTTAAAAATGGAAACTAAATAACTAATTGATAGTACTCGGATTTATTGGGTTTTAAAACTCTCTATTGAGTAGACCTCAAAGTGTCAACTCTAAATAATTTAAATAATACATCTATCTATACTTATCTTATAATAATTATCACTTTCTTTCTCATAGAAGTGTTGGATGCAAAATTATCACTTTACCTTTGATAAATTAATTTATATCATCAATTCTTTATTTTTAAAAATATCTTCATTACCCCTTTACATCAATTACTTACACCCACCACCAACAGTTCGTCACCACCACGACCGCCGTCACCGCCACCAGTCGTCGTCACCACCAAATATTCGCATCGCGCGGGTACAATGCTAGTATGATTTTAAATAAATCATTGGTTATCACCTTTGCTTTTGAGACAATGATTATGGGTTCAATTCCCCCCCATGCAAAGGTCGAATTATCATTTACATATGTGTTATTTGAACTATTTCGAGTTGCCACTTGAGTTCTACTTAATGGCTTAGACATACATCTTTCTACCTTGGTAGAGGTCTACATCTCATGTTATAGGGGTGTTGAAAATAACCAAACCCAAATAACCCGACCCAACCCGAATGGGTTTGGGTGATACGGGTTGGGTTATTTGGTTTGTGGGTCGTCATTTGGGTTAACCCAAATAACCCAAAGCTTAATCGGTTTGGGTTGTGGGTGAAAATGTTATAGTTTGGGTCAACCCAAATAACCCAAATAAGATGCGTTTATATATATATACACTAATATAACACATTAAATTTGTTTAAAGTATATATTATTTGAATATTAAATTTTCATTTATAAACAAAATCAGAAACGTGTAAAGTTAAATAATAATGGATGTTAAAAAATACACTAATAAAAGATGATAAAAATATGAATATAAAAAGAGTTATATATTGTCAAAATTTGTTTATTTAATATCAGTAGTTTCGATATTTTTATATAGTTTGTAATTTATTTGTTTTGTCTATGACTTTTATTCTAATAATATTATCATTTTTTTATTCAAGAATTCAAAAAATGCATAATCAAAAGTGTTTCAACACATTTGAAAATAAAGAACTTAGTCTATATAAGTATCACTATTATTCAAGTTTTTGAAATTGAAATTATATTGTTACAATATTGCGTAACTAATGCACATAAATTCAATGACATTTTATTTGGGTTAACCAAAACCCGAACCCAAACAACCTAAACCCAAATAACCCAAATATTATTTGATTTGGGTTACGGGTTAACTTATAATTCTTTGAAACCCGAATAACCCGAACCAAATAACCCAAAACCCAATTAACCCGACCCATCAACACCCCTACGATGTTACATTACATATGTTTTAAAATACTTATGGCGCGTTTGGTTCACGAAATGTTTCTGGAAAAAATGTAATATGTCAAAAAAATTAGAATTTGAATTATTGAAATTTGACAGAATAATCTTGTTTTTTTATGAAAATTCAAATGACTGACGGAATGAAATTTTACTAGAAATGGTACGTAGTTACCATTAAAATTGTACCAGAATCGACTAAATATATTGTTACATGCTGATCAAGCTCTACGTAGCGGACAAATATATCGTGTGACCATGAAAATTTCTAACCAAAAAAAGGATATATATATATATATATCGAGTGGATCAAGGTCGTTATGGATGGTCCTAATAGTATAGTTGCCAACCAAGAAATATATACACAAAGATGGTTCTTGATAACACATCCTCAATAATCCAACCTGATTACGATCGTAAAGCTGAACTAATAGCATTCGATGAAACCAAAACCGGTGTCAAAGGACTTGTCGATACTGGAATCACGAAAATCCCACGTATATTTCTCATACCTTTAGATGAAAACATCAAATCGTCTGACCAACCATTACTTCCAAAACCAATTCCTCCAACGATCGACTTAAATGGAATCAATGAAGACCCAACAAGGCGAAAGGAGGTGATAGAGAAAGTGAAGGACGCGCTAGAGAGCTGGGGGTTCTTTCAGATTGTGAATCATGGAATTCCGGAAAGTATGCTAGAAGATATGAAGAAAGGGGTGATTGGGTTTCATGAACAAGATAGTGACGTCAAGAAAGAGTGGTACACAAGGGACGGGCAATGTAAGGTGGTTTATAACAGCAATTTTGACTTGTATGCTGCACCGGTTACTAACTGGAGAGACACTCTTTTATGCTCTATGGCTCCTAATCCTCCTCAACCCGAGGAGTTACCACCACCTTGCAGGTTGATCAATGATCTTTTTCTAGCCCATATGTTTAAATTGAATGGAATTGATTAGTATATACATATATTTCCTTTTTAACTGTAAATGGGGTTCAACGACCTGCCTTTTTATATCCCCAACTCCAATTTCAGAGAAAAACCCGATTGGACTAAATTAATTTATTTCTTGCTTGATTGTTCTGTTATTTATTAATGATTTGGTGAAGTACCGGTTGGAAATCTATTAACTTGAACCATACATATATTATGAAACAGTGAATATATTTTGACACTTGAAAAATCTCTTTTGTGTATATGGTAAAGATTGAAGTATATATTCTGACTCTAATGATTTAAAGGTCAACTGAAAATTATTGTTGTAGGGATATATGGCCAGAGTACTCGAGTCGTGTGTTAAAGCTTGGAGGTTGTCTGTTAGAGTTAATATCGGAGGTTCTTGGACTCCATCCTAATCACCTTTTGGAAATGGGGTGTGCTGAAGGCCTTGCTGTTCTTGGCCATTACTATCCTTCTTGCCCACAACCTGAGTTAGCAATAGGTACCCCCAATCACACCGACAGTAGTTTCATCACAGTTCTTCAACAAGATCATGTTGGTGGCCTCCAAGTGTTTTATCAGAACCGGTGGATAGACGTTCCTCCCATCCCCGGAGCTCTAGTAGTAAATGTGGGCGATCTACTACAGGCATATCTCTATCTCTTTCTCTGTTTCTCAATATTAATGGAATATCATTTTCGTCTATCTTAAATAGTGTGCTAATTATCTAACATGGTATAGTTATTTGTGTAACCTTTTCAGTTGATTACAAATGACAAGTTTGTAAGTCCACAACACAGAGTGTTAGCAAACAAGAACGGTCCAAGAGTATCAGTGGCTTCGTTCTTTTCAACAAACAAGATTCCAACCTTGAAAGTGTTCGAGCCGATTCAGGAGTTGCTTTCTGAAGCGAACCCAGCCAAGTATAGGGGCACAACAGTGAAAGAATATGCAGATTACTACTCGGCAAAGGGACTTGATGGCACTTCTCCCCTTTTACATTTCAAGATCTAGCTCCCTCGCTCATAGTAGTTTACGCTAAATATCATGGCTTGATTCAAGATGAAACTTAGTCTTATGGTTGTCATATACTCCGTAGTAATTTCTTCTTCTAGTTTGATGATTTTCATATACATACCGTATGTAAAAAGATACTGATCGTCCAAATTTTCATTTGAAACTATATCCTCACTTCAAAATCTCTTGTAATCCACAAGGATTAACATATAAATAAACGTTCAATGTTTATATGATCATGAAATGGTTTAATCAACAAGGTTTCTTTTAGTTTTTCGTCAAACTTCCATCTATTAGAGCTCTACACAAATCCTATTTTAAGGACAGAACACTTCTATTTCACCTCAACTATTATGTGCCTGGACACTATATACCGTTTAATCAATGCACCTACTGCATAATATGAAAGACGTGGTACGTGTAAAAAATGCTACAGTTCTGATTATAAAAAATAGATTCATTCATCCTAAAATCAAGAATATATTACAAGAAAGTATATCAAACCACACAAAATTACAGAAACAAAAAAATTACACATGACAATCATGTAACAAGAAAAGTAAGCTACCCCATATCTCAAATCACGATGCTAATAAAACTTAAAAGCAATGTATTGATCACTTGTATGACGGCTATATCAATGATAGCTACTGACTTTTCCCTTGATTTAGCAGCAGCATACTTGTTCATATTTAGTCTACTATTTGGAAGGTGGTGGTGCAAAGAAAGGAATTTTAGGAAGAGTTGTTGGAAAGTTTGGAATTGTAGGAATTGTGGGCATTGAAGGCAATGGAGGCATGGAAACCTTGGGCATATTAGGGATTGTGGGAATGGTTGGCAGTGCTGGGATTGTGGGCATTTGAGGTTGGGGCAGTGTCGGGATTGTGGGCATCTGTGGTTGTGGCATTGTTGGGATTGTTGGCATCTGTGGTTGTGGCATTGTTGGGATAGTCGGTATCTGTGGTTGTGGCAGTGACGGGGTTGCTTGTAGCAACTGGCGCGAAGCATAACACACCTCATTGCTAGTAATGGAGATAAGTGCAAGTGTAAAAATGTAAAAGTAGTAATTCGAAGCCATTGTAGGATGTATGCGAGTTATTTATTTTGGCTCTCAAGTTTTATTGAGAGGCAGATGCTAATGAGCTTGATTGATTTGTGAATGATAATGCATAGAGAAGAAAGTATGTATTTATAGAGAACTTGCAAAGATATAAATTACAATAATATATATAATCTAATAATCTATTAGAAAGTCATGAGTTTTGTTCAGACTTTAAATTGGTTGGTTGGAAACAATACAAGTACAGTAGAATATATAGGCACCAGTATACCAACATTTTCAATTATAAAACGACACCTATTTAGTTTGAACTTTGAAGATATTATAAAGTTAGATTTCTAGTTTGGAGTTGTTAAGCAACATGAGATTGTTTATTGATCTTCATATTTTAGGTTAGCTATTAAAACATGGATTTCAATACTAAAAAAATATTGGTCAACCTTTCCCAATTTTCAAAATTGATGTCAAACAACAAAATTTGTATGAGATTACATACAAACTGAATGTCAAAAATACCTCAAGTAAGAAAAACTTAAATTACAATGTGGCAACTCGCGAAAGGTAAACCAGTTACGGTGACTGAGAGTCTAATATGCAAACCTAAATCAGAAGAAAACTGCAGAAGCATACAGATGTAAATTAAAAGATTATACGAAGTAATTAAGTTAACCAATTAAGAATTTTCCATCATTATGATAATTGATGGCCGGATGGTTCAATATAATACGCTATGGAAATCACTCAGCGAACTGCAAATCTTATCCATATCGTGGGCTTATTCAATTAAGGCTAAAATCAACCCTTTGATATTGCCACATTTAATCTTAAAGAATTGACATTTTGATAAACATTTTACTTTGACTAAATTTATTTATAGCTGTACTTCTTCACCTGCATGAAGCTATGGCATAGTTGCCATTTCTTGTTATTCCGAGCAGAAAAAAAGGAAAAAAAAAAAACACAACTGAATATATATATATATATATATCGGTGGGGTCAGGATTGCAAACTCAAAAAACTTATATGCAGAGTGATCATTGAATTCATATACAATTTTTATTTCAAAATAATTCTTTAAGAAGTTATAGTCAGAGCTCGACATGAGGCGTAATCAATGGAAAAAAGTAGAAAACCACTTTTCGCCACCAGTTGTGAGCTTAAGAACGGATAGATACAACCTACTACTGTATATAATATCAAAGGGAAGAGGTGGACATCCTCTCAGACCATACTTGAAGTTAAGATCAAAATAATGGAATCCTTTTACATTAAAAATAATACTAATGTATTACAAGAAATTGTATCAAACCACACAAAGAGTACACAAATTTAAAAGAATACATAGTAATACACTCGTGAAATGTATAACCTAGCAAACATAGTCTATCCCATGCATCGAAAAAATTACAAAGAAAATTAAATAAATATAACAGGATAAAATCAAGGAGTATGACTTCATCTTCTGTGTTCTTGCAGCAACATATTTGTCCTTAGTCTACTTCTTTGAAGGTGGTGGAGCGAAGAAATTAGGAACATTTGGAAAACTTGTTGGAAGGTTGGGGATGGTAGGCATAGAAGGTAATGGAGGCATGGAAAGCTTAGGCATATTAGGGATTGTGGGAATGGTTGGTAATGTCGGAATGGTGGGCATCTGCGGTTGTGGCAGTGTCGGGATTGTGGGCATCTGTGGTTGTGGCAGTGTCGGGATTGTGGGCATCTGTGGTTGTGGCAGTGTTGGGATAGTTGGCATCTGTGGTTGTGGCAGTGTTGGGATTGTAGGTATCTGTGGTTGTGGTTGTGATGGGGTTGCTTGTAGCAAATTACGTGAAGCATAACACATCTCGTTGCTTGTAATCGAGAACAGTGCAAGTGCAAAAATGTAAAAGTAGAAATTGGAAGACATTTTAGGATGCCCGGGAGTTGCTAGAGGAGGTTCAAGAGTTTTTAAGAAGCACAAGATATGAACTTGATCAAATTGTGAATGAGAATGCACAAATGAATCCAGTATATATAAACAATGTGCAGAGTTGGTAATTAAATTTATATTTACAAGATATACATTTATAAGAAAAAGTCAGATGAGTATTGTTGAGACTTTAATATGATTGGTTGGAAACTATACATTTTGGGCCTATCCTGATGGTTATACCTAGTCTATCAGCATTTTCGATACAAAATGATATCCAACGGTAAAATACTCTTAGGTTTGAAGTAGTTAAGCAACCTCCAAACTGAAAGACTTTGTTCATTAATCGGTACTGTTTTTAGGTAAGAATTGGTAAGCGCTGACTCTAGTGTTTTTCTTGCCACATAAATGTAAGAATTGATGGCAAACAACAGAATGTAAGGGATTTGAATTCAACACAATTTTCATGCGGAAAAACCATTACAAATAGACATTAAACAGCAACAAGGTAACCAGAGGCTGCTAAATCGGTGAGTTGATGGAGTTTGCAGAAGAGAAAGTACTATATCTAAACCTAAACAATTAATTGAATAGACCACGATCACTGAATTTATATAAGAATAATACATAAAAAATAAATTTAACAAGTATTACCCTAACATACCCTGCTTATATATAGAACTGCAAGTCAGGGCTACTAGAGGACGTTGCACACACGTCCTATAAGAGGCTGGCGTCGTCTAACATGAAGAAAGATGACTCTAATGGAAACCATTTATATTCTTTTACCAGGTGTCTTCATATAAATGTATGTGTGTAAACTGTATACATGCAAATAGAAGTGTAGTGCCGAACTGACATGTAAACAGCAGCATCACAGATCATGCTAAAATATGGAAAGTAAAATGCAATTGCAAATCTTCGGAACATCAGTATCATGGGCTAATTAAATTGAGGCTAGAACCCACCCTTTAATATTTTCACATGTAATCTTGAAGGATTGACATTTTGATAAACATTTTACTTGACATGATTTATTTATAACTGTACTTCTTCACCTGCATTAAGCTATGGCATTGTTGCATGCAATCTTCTTGCTGATCCGAGCAGAAAAAAACATGACTGTATCATTGAAGTTACAATTGCTAACTCAAATTAGTTTATGCAGCGTGATCATTGAATGCATATACTATTTTTTCTCCGATTAATTCTTTAAGAAGTTAGTCAGAGACTCAGAATTCGACATGAGGTGCAATCTATATAAAAAAAATGGAGAAACCACTTTTTGCCTCCAGTTATGGGCTTGGGAACTGGTAGATACAACTTACTATATAATATCAAAGATTCAAAGAGACGATGTGGCTTTCAGACCATACTTATAGTTCAGATCAAAATAATGGAATCCTTTTACATTAAAAACATATAATAGTAATAGATTACAAGAAGTTGTATCAAACCACACAAAGAGTACACAAGTTTAGAGCAATACATATAAAACACTCGTGAAAAGTATAAGCTAGCAAACATAGTCTATCCCATGTGTTGAAAAGCAACACGTTTGTCCTTAGTCTACTTCTTTGAAGGTGGTGGAGCGAAGAAATTAGGAATATTTGGCAGACTTGTTGGAAGGTTGGGGATGGTAGGCATAGAAGGTAATGGAGGCATGGAAAGCTTAGGCATATTAGGGATTGTGGGAATGGTTGGTAATGTCGGGATGGTGGGCATCTGTGGTTGTGGCAGTGTCGGGATTGTTGGCATCTGTGGCTGTGGCAGTGTTGGGATAGTTGGAATCTGTGGTTGTGGCAGTGTCGGGATTGTGGGCATCTGTGGTTGTGGTTGTGATGGGGTTGCTTGTAGCAAATTACGTGAAGCATAACACATCTCGTTGCTTGTAATCGAGAACAATGCAAGTGCAAAAATGTAAAAATAGCAATTGGAAGCCATTGTAGGATGCCCTGCAGAGCTGCTAAAGGAGGTTCAGAGTTTTTAAGAGGCACAGGATATGAACTTGATCAAATTCTGAGTAAGACTGCACAATGAATCCAGTATATATAGAATTATAGATGATATGCAGAGTAAGTAATTTAATAATAAAGATATGCATTTATAAGAAACTGTCAGATGAGTGTTGTTCAAACTTTAATATATTGGTTGGAAACTATACAGTTGGGCCAATCCTGATGGTTATACCTAGTTTATCAGCATTTTCGATACAATTTTGATATCCAACATAATATTCTCTTAGGTTTTTTAGGTTTGGATTAGTTAAGCAACCTCTAAACTGGAAGACTTTGTTCATTAATCGGTACTGTTTTTAGGCAACAATTGGTAAGCATTGACTCTCCTATTTTTTTGCCACATAAACTATTAACAATAAGCTTAACTTTATGTACATCACCTGTTGTAAGAATGAATGACAAACAACAGAACTTACAAGATTTTCATGTGAAAAACCATCTCAACCAGTCATAGAACAGCAACACCATACCAGAGGTCAGAGGCTGCAAATTGGTGAGTTAATGGAGTCTGGGGAAGTGAAAGTACTCTTTTTGTATTACAGTAATTAAATAGGTCCCAGGCACTCAATTTTAATCCGAAAACTTAACATAAAATATAAAACAAGTATTATTTTCATATATATTATTGGGCCACTAATACCCAGCTTATATATTAAACAGCAAGTCAGGGCTACTAGGATATCGACTTTGCTGGCACACACGTCCTATAAGAGCCTGGCGTCTACAACCAGGATGGAAAATGAGTAGATGACTCCAATAGAAACCATTAATTTTTTTTTTTACTATGTGTCATCTTCATATAAATGTATATGTGCATACTGTATACATGCATATAGATGTACAGAACCGAACTGACATGTAAAGGTCATCATCACATATCATACTAAATATGAAAATTAAAATAATTACATTTCTCCCAATAAAGTCGTATTTAGCTTCTGCCTTTACATTATCGAGAGATAATAGTTGTCATTGCATTCTTGTTTTTCCAGTTCTTTCCAACAAGCATATGACACATTTTATTGTCATTCGTGTTGGCCTTCAATTAGTATTATTTTGAAATTTTGCTATTTCATAATTCATATCACAGGCTAAAGTTACACCCTTAATCATGTATATGTCAATATATCCCCATATTCATGCTCACCTCATCAAAGAAATGCAGGCGTTAAATAATCTATATATACCGAGAGTTCAAAAAAAGGATCGAGAAGCATACTTATTTCGTTAACATGTCCTGAAAGTGTTAACAGGGCCAACCATAGAAGAAGGGGATTGGACACCACCCTTTGCCTCTATTCATGAGACTTCAAGACTCAGAGATTCATTCCTAATACATGATGCACAAAGTTAAGAGATAAAAAGAGAGCAGAATGTCGATCAAGCCTCAAACTTTTGCACATTAATATTAATATAAAACAAATATATTACAGGGAAGTATATGAAATCATTAAAAGAGTACAGGAATAGAGATTAATCCACATAATAAAACACTCACAGATACGTATCCTATCACTCATTTATATAAGAAAAACATATATGTAAAAACATTAGGACCAAAGACCCTTCTAATAGGTAGGCACCAAAGCTCCAATGCTCTCTACAATGGGCATATGTGTATCATGGATTTTGCTCTGAGCAAGCATCAATGCTTTGTGCGTAATCTATTACTTGGAAGGTGGTGGAGCAAAGAAAGGGATTTTGGGTAGAGTTGTTGGAAGGTTTGGGATTGTAGGCATCGTCGGCATAGAAGGCAATGGTGGGAAGGAAACTTTGGGCATGTTAGGGAGGGTGGGAATGGTGGGTATTTGTGGCTGTGGAAGTGTCGGAATGGTGGGAATTTTTGGTAATGTCGGAATTGTGGGCATCTGTGGTTGTGGAAGTGTAGGCATATTGGGTATTTGTGGTAGTGGCAATGTTGGTATGGCTGGTATTTGTGGTTGTGGCATTGCTGGAGTTGTCTGCAATAAGTTACGTGAAGCATAACACATTTCGTTGCTCATAAGGGCGAACACTGCAAGGACAAAAATGCAGACGTAGCTGGTGGAAGCCATGAGAGGGTCTGTTTTGATTAGCTAAAGAAGACTAGAGAGGATTTGAGTAGAGAAGTGAATTTGAATAACTGTGAAGGACAATGCACATAGGACTTGGACTATATATAAAGACTGTTTAAGAGGATGATGATTAGTTAATTAGTTAATCTGCAAAATTCTAAGGTTGCTAACAACTTCTATGTGGTTGGTTGGAATTTTAAAGGTGGCAACTCTTAATGGTTGTAAGCAGTTTATCAACATAAATCTTGGTAAGTCAAAGGAAACCCGGTCTAATGTATAAGGCAGGTGCATAACAAAACTGACACCTTGCATAAATAATAATAGGCTTATTGGTTTGAGTTGTTGAACAACCTCGATCCGAAGACATTTTTTTGGTTAAATCTCTTCAATTCATATCTTACATAACAATATTAAGTCAAAGTGAAGCAAATTTGAAATGTCAGAAACCAGTAGTAATGAATGTGCTTAGAACACTTACAAGATAAGGAGCTTTTCGTGTGCAGCACTCATGGTACATATAAAATCCACTTCGTTAGTCCAAGATGAAATCCATAAAATAGCAATGTCACCAGACTTCAATAACAGCGAAGAGTGACGCAAAGCAGTCTTCTTCATGAAACTATTCCAAACCATTTCTACTTTTCTAGCATTCTTCTTCATCAAATGCCCTTTTTTATCTTTGTTTTTGCTTTTTGTGCTTCCTTATATCTCTGTTTCTCTCTGTTATAGTGATTTGTTGATGTCTAAAGCTGATATAAAACTTGCTTCCTAATCTCAAATGAGGGCATACTTCAGATATTATTGCAGCTTAAAACTTCATGACATTTAATTACCTCTTCACAGATTAAAGTAAAAATAGCTAATCTTCATAACCATTTGTATCAATCTTCTGCATATTCACCGTAAGACGATCAGATGAACATATCAAGTATGCATCTTCAACTGAAAAAAATGTCAATTTTTTTTCTTTCTATTTACAGAAAGCCAGGGAAAGAGGTGCAGATATTCTCTCCAAGTGAGAAACTGAGAATGAACATACAAGTATTCTATAATTCCAGAAAATCAAGAGCTGAACAAAGAGCCAACAATTGCTACATCCAAAAGGGAAAATACACTTTTCAACATTTAACTCTCACCTTGAAGTGAAGTGATATATTTAAGAATAGGTATCCAGACAACTACATTACAATAACGACTAATGAAGATATCTAAATACTCCATAGCTCAGGTTTTATCAGACCATTCCCATTCAAGGGAAATAATTTAAATAGACAAACCATACATAACTTCAAAAAAAGATCAGACAAAAGCAATGAACCCATTCGCCTAGATCATCAGATAACACCAGTGGCTGCTTATAAACTTCTGGACTTTTAAATAGTGGTATCAAATTGCGATTGTTAACTCCTAATCATGTTAGATTATGAATTTGTATTGTTTCGCTACCCACTTCCATCAAGATTTCCATTAGATGAGAGGTGAGCCTGGTATTGCTGCAATAACAAAAGGCAACCAAATTAAAGCCTTGAAGCATAAACATATTAATCAAATAAAGAAACCGATCAAACAAACTGTCATGCAACCTTGTATAAATTCATGTGTTATTAATTAATAAAAGTTACTGGATCCAAGATTTCAGTTTAAAAAAATGGTTAACTCAATTAGTTCTTCCCTTGACGGCTTTTATGACAAAGCCATTTGGGTTATAGTGATTTAGGTAACTTACCGCATGATATGCGTATGGTGATTTCCCTTGACGCTCGAAATGCTTTGCCATTATGGACCATTCGATCGGCCCCCAATCTTCCACTTCAAAGCAATTCCCAAGTGCAGATTTATACAACTAACCACAATAACTGAATACTCAGTCCTTATTCAAAAATCCAATAAACAAACAAATAATCACTTTCCAAATTTAACAAACACAGCCTCACCTTAGTAGTATCAGTCAAAAGCTCACTGCCTGCGGGATAAGATGCATAAAACTGATCACCTCTTGAGTACCCTGCTCGTGTCCTACAAGAATTCAAAATTTTTACAACTTCTTAGTTCTAAAACCCAAAAAATCAATTAAGCCTAAATGATTCAAAGGTTAAAAAAAAAAAGAAGAAGCAATCGACTTGATCCTAACTAAGTAATACGAACGATGGGGGTCATATGTTTTCACCATCCTATAACTAGAAAGATTGAACATTTGAAACAAACTTAGGGTTACACATACGCAAAAAACTATAATCAGTATACATACGTATTGGAGTTGTATGCGTAGCTAATGAGCGCCGAAAAAGAAAAGAAAATGGTTTTTCCAACCGCCCTCCGGAACTTCTGAATCTTTAAAATTTCATTCCACCCCTCATAAAGTCTACTCATTCTGTCCATCTGATCATAAAATGAGCATATACTTCAATATTTCCTGTAAATTAAAACAAGTCTCATTGAGGCATTTCATCGAACACGTAACATGCACTATAACAAAATAATCAAACAAAATAATCAAACAAAATCTGACTAACCTAAAAAAGAACAAAGCTAACAATAGAAAGGTATATATCACACACACACACACACACACACACACATATATATATTAACAAAATTATGATTTTATGAAATATGATTAGGGTTTACATCTAACTTTGAATTGTTTGTAAATGAAAGAATAATTTCGAGACAAAAGAATTACTTGTGAGAGGCTGTTTTGCAGTTTTCCGGTGTTGAAGTTCGCCGGAAAGAGATTGAAGGCGCCGTTGTGATTCTCCGGTGAGGACTGAGATCGGCGAAATGTTTTGTTTGCTGGTTTCCCCTGCTTGCTGCTGCTATGTTTTATCTAGTTTTCTGAATTTCAGAAAATGACCACATAAGTTTAAATTGTTTTATTTGGGGAATAATTTTTTTTTCTTTTTACAAATGTAGCACTATAGTTATGCAAATTACAATAAAGTTTTTTAAAAGAGTTTTTTCTAGTTTTGAACTTTTGATTAAGGTATCCTCACGACTATTTTAAACTATATCGTTAATATGTTGATGCGAAACCTATTCATGAATCATGACATCAACATTGCATGTAACTTGTAGACTTATCCTATTGTATGAAAACAACTTTAATATGTTTCATTGTATATAATTAACTTACAAAATTGCATGAATCGTGTAAACAATATCCTAAATGCTGATGTGAAGGTCACTCATTATGCTACGTCTCAATTGCCGGATGGTGCCAATTAGTATCCAGCTGATTGCTTACACGATTCGTTCAACTTTGCAAGTTAATTACATACCATGAACCGGATGAAAGTTGTTTTCACACTATAAAAAATTGTACAAGTTACATACATCCTCAAATACTTAACTCAATCTCTTAAATTTAAATCAGTACAAATTTATATGTACATGATACAAAATTTAAATAGTTGTATTTGTTTTCACACTATAGTTAAATATGTTGTATTTGTTTCCGGTTTTAGTTCCACTAATAATGAGGTCAATTATAAGGAATGTGAGCTACAACTTATGAGTGTGATCATGAGGGATCAACCTTTTGGTTCGGACCTATACTAGCAGTTTTCCAATATCCAATAATAATACCGAGTAACTCATATGTTTCTGGAAAAACCTAAATTAGATCCTTCGAAAGGTAAATCAGGACCGAATATATAAATTCGTTTTACAAATTTGTTTCGGAAGCACATTTTTTTTATTCCCATAATTTTTGTTTTTTATCGATCATATATATATACCCAAATAACGAACCAAGATACATATCCTTCTTAGGGAACAAGTAATTACAAATCCTCCCAAAAGTATAGAATATATCATAACACAGGGAAAGATTTTTAAAAACATCTAGATAAACTAAAATTAAATAGCTTCAAGTATAGGATACATATCCCAATGTTCACGGGTTTGTTGCAGGCGTATATGAATCTCAACACATCAAAACTCTCTCCAAACGCCTTTCGTCAAAAAATAAGAAGAAGACTTATTCATAATGTTTTCCCGGTGACTCTTGTTCGACCTCGTTGTGTTCTTTTGGACCAAATTAACCTCGAGCTCTTGAACTTTTGGACATGGCAGTATGTGTTGATTCGCCTTGTGTGTACCGTTTTCATCATAGCTTTTCAGCTCTTTGGGATGTATCCTCTTTGGCTTAGCTGGGTGTTTTTCGTTTTCTTGAAATTATCGGTTTCTGTTGCATATTACAGTGCTTATGCTTTCTACCAAGCATTTGCTGAAGATTTCCCACGCTTGTCTTACGGCAGGTTTCTTCATATCAAATGTATCTTCTTTTTCTGCTTTTGGCAGGGCGGTGTATTCAAGGTTCTTGTTGCAACGAGCTTAATGAAAGGAAATCGCCTTTGGCGGCAAGACCTACATAACAGCTTATTGGTTGTTGAGACGCTTATGCCACTCGCATTCACTAGTTGGGTTGCATACTCTGCTGGAGCGTATATTGTTTATCGTCTTCCTCTCAAGTCGTCTGTTCCATCTCTCATGCGTAAAGCACACTAAATTTGTTGTACCTGCATGTCATAAGCTTGACTAGCCAAGGAAGATAGTATTGTTTCTTTATTGAAGTATTGTACATTAGGTATATAAAGGCTAACAACTCATATCACTTAATTTAGCTATTAGTATCATAGTTTACTTAGTATTAGTTAATTAGAATCTTAGGCATATCAGGAAGGTAGTATTGTTTTTTATTGGTTATATATAGCCCTTCAGTCTATCAACAATATTAAGAACAATTCATAACACAATATATTTGAGTTTAAATTATTTTGTAAGTCCTTACTGAACTGTATTGGAAATACATGCTCTGCATATATGGGTCTTTTCAATTCTTCTTCTGAGAATTTACAGGAAATATGTCCATTTATCTTATATATGAATATGAACCTTCAGCAATAGAAAATTTCATTTTAATCAATAAAACGGCTAATCCAAGATATCAAATAGATAAATCACTCGACATAAATGAAAGAGTATTTTACAACAAACCGTATTGAATCACACAAAGTACACACACACACCCAAGACAGACTTGCCTATCACCTAACCGAGCAACCAAACCCAAGTGGTGAAACCCAGTTTCTAAGAAAAACTTAAATCTAAAATGATTGTTTGAAAGACCATCCTAACAGCAATACTGAGCTCCTGATCCCAGATAACGTATCATTCCTTTTCTTCTTATCAGCTAGCATTGCTTTTCTGCGTAGTCTACTTGGAAGGTGGTGGCGCAAAGAAAGGAATTTTGGGTAGAGTTGTTGGAAGATTTGGGATCGTAGGCATAGATGGCATGGAAGGTAACGGTGGGAAGGAAACCTTGGGCATGTTAGGGATGGTGGGGATGGTGGGTATCTGCGGCTGTGGTAGTGTTGGTATTGTCGGCATCTGTGGTTGTGGGAGTGTTGGGATGGTGGGCATTTGTGGTTGTGGAAGTGTTGGCATATTGGGTATTTGTGGTTGTGGCAATGTCGGATTTGCTTGCAGCAAATTACGCGAAGCATAACACATATCGTTGCTCATAACAAAGAATACTGCAAGGACAAGAAGGTAAAAGTGGCTGATGGAACCCATGGTTGGATTTCCCGCGATTCGTGAAATAAACCTTGCAAGATTTAAAGAGTACAGAGACAAATGAACTTGATTGATGGGATAGCCTACATGACATGAGTGATGAGTATATATAAAGATAATGCTAATTGGTCAAAACCTTGAAAGTGTCATTTGTTTATGGTTGTGAGTAGTTTATCAACCTATGTTTGGCAAGTAACAGCCCAAATATGCATTTGGTTGTTGGACAAACTGTAGACTAGAGGAAGTGTTTTAGTTACTGATTTTCTTCTAAGTTAACAAAATTATCAAGAATGAAACCGTGAACATATATTTTTGGTTTTTCTCGAGATGTAATCCAAAAACACAACTCAGCTCTACATATATCACATTCGGCATAATTAATGAGCCTTCTTGGTAGAACCCTTGTTAATTATATAAATACGAAAATACTGCAGATCAATATTAAGGAGCTTGGTCCAACTATCCTTGATTTATCAAATGACTCCACTCATAGCCTGATTAATTATTCCTTTACTTTGTTAACATGAAGAGTTCTTACTTCTTTTGTTTAGTTGACATAAAAAGTGGTTCATCATTTTACGATAGTGGGAGGAAAATATGTTCTGTTATTGTTTTGACACATAATAATGTCTTTGATGCATAAATTCGAATTGTTTCTGCATCGTGATCATGGTATGGTTCTAGTTCACCTTCTATCCATATGATGGCTAATGGGATCCTATTCTTAATTTGGAGAAATTAGCAGATCCAGCGTCACTTTTACCAGCAAATTATATATATAGCTAAGTATAAAAGACTCGATGTGGGGGATTCAATCATGCTTGTACTTCAAATGGTATAAAACAACAGAATTTTTCAGTTGAATATATGAATATATTACAGCACATCAAATGGAACCATACAGTACATATAAAAAACAAAAAGCAACACATAACAAAACACTCGGTATCAATTTGGCCCATACGTTGAATTCTGTTAACTACCAAATCATAATGAAAAAACAATATTCAAATATCTTTCTAACAGAAATCTCAATCAAAGCTCCTGATCTCCGCACAATGAGCACGCGTGTATCACTGTTTTTTCTTCTTATCTTGCAGAAGGGCCCGTAGTCGGTAGTCTACTTCTTGGATGGTGGTGGAGCAAAGAAAGGAATATTAGGCAGAGTTGTTGGAAGGTTTGGGATTGTTGGCATTTTTGGCATCGAAGGCAATGGAGGCAAAGAAACTTTGGGCATGTAAGGGACTAAGGGAGGGTTGGGATGGTGGGTATTTGTGGCTGTGGCAGTGATGGTATGGTGGGCATTTGTGGTTGTGGGAGTGTCCGGATGGTGGGCATCTGCGGTTGTGGCAGTGTTGGTATGGCAGGAATTTGTGGTTGTGGCAATGTTGGAGTTGCCTGCAGCAAATTACGTGAAGCATAACACATCTCGTTGTTCATGACAAAGAATACTGCCACGACAACCAGGTAAACATACTTGGTGGAACCCATGGTACGGTTTTTTTCTTTGTAATCAGATAAAGACTGCTCGAGAGTATTTGATAGGAAAACAAATGAGCTTGAATCAACTTTATAAGAAATGCACTAAAACTTGAAATATGTTTAAGTATTAACTGGTTACACGAGGAAACTAGAGGATATAGGTCGATAAACAGATGCAGAGTAAAAGTGACAACTAGCATCAAAATACAATCAGTTTTCTATGTTAAAAAGTAGTTGAACAACCTCTGGAGTAGTTGACATCATTGTGAGTAATTTATGACCAAATCACCATTGTATGGTTGCACCCTTTCGTGATCTTCAAATCAGATCATTTGATTTGAATATATTTCATAGAGTTCTACTGCAAAGTATAATTTATATTATTATTATAATTTTCCCTTTTTCCATTTCACAATTTGCCAAATTACATCGTAATAGCGAGTAGGCAGGCAACAAGATACGCCGTCACCCCTTTCTGAATTGCAAAACCTAGTCTACTAAAAACGAACCCTTGTCCCCCTGGAATCAAGATGTTGCTTTGGAAAACCCGTTGAACCTTGATATGGTTTTATGCCAGTTGTTAACAACACTGCACCTCTTTTAGTAGTATCAAAGAGAAGATATATCAGACCATAAATGTAATCATGATAAAAAGAGATAGATAATTCATCTGATTAAAATGTAAGAATATATTACAACAAATCATATCAATCCACTCAGAGTACACAAAGAAAAAACAACACAGAATGAGGCACTCCCTAATTATATATACAACGCCTTTCGCCTCTACCAATCCCATATAATGAAGCCCAGTAATAAGATAAGATAAATATAAAACAGAACAAAGACCCTCGAAAACAGAACATAAACCATCATCAAACATTGTACATGAATGTATACTAGCTAGTGTTTCTTCTTATCTTACAGCATCCATGGTGTATTACTTGGAAGGTGGTGGAGCAAAGAAAGGAATTTTGGGTAGAGTTGTTGGAAGGTTTGGGATCGTAGGCATAGAAGGCAATGTAGGCATTGAAGGCATCGGAGGAAATGAAAGTTTGGGCATGCTGGGGAGGGTTGGGATGGTGGGCATCTGTGGTTGTGGGAGAGTTGGTATGGTGGGCATCTGTGGTTGTGGGAGAGTCGGCATGGTGGGCAATTGTGGTTGTGGGAGTGTTGGTATTTGTGGTTGTGGCAATGTTGGAGTTGCTTGGAGCAAATTACGTGAAGCATAACACTTCTCGTTGCTCATAACGACAAAGAATACCGCAAAGACAAGGAGATAACTACAGCATGTGGAAGCCATACTAGGATTTATGATAAAATTAACTTAAGGAAAAGCCAAGGAGTGTTTAAGAGTTAAATACAAATGAGCTTGATTTCACTATGAAAAGAATGCACAAAGAATTAGAAATATATAGAGAAGTTTGTAAGGAAGAAGAACTAGTAGATAAGCAAATGTAGAAAATATTGACACTTGGCATAACAATATCAGACTTTCAAGGTTTGGACTTTGCAGTAGTTGAACAATCTTTGGACTTGAGGGCACATTTTGTTTGTTAACTTTCTTCCTAGCTCAGGTGACCAAATTTAATCAGAGAGGCAGAATTGGAATGTGGCTGCTAACAAAAGACACGAGAGGAATTTAGTTCACACGTACACTTCCTGGTGAGGACAGCACTATATATACATTGTTCTTTATCTCTACCAAATAATTACTATATCACATATATCCTCATTCAAACTTCATATCAACTTGTAATCTTTAAACCGATTCTGGAAGCAAGAGAGTAAGTAATTGCTTACTTCTACATGTAGAGATAAAATGTGGCAAATTAAGCATTTCTAATAAAGATATGATTCAAAACCAATACTATGAATCTTCATTCTTAGAAAAGGCATTAAGTTTCTTATTTTGCCTAATAAAAAGAAACATATATGTTTAATGTCAGACAAACTGAGATAACATTCAGAAAAAAAAAAACAGAAAAATAAGTATGAAAACATGTCATATCACACAATATAATAATTAAACTGGTTAATGTATTGAAAATTCAAATATGTACAATAAGCTCAAAACCAAGCTTGGACAGACCCAAGCATTATACAGATAAACCTATATTTATACTATACCAACCATACAGACAAATAAAATTGCTAAGAAATACACCTCAAACTAGAATATACACAGAATGAAAATACCATCTCACAAGACAAAACTCAAACTCAAAGTATGCTAGAAGAGGACCAAGTAGCTTCATCTTGCACAACTCACTATTCCAATTCGCATGCATACTCCAAGTTTAGAATAAGCCATCACATTCAACCATCATTCAGCCACAAGACAGAAATTCTCCCATCTCAATTTCCGCTGAGCACCAACAATATTCACATTCTTAGTCTTCCTAACTCTTATTGACAGAAGCTTGCTTTTGATACTATCCTTAATGATATTATAAACTGCCTCTTCACTTCTTTCCTTATTTTGGAAAATTCTGCAGTTCCTTTCTTGCCACAGAAAGTACACAGTTGCAGCAAGTATGAGTTTATTAACCACTATACCAATGTTATTCCTCCCTTTAAGTCCTCCAACTTCCTGTACAATATATCACACAATATATAAACTCCTTTTAGAAAAGATTATCGACACAATGCATGTAGCTAGTCTTTTGTAGACAGTTTACAGTTAACGGGCGGACAGTAGATAGGTATCCAATATAATTTACAGGATATATAGAATATTCGGCGTTTGAGCTAATAAATATAAAAAGGCTATAGATATGAGGATATGTGAAAATTTCTCAGCATCCAATTTACAAAAAAGCTGCAACTCTACATAGTACATATATATTCAGCCTAAACCCTCTTTCAGATCCACACATAATCTAGAGAGTCTAAAAACTCCATAAACTTAATTTCTGTTTCAGTACGAATTTATATTCTGCTGGTATCCTCTGTACGGGCACCAGAGAATTTAAACATATTTCATGATGTTGTAAATGTAAGCTCACATATTTCTGTGCAGAAACGTGATTATGTTGTTTTGCTTCAGACTTTTATTTATCTGAATATTAATCTATTGGATCAGTGCTAAATTATGGGAATCGGGTAACACTTTTCATAGTTCATCCATAGCTTTAATCGTAATTGGAGGTGCCAACGCAAACAACACTCCTACTTCATTAGTATCAACAAGAGGATGTAAGTTTCAGACGGTGCTGGTAGTTATGATCGAATTAAAGAAACCGATTCATTCAACTTTAAAATAAGAATATATTACAGAAAAATCATATCAAACCACTCAAAGTACTCATAGAAAAAGCCACACACATACTAGTAAAGCATAAATGTAAAACAAATGGATCAAAGACCCTGATCAACGACATAAATAACAAAGCTCCGGATATCCAAGCAATGGGAACGTATGTGTACTAGCCTTTCTTCTTATCTAGCAGCTAATGGATTGTCCGAGTCTATTTCTTGGAAGGTGGTGGAGCAAAGAAGTTAGGGATATTAGGAAGAGTTGTTGGAAAGTTTGGGAGTGTAGGCATTGTTGGCATAGAAGGCAACGGAGGAAAGGAAACCTTGGGCATGTTTGGGAGGGTGGGAAGGGTCGGCATCTGTGGTTGCGGAAGTGTTGGAATTGTGGGCATTTGTGGTTGTGGGAGTGTTGGAATTGTGGGCATTTGTGGCTGTGGAATTGTTGGTAGATTCGGTATTTGTGGTTGTGGCAATGTTGGAGTTGCTTGCAGCAAATTACGTGAAGCATAACACATCTCGTTGTTCAAAACAAAGAATACCGCAAGAACTAGTAGAAAATTAACGTAGCTCGTGGAAGCCATGATAGGATTATGGTGATTAGCTAAAGAATACTCAAGAGAAGAGATAGAGAGTCACAAATGAATTTGAATTGACTATGAAGTGAATGCACAAAAGATCAGAACTATATATAGGGATTGATTGGAGAGTTTCATGATTATACTATTAATTAAATAACTATTAAACATACAAAAGTCATATGCTTAAGTGAATTAAGGCCTTTTGTTGGTTGTTTGGAATGTGAAGATGGTTGTGAGCAGTTTACCAACCTAAGTAGTGGCATCTACAAGAGGAAGAAGGTCTAGTAGATATATGCAGATGTAAAACAAAAGTGACACGTGGCATAATTATACAAAATAGTTGTCTAGGTTAGATGTAGTTGAACAACATAATTCATTTGTTGATTTTCGTCCAACTATAATAATTAATCTTTCAAAACTAGGAAATTCATCAAAAGAATATAGAACAGAGCCTTTACCATAATGTTTTCATTGGTTTAACAAACTTAAATAAGAATATAACCTCTAATATTATTGCTATTTTTCTACCAATAATAAAAGACACGAGAAAAAAAAGTATGTTTTGCCAAACACCAATAGAAAGGAAAAAACAGCAATATTTCAGACGTACAATGTTTGACATTTACGCATCGTGAAATGCAGTCAAAGTTCACCATCATTCTCCAATCTTGCCACTAGTTAAAAAAAATAAAAAACAGGCTTCATGATAAATTAGTGGCTCAAGGGTAAAATAACTAAAACAAAGGCTTTTAAGCCTCAAATATCCGAATATCTATAATATAACTAAAAGAGGAGGTTGAGGGTACATTTGACATCGCTAATCCATACCTTTTAGTCTAATCCTCCATCCTTATTAATCCTCTATTTATTTATTTTTAATATTTATCTAAATTAATTTACACTTTTTGGTTTTCCATCACCAATTTACACTTTAACCCCAATCTAAAACAATTAATTTACACTTTTTGGTTTTTCATCACTAATTTACACTTTAACCCAATTTAAAATAATTAACTTACACTTTTTGATTTTTCATCACCAATTTACACTTTAACCCAATTTAAAAATAATTAATTATAGGTTACACTTTTCGAATATAAGAAACTGTAAATTTTTTATTTAACTAAAGTTGAAAAAAAAAGGTAAACTATAATCAATATTTATATGGAGTTAACTTTCGTATGTATCTTCTTTGAGCGGATAATTTTTGGAGTATTTTGACCGATGGAGTGACTAAGCAGCTAGCAAATTTCCAAGTTGATTTCGGTATATCTATTTAATATATTTGAATTCCAATTTTTTAACTTTAATTAAGATATTTTGAGACTACCCGTCCATTGGACGGGCCTGAACACTAGTTATGTATATTTCTCAATATATGATTGGCAGATGATTTTTACACGGAAGATATTACTTCGTCTACAGAATTTGGATGGAATGGACTATTATACCCTTTAAAGTCTTTTAACAATTCATGTCCTCTAAACAATTTACTCGTACATCAAAAAGTCAAAGTCATTCCTTATTCCAGTATCATGTGTTTCCGGCTTCCTTGACTCATCGGGTAAGAACTATATTCCGATATCATTTGATATCTATTGTCGTCGACAGTTAGAGAAAGGACACTAAAAGTTAGGATTTATCTTTTGCCTAATTCATCAACCCTAGTAAACTAATATAGTGATGTTGAATCAATTTTATCATCATTGGCTAGATTTATTCGAACTCGGTCATCACAAATTAAGCTACAGAAATATATGGTTAATGCATGGTAAGTCCCTAAATCGAGATATATCGCATCAGAAAAAAATACCAAAGGGTTATTTTTTCTGTACATATGCAATACATCGATGCATCTATGTGTTTGTAATTGTTGTCGGTGGCTATATATATGTATCGGAAATGAGTCTAGTACCGTCGGTACATATAGACTTTAATTAGAGATCCAATCTTGATGGTAACTCCCACTATGAAGTGGAGGATCTAGAAGTGAGATAAGATCCAGTAGCCACGGCACAATACTTTCAATTTTTAGAAGTTTATGATTATAAATTGTACTCCAAACATATTAAAGGGTAAAATTGTCCATTCATGCTACTTTTTAGTGTATCAAGTATATAATTCCGTGTAAATATCAACTCCCTATATGATTACGTGCATACAAGAATTAGAAAACTTAATTTTTATCAACTAGTTGCCTTAGCAGAAAAAAGTTTTTCAAAACTTAACTTATGCGAAAATTTTTATATAGTTAAACATCACATGAAAGATTAAATAAAATAAAAATTCTATCGATCATGAGCGATTTATCATTTCAATTAGTGTATGGAATTTGTTATATTTTCGCATTTAATCAGATTGAAAAAGATAAACTCGATTTAAAATCAATAGTTTTGTTACTTAAAAAGGTCTCAATGATAAGAACGTGTTTTAGACCTCAATTTGATAGAGCCGATACTGACGTTGAGGTCCTTTACTCCTTTAGCTACCTCATACCCGTAAACTAAATTATAAATCCATCTAGTGGAATTTGTTTCTTGTTTTCAAATATCAGATGTAATATATTGGACCATATATATATGGGAAAAGTGAGTATGTGGCAGTATGTATCAAACTTGGGTGAAAAACCCGTTACATACTAATTTTTTAATATTTTGAAAAAATACTTGGGCCCTTATGTTTTTTACCTTTTAAAAAAGGTATATGATGGGTTTTTCACCGAACTTTAGTGCCTAACAGTCTCATATTCTCGTCCCCCTATATATATATATATATATATATAGGGAAAGATAATTTGAGACCAACTAAAAAAAGTCCAAAAAAGACCATTGATTTTCGTAACTTACAAACCACCATCATCATCTACTACGATATACAAGACTTTTTTTGTAAAAACACTAAGACTTTCCAGCGACGGACCCACAGAAAAATCATGTGTAAGTTAACTTACACATGATTTTCTGGTGGACCCGTCGCCGGAAAGTTTTAGTGTTTTTACAAAAAAGTCTTGTATATCATAGTAGATGATAATGGTGTACAAAAATCAATAGTCATAATTGGTCCTAAAATAAGAGGTGGTCTCAAAATATATCTCACCCATATATATATATATATATATATTTGTACCATAAGAGCATTGATTTTCACCACCACAAAAAAGTGTTGTAGTTGTAACAAAAATATGTTACTATAATTTTAAGTCATTTAGAGGCAGAAAATTTCACCCTTTACTCATAAATCAACAATTCATGTTATGTTTTTGTTATCTCTATAGTTACATGAGAAATACTTTCAGCACAAGTCAAAAGTCATCCAAAATATTTTATTAATGCATCAAACTTCTATGAATATTATTTAGAAACCAAAAATATAATATATACCATTTGGTCTTGAGTATTGTATTTTAAGTTATACAAACATTTTAAAATATTTGGTCAAAACGTGTTTCGGGTCAATTCAACACTGCAAGTGTAAACCAATGGAAAAATAAACTTAGGTCGCGTTTATTTAACAGAATTTGATGGAATCTGATGGAATTGGAATTGAATTTCATTCTTTAGTGCGTTTGGTTGTTCAAAGAATGAGGAATCTCATTCCGTAGGAATGTAAACATTCCATCATTTGATGGAATCTCCATTCCTTGGGGATGGAGGAAGGAATTCCATTCCTTCCGTCACTTGAATTCTCAAAAAATCAAAAACATTCTGTCAAATTCCATTCCTTCAGATTCCAATTCCTTCGAAAGATTCCATTCCTTCCAAAAACATTCTGTGAACCAAACACACCCTTAGTTTTGTGGATTACGCTAGCTACGCCAAACACCCTCTACATTGGAAGTGTTTCCAAATATGGAATTCTTTTGAGAGTTTTTTGTGCATTTTCTAAAAACACTATAAAAAAAAAATTTCAAAAAAATCCTATTGTATCTTGGTGAAAAAATGGATGAAAGATGTAGGCTGGGTCAACCTTTAGGGGGTGTTTGGTTCATGGAATTCTAAGGAATTCTTTAGAATTGGAATTTTGAATTCCATCGTAGGCTTGTTTGGTTGGAGAAAATATTGAATTGGAATTCAAAACATTCATTCGAATTCCTTAAAACAAAGAGTTGAGAATTCCTTTACTAAATCAATGGAAAGTTATGAATTCCATTAGAATTGAACACTTTGACAAAAAAAACCTTACAAAATAAAAAATAAAAAAAATATAAAAAAGTATACAAGCCTATTTCTTTCATGGCATCATCTCTGTTGGACCACCGCCACCTACCACCATCACCAGCCACCACCATGGCCATTGACGACCATCGTTGGACCACCATTAAAACCCACCATTGATCCATCTTTGTAGACTGCCCTGGCCACTGACGAACGCCATTAAAAAGGCCATTGACCCCATATATGTTAGATCGACGGCCACCGACAATGTAACATCCCAGATTTTTTATATAATTTAAAAAACACTATAGAAGTTAAATACCAATAATATATCATGTAATTTATTTATATAACTATGTGTTATATATATGTATCCATTTTTATCTAGTTTTTAATATCTATGAAATTTATCTATATTATGTCAAATAGATAATAACAATAGTATATTACGAGTACTACTTTTCCTTAGTACATAAGGAAGACAAGGAAATAAAATAAAGAGAGGGGGAGAGGAGTCGACAAAAACAACAACAACAAAAAAAAGAAGCAAAAGACAATCGCCTTTTATGCCATCAGATCGAAAGGATAATAAAGCAATCCAAATACTTACATAGCCATCATGTTATACGATAAATTATTATATGTGATAAGAAATAGTTCAGAAGTTGGAGAATAAAAAGGTAGACGAATTAGAGTTCGAGCAGAAAAAGAAGGGATGAAAAGTTGAATTCGGGTCAACAATCATACCAAATCGTCCTAATCTTTATAGGTTATGATTATCACTTAATCAAGGTATTTTCTTTGTCATTTATGTGATTCTCTTATAAGTTTAATATTATGATTTAAATAGTGATTATCAAAAAGTTATGTTAGCAGCACCCCATATTAATTATTAATTATATGGTATATAACTTTAGAAAGCAGTACGATTTTGACATGATTTTCTATCAACTTTGTAACATGATTTTGATATGATATCATTTTACAAGAAAATGATAAAAAAAAAAATTAAAAAAAAAAATGATAAAGATATAAAAGATGTTAGATATGTGCTTATGTGACATATGTGGAATAGGTGTTGGAAGCATGGACCAAGATCCCACATATTGCAATATGTCTTCAAAAGGTGAGTAACAGATAGAATAGAATGGTAGGTAATATCCAGAATGCATCTAAATATGTATGAGGTATGTACCTATCGCATTATTAGAAGGTTACTTCATACGGGATCGATCTAGATATCTCTTGTATGGGTATGCCATATGTTGTTTATATTTGAATGCATATAACTACCAGAATTTATAGAATAGAATAATGGATAGTAGACATGTATGAAGATACGTATCTATTATATTATAGAAGGTAACCCCCTATGGGATCGATCTAGATATCTTTCTTATGGGGTAGGTCACATGTTATATGTACGTTATAGTACATTTACAGAATTATTAGAAAAGGAATTCCTTATATGTTAGAAGTTGTGTCTGAACATGCTTCAGACTATGCTCAAAATACATATTTGAATGTCTTCAGATTATGTACCAGAAGAGATAACAAGAAGAGATAACAGAATATGCATTCATTTTACGATATAGATCCTGTTTACTCACTAAGTAGTTGTACTTACCGTTTTACATTTTTTACTCTTTTTTTAGGTATGTAAAGCGGCTCTAAAAAGGGGCATGGAAAGATTATTTCATATGGCTAACGGTGTAGCTCGATGGATGGGTAATAGGCATTTCTTGAATCCTTCTTTGATATCCATGTTCGTCCTATTGTGCAACCAATAAAGTTTCACAACAAATATAATGTTTGTATAGTCATTTTTGAAACAATCAATATATATTGGTCATGTAAATTGTTTCGGTTTATGAGTTTTGCAAAAGCTGAAACATTTTCATTATACATATATATATAAATAGAATATGTAAAGTTTGGTTAAAGTTAGTTGTTGGTTGTCAAGTTTAAGTTAGATTATGTCACAAATTATAGTTTGACCTTTTTAAAAGTTGTTAAAAGTTTAAATAATTTTTGCCAAATTCAAAAAATAAAACGAGAAAAAAAAAATTACGGGCGTTTCATACAACCACCGTTGGACTACCATCAGAACCGTCCATCATCGATCACCATCTCGGTTGGATCATCCGATCTATGATGTAATATGTTTTTTTCTTCCTGTTTGATTAAATTATATGGTTTTATGTGTAAAAATGAAATGTCTTTCAAAGACAAATGGAGATTTGTGGGTTTGCTCATGTGTCTGAGTGTGATGGAGGGAAAGTGATAAAAGTGATAGAGACATGAGAGTGAAAGAAGCAACTTTTTTGCTATGAATTATTGGTATGGTAATGTATAAAGTATTTATTAAAATTGATGAGGTTTTATTTTAAAAGGATAATTTTGTCATTTAACATGATTTACTTACCAACTCTTATAAGCTCTACTAAATTCTTTCAACCAAACACAACACATATTTTAAAATTTTTAGATTCCAATTCTATCAAATTCCAATTCTTTTAACAAATTCCAATTCCTTCAAAAAGATTTTGTGAACCAAACTGCCCCTTAGTTTCAACCAATAATAAAAGAAAATAATTATTTTTTTTTTGATATTATAAATTACTTGATCAAAAGTGAAAAAGATGTATGGTTATTGGTACTACTTTTTAATAATATGAAATGTAAAAAGATATTGTAAGACTAATGTGACAACTAGAGTGATGTGAGAATCAAAAAAGGTTTTACCAGCAACTCAAATAAGTATTAAAAATACGCATTATTTAAAAGTTTTTTTTGTGTAGTAATAAGTATATATCTAAATGAAAGTAAATACTTTATTAACAATTTTTAGTTTGAAGCATAAGTTTATTTTATTGCAAATGTACTAGAAACGAGAATATGTCTCGGTCAAATCGTTCTAATTAAACTAAGGCGCATTTAAGTGTGTAGTTTGCTAGAGTTGGCACTTTAATACGCGAACTACACCCATGAGTGCGCCCTACTTCAATTGAAACGCTTTGATCGAGAAAGACAAATTAATTGACACATATATATATTTAAACGAAAGTAAATACTTTATTAACGATTTTTAGTTTGAAGCATAAGTTTATTTTATTGCAAATGTACTAGAAACGATAATATGTCTTGGTCAAATCGTTCTAATTAAACTAAAGCGCTGTAGTTTGATAGAGTTGACACTTTAATTCTCGAACTATACCTATGAGTGTGTCCTGGTTCAGTTGGAACGCTTTGGTCGAGAAAGACACAAATTAATTGACACATATATGTAGATTGTGAGGAAATTTTTCTAAATTAGATCCTAATATTTTTTATTTTTGGTTTAAGATACTAAACTACTTGTCTTCTACGATTTTTGACCTCTTGAATGGATAAAATAAAATTATCGAACAAAACTTCCATGCATTCTTCGATATAAATGTACCGAACAACATAAACCCTCATGTTAGCCCATGAGATAACTAAAGTCCATGACTCACAACAATTGTGATTCAAAGTCCGGCCCAAATCATGTCTATATCTACAAACAAAAAAAAAAAATTCCATTCCAATTCCCAGATATATCGCTGCCGCACTCAACGATATTACCAGATCTCACAAAAAAGTTTGAATAAAGATGATGCGTGCTTGATTGATTTCCTTCATCAAGATCCCCCTCGAATTTAATTTATTTTATTTTAATTCAGATGATATGGAACCATCCCCACAAGAGGTTTGTTTGTTTTGTTTTTTTACTATTACTGTTTTTTTTTTTTTTTTTTTTTTTTTTAAATTTTTTTTTGCTATCTTGATATGGCATCTGTTTAATTTTGACATATTGACAAAGAAGATGCAACTTTTATTTTATTCTCTATGATTATTGTATTTAAAATTGGGATCTAGTTTAAATAAAACAACCAAAACAATCTTTATATGCATCATGAAAATCATCATACATCAATGTATAAATTTGTGCTTAATGAATGAATTCTTCATATATTAGTTTTATTATGATTTGATAGTTAAGATTTATGTTCTATTTGTTATGCTTTAATACTTGGTTTATAATAAAAAACTCTTTAAAACTATAAAATCATAATTATTATAAAATATAACTATCATAGAAAAAGATCCAAAAGAGGAAGATAAATGATCTTTCTTAATTTTATGTTTCCAGTTGTTTTATATTTTTGTATAATAAATGATGAGGTGATCCACCTGACGGGCTCCGCCAGTAGCCGTACGGATTCTGCCATCGGATTCAAAAATTCTTCGAAAGTATATCGAATGATCTCGATAATGAAAGAGCATGAAATTTTAAAAACACCCTTAAATTTTTTATAATTTTAAGAACACTCGCCGGACGCTGTTTGAGATAAAAGATTTTGAATGAATTAAAGGAATAAAATGATTTATGGAGGAGAGAAAAAAATGAGTGGTTAAGATTTAGGAGAAAGAAATGGTATTATAGTTATTTTAGGTTAATATAGAATAGATAGGAATGACATTTTGGGGAAGGTAAATGTTAGAAACTTAAAATTTAAACATGAGCTATATGCTTTATAATCGACGAGAACGGTACCCGCGCGTTGCGGTGGTGATGGAGGTGGTGGCGGGGTAGTGATGTAATGGCGGCGACGGCGGTGGCGATGATGGGGTGATCCTGAGGGGCTCCGCCATTAGCCGTACGGGCTCCGCCCTCGGATTTAAAAAATCGTCAAAAGTATATGGAATAACCGCTATAATGAAAAAGCATGAAATTATAAGAATACCCATTTAATTTTTATAATTTATCGATTTACGGTTTTTGAGATAAAAGATTTTGAATGAATTAGAACAATAAAATGATTTATGGGGGAGGGAGAAAAAAAATGATTGGTTGAGATTTGAGGAGAGAGAAATGGTATTTTAGTTATTTTAGGTAAATATAAAATAAATAGGAGAGGCATTTTGGGGAAGTTAATGTTGAAACTTAAAATTAATATTGAAAATTTAAGTTTAATATTGAAAATCTAGAGGAAATCTGTTTTATAATATAGTATAGACATATCTTGGTTTTTAACTAATTTTACTAATTAATTGTATTGATTTGGTTCGTTAAATCAAGATGTATGGGTTCTCAATTTTTCTTGGTATGTAAAGGCGACTTTAAGGCATGCAAAGAATGCAAAGTAAGAGGATTGTTACTCCCAACACTAGCAATGGCGTATCTTAAAGTTTTGGTAGGGGGGCATATTTTCTTTTCGATTGCTATGTTTTGGGTATTATAGTCGTTTGGATCGGGTCAAACAATAATAACACCAAAAGTCTAAGTTATCTTTGGTTTTTATATCGTCTATAAAAATGAATATTAATATAAGTAATTGTTGATAGACTTGTAAACTTATTGAAGTATCATATAGATTAAACTTTTAGATTAAAAAGTTTAGGGATCTATAAGTTATAAGAAAACAAATCGGAAAGGATCGTCTCAATAAATGTAAGTTTTTGGGTTATGAGTTTCGTAATGTAATGAACAATACATGAATAATTATGTTGTGTAATAAATTACTCTGGTGTTCATTATATGTAATGAATCTTTAAATCTTGTATATTGGATGTATTCAACCAATCAAAACTTGGAAACTAACAACATGGAATTGGACGTGGCAACATATATGGTTGCAACATATATCGGGTACATCCAATAACCGGGATTGAAAGTTCATTATATACAATGAACACTTAAGTGGTTCATTAAGGAGACGGCTAAAGAGGTCCTATGGGAGGTCACGAAACCATAAAGCAACATAAAGTGCATAGGGAATCCTGTGTATTAGCAAAGAGGTCCAAATCAAAATTGCGACAAATCAAAGTTGCTTTAGGGAATTTATCAGGAGTCGGAATGGGATACTAGGAGATTGGTCGTTGGCAAGGGAGCGATAATGAAGCCAAAAGAGATCCACGGAAAGTGTAGCTAAAGCAAAAGAAAGCATGTACGAAGAATTGTATAGGAAACTATAGTCTTATGAGGGAGAAAATGATATCTTCATGACTTATAAAACTAGGGAGAGATGACAAATAGATGAAGGAAATATAATCTATATCAAAGACTAATATGGATGGAGTATAGTGAAGGCAAGTGACATCAGGAAAAAGATGGGAAGAATACACTGCGAAGTGAACGAGGAGGTGAACGTAGTAAATGCTTGTACGACTATGATGATACGAAGATCAACAAGTTAGCCCTAAAGAAGATGTAGAGGATCAAAGCAATAGGGCCAGACCAAATTTTTATTGACGCTTGAGAATGTCTGTGGGACGTGGGGATATGTTAGTGTTACATTAGTGTTATCATAGATATGTATGATATATCGAAGACCGATGTTTGTACCCAATTGGGGAACACTGAGCTTTTCCCTTTAGAAGTGGGCTTGCTCAAGGCTGATCACTTATTACGTTGATTTTGGACGAGTGATTGAGTGTACACGAGGACTTTTCGTGGTTCTTGATTTTTGTTGTGTCATACTCAATGACAGAGGATCTACATCTTATATTTGAACAATGGAGGGGAACTCTAAAACACAATGGCTTGCGCGTGAGCCGAGAAAATATAAAATACATGCGATGCGACTTCGACAAGGATGAGAGTGGGCATAACGTGTGTGATAACATCCATATTGAAGGGCGCATTTTGCACTAAGTTGTCTTTTAGGTACTTGGGATCGGTGTTACATAAATTAGGGAGGATAGATATAGATTAAGAAGTAGCTCATCTGATACATGTTACATGGATACGAGAAGGGTACCCGCGCAATGTGGCGGCGACGGGTAGTGGTGGTGCAGTAAGAGTGGTTATTAATATAAACGTAATTGATATAAAATGGTTATTGTAGTTATTTTAAGGGGTGAAGGTTAGAATGTTGTAAATAATTTCATTAAGAGTATTATTATAGGTACATTAGTTTGGAATATTTAAATTAGTGAATAAATAAGAGAGAGTTTCGATTGATTGGGTTGAAAAATATTTTAAGGATATTTTTGGTAGATGTGGTGTGTGGGTTAAAAATGTGTTGAAAGTTAAGGGTATTTTAGGTTTTTAAAGATGCAAAGTGGAAAAGGGTGAGGGATAGTTTGTTTAATAAAAGTGTGAAGATAGTGGAGAGCTGAAAAGGGTGAGGGATAGTTTGTTTAATAAAAGTGTGAAGATAGTGGAGAGCTGCTAGTCAATTATGACAAGAGGACCCCCTAAAGTTGAAAGGCAAACGGTACATGGTGGTTGTTTGATTGGCTATGCTATACGGGATGGAATGCAGCGGGTGACGAAAGCTCAAACATATCGGATTGAGGTGGCTGAGATAGGATGCGAAGGTGAATATGCGGGGAAACCTTGCTAGACAAAATCCCGACGGGATTCATTGTTAACAAGCTAAATGATTGAAATGTGAGATCCTTTACCCATGTTAAGAAGGGGGACTAAGCTCCGCTTTTTTAGTAGCCGAAATCTATCCAAATAAACGGTGTAAGGAGATCGGGTATGCCTAAACTGAGGTAGGAGGAGAGAATAGCGAAATACCTAAAGGAGTTTTGTTTGTCGAAAGACATGACCTATAATGGGAACACTTAGAACTAGGATTAGGCGCACAAAAGCGATAGGTCCATTTCTGATGCGCCAAAGCGGCTAGCTTTTTGTGCGCAGGGACCACATTTGTAAGAAAAAATTTATGAATCTTTTTTATAGTATTTGTAACATGTAAAATACCTAAACACCATCATTAAGAGTCTTGTTTAAGTACGGATTTGATCAAATTTGGTGTTTGAAAAGAAACCCTTGTTGGTCCATTAAGGAAGAAAGAAGAGATCAACTTGTTGAGAAAGAAAATTTTAGGGGAAAAAGATGACTTACTAATGATAAAAATCATGTTGTGTAAAAGCTCCCAGGCTTGTGCCTAGTTCTTAAGCCAAAGAACGAGTGCTTTTTGTATGCTCTAGGCCTTGAGTTCCAAAAAGCTATGAGGCTTGCGCCTAACAGTTTGGTGCTTTTAAAACCAAGAGAAGAGTAGGATAGGTGTTTCCTTTTTAGGGGTTTTTTGGGTAGTTTTTGCTAGTGAGACCTTACTTACCATGGAATTTTATAACACATGCAAACTAGCACTCTAGGAGCCCTTAGCCTATGTAGGATTACCGGACCTTATGTTTATTTTGTTCATATTTGCTTATATATATATATATATGCTTGCATGTGATACTTATATGTTTATTTACGTGCTTACAGTCACTTATGCTAGTAGGCTTTTTTTGTTAGGGATGTTTTGTTAGGTGGGTAAGGGGAGCTTGTATATGTCACATAATTGCGATTATACCACTTTTGTGATTGTCCATGTGTTTCGCGATCTTGTGGATATTTACTAAAAATTTAATAAAGTTTGGATATTTTTTTGGTTATCTGGGTTATACTTTGTATTTATATTTTTATTCATGTAATACTCTTCTGCACGGTCACTTACCACACACGTTCACTTTTCACTCTCACTTTATGGCCAAAGGGGTCACCTTTCTCTCTCACTTTAAGGCCAAAGAACCTTCTGGAAATAGTCTCTTTACCTTTGTCGTAGAAGTAAGACTCCCTCTTTCCCCATACCCCGTTTATGGTTGTTGTAGGTTTATTATTCTTATTTTTTAATGTGTGATCCTTCAAAGAGTTTGTATCTTTTATTTTATATTTTTATTTCAAAAGAAAAATGCTAAAAGTTATCATTTTTCTTCTTTTCTTTATTGGTTTAGGATGTTGTATGCCAGACATGTGGCGATAGAGGCATCACTGATGCTTTTGTGTATTGTGGTCAGTGTCTTCAGGCTGTCATTCACAGGTATGCTTTGTGTCCTTATTGCTATTTTTTTTTCAGTTGTAAGTTGTTCATAATGCGGTTGGTTTGATGGAATCTTACAACTTGTATTGACCTTTTGAAGCTCTAGTGTCTTTTTCATGAATAATGTGGTCATTCAGCGATATTCGTCTAATCAATTGCTTTGACATGAAATGAAGTATATTGGAAATTGTAACTAAGATTAGCACTAATGAGTTACTCAGATACACTCCTTCATACAATCATACCTTCACGCTCATCATTATGTTTTTTAATTTTGGGTGCTGGGCTATGACCAAAAGTATCCTGCAAAGAGAAACATTATCAAGTAAATATAAGTTATCAACGTGAATAAATGATTCTCTGTGTAGATAATTTGATAGATTTGTGATCTGCAGGTCTTTGTTTATTTATAATTTACATTGGAATACCAAAAAAACTTTCTAGATTCTCTAACGTGCCTGTTCTGCCGTATTCTACGTCTTGGAAGAATGTAGGGGTCATATGCCCAAGATAGTGTCAAGTTTATTGAAACAATTTTGTTTTCCAAGGAAAAGAATTCGTGCTCAGATTGGGCTTAAGATGATATTTTTTTGTAATCTGTAATAGTATATAGTCCAACATTGTGTTTTTTTTTTGAGATTTTTTACTAAGAAAAACTTTTTTCCAGAATAGACATACTGACATGTGTGAAGTATATAGGTCTATATTCTAACATTTTTTTTTTGGCTGTTGTTATTCAGATACTGTTTACTTGTTATGCCAAAGACACGTGATGAATGTGTGATTTGGCATTGTGAAGACTGCAAAATTGAGTTTTTGCAATCCAAGAAAGTGGTCGCTGCAAATTCATTACAAGTAAAGTCGACCCATCCTAAAAAGAAAGAAAAGAAAGAAAAGAAAATATCATCCTTAATAGCACAGACAGAAGAGCTAATTTGTAAGGAGTATATTACAGAATGTGAGGGTAATTATAATAATGAAACAAAATGGGTATTTCCTTCCCATATACCAAAGAAACAACGTACAAACAGGAAAAAGTTTGAAAATTTCCTGATTCCTAAGAAAAAGGAAGATTACAATGTCCAAATTTATGCTACAAAGGATCAAATAGATGGGTCTCAGCCATCTAAGCCATCTTGTAAGCATGAAAAGTTGAATTCTGATTCTCCACACATGGAAAAAGAGTCAGAAAAAGCTACTCTTGATGAATGCGACGATGGAACAACCACTAATATTTGTCAGTCAGTGGATTCTATCGACGGCGACTATTATAGATATGCACTTGCACAACCAGATATGGATCCTATTTGGAGGTTAGAATTCCGATCTATTTATGTGCAAGCCTATATTATTGTTACTAGTCAATATATCATGTATACAGAATACCTATATCAGAGAGATGTATTTACCCCTTACAGGGGTGTAAATGGTCCGGTTTGGTTTGTTTTGATCAACAAATAGACCAAACCAGTTTTCTTGGTCTTAAAGAAGTTTAATCCTAATTAGAGCCGGCAATTATTGCCCAAACATGTACGATTGGGTCATACTGTGTATTTAATTTAGTTATTTGGGTGATAATGGGTGTTAAGATTTTCTCATGCGGGTTAGAATGGATCAAAAAAAAACATCAATACTTGGAACACGGGTCATACTGGGCAGGTATCTGTATCTTGTTAATCACATGTCAGATGTGAACATGAAATATAAGAGGCGTTTTTCTTCTGTAGATGAGAAGAACTTGGGAGGGTTTTTTATTTATATACAGTAGATATATACTCCCGATATAGAAGGTAGAAGATGAATAAAAAAAACAATAATAAAATGAATGTCCCTTATTTGTCCATGTAGACTGCAATGAAGAGGGTGAGGGAATCAAGGAAATGACAAAAACTACCAAAAGTTATTACTCTGTATTTGATATTTTATATATTATTATTATTATTATTAAAAAAATGATTTAATGATTTTTCCATGCTTAACAATCAATATTCATTGAAACAACAAAAAATACTTAAAATAACAATTGGATATAATAAATACTCTACTTAAACAATGTTCAAATCCAAGCGGACCCATTTTGGCCCGGATCCGTTTTGACCCGGCCAGTTCTGACCCATTTTGAAGTTGACTCGTTCTGACCCGGACCCGTTTCAACCCGAACCCGTATTGACCGGTCACCCAAACCCGCCCATTTTGCCACCTCTAATCCTAATCATCTACTTTACTTTAATTAACCAGACCAAACAACGCGTCCAAAACAGGTTTGCTTTGATTGGTTTTGCTTTAAAAAGTTTTAATGAAATGATATTATAAACTATAAGTGGTATTTAATAATTACTTTAAATAGATATCATCATTAGGACTCGCATCTCATAAGTGTACTTTATGCTTTTATGTTTAGGTTCAAGTTTTTGACCACTTAACTTAAGGCCATGTCCCATTTAATTAGATGTATGTTATGCCTGTTGAGACCCATCTACATATGTATGCGTATATGTATACGAGTATGTTAATGTTTGAAATTTTTATATTTTTACCATCTCATTTTGACCTTTTTTAGTTTAACATTATATAACCTGCTAGGAATGTTTAACAATTACTTTAAATAGATATTACCAGTAGGACTCGCATCTCATAAGTGTACTGTATGCTTTTATGTTTAGGTTCAAGTTTTTGACGACTTAACTTACGGCCCTGTCCCATTTAATTACATGTATGTTATACCTGTTGGGACCCATCTACATATGTATGCGTATATGTGTGACGTATTTGTGTATATGAGTATGTTAATGTTTGACATTTTTGTATCTATACAATTTCACTTTGACCTTTTTTTAGTTAACGTTTATATAAGCTGCTAGGATTGCTTAGTTATGCATATTCATGTGTCTATTCCCTAACTTCTTACCTAGTCGACATGTTTAATTTCAATTCTACACAATGGGATCCGGGGTGTTCACCAATCCGTCAAAAGCGAATGAACTACCCAAACCGAATGCATACCTGAACACTTTTTTTATACTTCATGCAAGTATGAATACTTAATGCCAGATTATTAAACCTTCTTTACATCTGAATTGGAAGACTCATTCATGTTTGTATAGGCGTGTTACCCTTTTGATGATTTTTATGTTATATGAATTATGCCAAAACCATCTTATTTCTTTTTATATTACTTACTCTCTCAACATTGATCAGGGGGGACATCACTATTCTTGGGACAAGTAATGATCTTCTTTTTAAAGGATTTGCTGCCCACGCTTCAAATAAAGCTTGTCATCAGGTCATTCAAGAAGCAAAAATGCTACCAGCACTACTTCACCTAGAAATGCTCCCCAAGAGTGATCTCTGGCCAAAAAGTTTCAAGGAGTCTCCGCCATCTGATGACAAGATAGGCCTCTACTTTTTTTCAGGAGATCCAGTGTAATGATTTATCCATTTCAGTTTTTTATTGAGCTTTATTGATTGTACTCCATTTTTTATTTCTAATTTTTTTTGGGTGGATTCAGTAACGGAAAGGCTTACGATCGCTTTGTTCGATACATGATGGATGATGGGTTAGCAATGAGAACCTCAACCAAAAATGCGGAGCTATTGATATTCACTTCTATATATCTGCCTCCATTGTTCTGGAGTGAGTTATTGATGATGAACTTAATCAATTTACATTATTTTTGTTTACTATACTAATATCAAAAGTTTTTCAGGATATCAAGGAAAGTATTATCTCTGGGGAGTTTTTAAAGGAAAAAGGAATGGTCATACATCACAAGATCCTTCAATCGATATAAAGAAAATGCTGACGAGGGTGAAAACTTTGGATGCTTGCAGTCCTCGAAGTCCTTTAAGCAATAACGGTATAGTGTTCATATGTCTCATTTCTCTGCATTGATTTATACTGTGAAAAGCAGCATTTGACTTGATTCATGGTTGCCGCTTGATGCAAAATCAAACTTATTTATTTACTATCATTTTACATCATGGTGTTTTTTAATTAAGTTACTTGTTCGAACTAATATATTGAAGTCTCTAGCAGGTGATAATGGTGGTGTTGATATGGATACAGAATCTGGAGGTTAACCTGTTTGAGAATTCGGGAACTGAACATAGCATATGATTCTAAACGTAATTTAGGTAACAGCTATAGCCAGTATCTACATGTGTTCTGTTCGTCATCTGCCGACCATGTAGTTGAAATGGTTTAAAGAAATCACCTCTTAGTTTAGATTCTAAAACCCTTGAGTTTAACCTAACTTTTTAAGTATCTTGTATAGAATTGTTCTCAAGTCTCTAGAACTAACCACTAATTTGCTTTACTGTAAAGAGGCATCAATTGTTCTCAAGTCTCTAGAACTAACCACTAATTTGCTTTACTGTAAAGAGGCATCAACGTTTGTAACTTTGTTAGTAATAGTATCTTTTACAAAGTTGCTCAAAAGGTCTCTAGAACTAACCACTAATTGCTAGTACCGTATCGATAGAACACAAACAGGACCTGAGTTGGTTTTTGATTATTGGTTACCAGGATTATGGCCGGTAAATTACCACATACCGGTACCACGCTGAGGTATTAGGATTTAAGATGAGGGGTTCTTTTCTGTTCTATTTGATAAACTCATCCGGTCGGTTCAATGTTTGTAAGCAGTGACATTTTGCCATATTGTTGCAAGTTCCAGGCCAGGTGTGGATAATGATTCATATGATATGGTATCAGCTGCCATTGGGCCTCTGCCAACTGTCGACACCTTTCTTCATCTTCCTTACTGTCACATTAACTTTTCTCTCTCCTAAATCACATTTTCCTTACTAACATTTATATTTTTATAACGAAAGTTTATATTTTAAAATTATACTAACATTTTTCCAAAGCTTTATATAGCATTGTATTGTATGTTATATACGACAACCTATAATGCAATTTACATTTAGATGGTTGCACGTATAAATGACCTCACAAGAAATACTTCAAAAATATTGAAAAACTAAACTTCCTTATATATTAGCATGATATATATTTTGTTTTTTTAACAATAGTAATGGATCCATAAAATTGATTAGTTTTTCTAAAGTTATTCGGAAAAGAAGTCTTTTACTAAAAAGTATACTCAACGGATATTCCTTCTCATTTTCATGAATATTTTCTTAGTTATCCCCAAAACATTTACCTGGTGTCCCAGTGAGCTCTGATTTTGAGACTTTTAGTGAAATCGTCGATCTCAAAAGTCTAAAAACCAATGAATTTGATCGTGGACTATTAGTTTAATTACACATTGATCTCGTTTAACAATATTTTTCCAAATAGAATTTACACATCTTAATCTTATCTTAACTACCTTTTAAAGCATTTAAGTCTCTTATTTCTTTTAAAAAGGAGATTCTATCCAAATTATCCATCTTTTATTCCCTAATTTAAATATATTCACTTAATATACCTCTAATACCTTTAATAAAACTTTTTAAAACATACATCATTCAATTCTTAATGTAATCACAATATCTCCTTTTATATCAATTACCTTTATATTAATAACCATCCCACTACATTCACCATTGCCACCACAACCCATTGCTGCCACCACCATACCGCCGCATTGTGCGGACAAGTAACTAATTACACAATAGGTTCAAAACTATGCTATTATGTGAACACTAATTATGGTGGGTTTTAGGCCCATATTTTGAGTGAATAATAAATCCTTATTTTTCTCCAATCTATTAAAGATATATATGCAAATATTTATATTTATATTTATTGGTTTTGTTTGGTTCAATTCTATCGCAGAATGCAAATCAGTTTTGGTTCGATAAATTTTGTATCTATACAAAGATCAAAGTCCTAATACATAAAACTTTAATCTAATATCTTAATCAAGTGAAAATAAGTAGGTAAAGAAAAAAAAAACTATGCTCTAAATTTAAAAATTAACTAACTGTGCACTTTCTTTCATATATATACACTTAACTTTTAAATAACGTGTATCAGTGTATGTTATAATACTTTTTGAGTGGCTTGTCAAAAGATTAAATATGAAAGATGTAAGATGTACACAATCATATCTTTACAAATAGGTAAAAAAAAAAAAAAATTACTTTGAAAATGATATCATGATAAACACATAGGTGATAATCCGTATAGTAATATATATGTTTTAAGATTTTTACTGTATAATATTTAATTGGTAGTGTATCTATATTATATTATAAAGCAAATTCCTCCTGTCTAAATTTTAAGTTTCAACATTTACTTTCCCAAAATGTCCCATATCTATTCAATGTTTATCTAAAATAACTATATTACCCTTTCTCTCTCCTCAAATCTCAATCAATCATTTTTTTTTTCTCTTCTCCATAAATCATTTATTCCTCGAATTCATTCAAAATCTTTTATGTCAAAAACCGTACATCGATATATTATAAAAATTATATGAGTGTTCTTAAAATTTCATGCTCTTTCATTAGGGATGTCATTCGATATACTTTCGACGAATTTTAAAATCCGGACGGAGCCCGTACGGCTAACGCATTTGACTATCATACTCTTTGACATATCAACTCCTATGACCTATCACACTTTATAACCTAGCTATCACCCCCACCATCTCACCATCGCAACGCATAGGTAATTACTCTCGTAACTATAAAAGGATTTGTGTGACTCTCTATTCAACTTAAACGGTCAGTTATATTTTGCCAAACACAATTTTAGTTTCATTTATTTAACCGCATTATCAAAGAAAGAAAAAAATACAAATTCCTATAAAAACTGGTTTATTTATCAATTAGCTCATTAGTGACAACAAGTATGATGAAAAGTTAGCCCAAATAAAAAATTGTGAAGAATAACTTTAGTTTTAGTTGAAGGCCCAAAATAAAACAAGTAGGGTTGCCCTAGCTATAAAATATAAATCATTTCTATTCTATCACACCCACAATTCCATTCGCCGCTCTCCTCTAACACCCTAAACCAATATCAATACCGAAAGATCTCACAAAAAACAACTTGAATCAAGATGCGTGCTAAGGTAAAATTATTTATTCATATATATATATATATATGTATATATATCTGTATCTATAGTATGTTTGGTTTGTTTTATATTTAGTTACATATTTTTTCAAAGGTAATCACTTTTAATTAACTAATACATATGTGACTCTTTTTATGTAAACATTGTTATTATAATTTCATATGTGGTTCAAGTCTGTTTTGATCTGTTGGTATCACTTTATTTATAATTTTTGGATTTTGTGTTTATTTTGTTGGTATCAATTTATTTATGATTTGTTTATATTTGTGTTTATTTTTGTGAATTTTATTTGCTTGAAGAAACAACTTTTTTTCATGTGACTTTTTATAAATTCGAAAGATAAAATCATAAAGGTCTTAGAAATTAACAATCAGAGTCAAGTATTAGGAAATTTAGGCTCGGCTCGTTTAATAATCACTCAGCCTGAGTCGACTCGCTTCATAATCACTCGGCCTGAGTCGACTCGTACTCTGGATAACTTTAAAAAACTTTGTGTTCTAGCTTTAAAAAATTAGTTATTGTTTGAGTTTGTGATTTTGAATTTTATATAACTATATTTCATTTCGTAAACGATTAATAATTATTTGAACTCAAGCTCAAATAATCTCATTTTTTTACTTTTAATAAACTAATCTACGAGTATAAAAACTAAGGGGTTGATTTTTAGGGGAGAGATTTTATATTCAAACATGTGATTTTCTAGCAGTATATTGGTTTTTCCCAAAAACTAATAAAACTTGCTTTAAGTAAGCCAGCTGGGCTTGCGCGAGTCGTGAAGCTTGAATAGCTTGCTTGACTTTAATCATCAAACAAACATTAGAATAAGCTGAGATGAACGCTCGTGAAACTATTTGAGTTGTAACTTTGTGTTTGATTTTGAAAGCCACCGAACTTGAGTAGCCTTTTAAACGATCGGATTGATCTTGTCTCTATGTAGCAAAATTGTTTTGTAATTGGGATTTTTGTATTGAATTTATCAAGTTTAAATTGATTATTGAATCATTGGTATTTGTAGTGGAAGAAGAAGAGAATGAGGAGGCTAAAGAGGAAGCGCCGAAAGATGAGGCAAAGATCCAAGTAGACGATTAGGCTGTGTAGGATGGCTTCTTCCAATCTTTCTTCATGCACATCGTCTCTTTGGAGTTTGTATGTAAAAGATGGATCTTTGGGTTGAAGCTTTATTATATAGTCTAGTTAGTTTCTGCATGCTTGCTATCTTTAATTTCTGTTTTTCCTTATGCTTTACCCGAATACTACTGTCTTGGGGTTTTAACATTTTGAGTTGAACTTATCATTTTGAATCACTAGTGTTTGCTGTGTTTAATTACTTAAATCCTTGTCAAATCTTTAGACCGAGCTTGGTTCTTGTTTTATGATTCAGGATATAGTTTGGAATTAGGCGGTTGTTAGACGATTTTACATGAAAGCCGAGACGATCTTTGTGTTATTAAAAGTTATCTGATTGTCGATGTGAAAATGTAGTTGAGGTCAAAAGCCTGAACGCGTGCCATTTTTACACATTGTTACATATGTTGTCCGGTCTCCACTTTTGATGTACCTTTTCTTCCCTCTAATGTGCAGCTAATCTCAACTTTAAATTTGATCGTCATTTGGCTTTCAGTATGAATCTTATGAGAGCCTTGAATGGGGAAGGGCTGCTTATGAGAACCTGTCTATAAGAGAGAGACTAATGTTTTTTTTATATCAATTTATCTCATCTTCATGCTGGAGTTTTTAGGATGCTAGTAAAGCTTTTGATCAAAATCTGGCTTGAGTCTTCGAAAATAAAAAAAAAGTATAGTTTAAACTTATACAAAAGAACTTCAATGTTATTCTAAAAAAATTATATGCATTCATAACCCAATTCAGACCTTCAATGCTATAAGTTTATCCAATTATATGCATCCAGTTTGGTTACCGACTACAAAGGCAAAACAACTGAGCCTCGCATTGCACCAATCAGTATCTCCAGTTAATCTTTGTATTTGTGGGCTTTCACAGTTTCACATACGTATTGACACTGGGTTAGGTATAAGATGTTTCTACCAAGTACCTGTACCGACCAAACACAGACAAGACCAGAATTGGTTTTGGTTGGCTTTAATTCGTATCGGCCCCCAAAAGGATTATGACCGACAAATTACTACATACCTCTCCCTCGACCCCGAATCCTACATGGCAATCAAACACTGCACCACCCAGTTCTTGGTGAGGCATTTGGTTGCTGAACGTAACGTTGCTTGTTATTATTAAATTTATTAGTGTTTAGCTTTTACGGCAACTAGTGTTTTGCTAGTAAAATTTATGTCATTCTAAAAAATATTATTTTGTGTTTTAGCTGTAAAAGTAAAACCCATTTGTTTATGTTTACTAACTATTGGATTGAAGTTTTATTGTTTTTAAAAAAAATGCTAGAATTTTATGTTTTAATGGTGGAATGCAGACACGTCAGTTATTGAGTAATTAGATTATTACCAGCATAATATACGGGAAACATACATAATTAATGACATTTTAAATTTTTATAATGTCATGAAGTTACAGTAGTGGTCATTTAGATACAGGTTGACACTGACCAGATAGTTGAAAAATTGATACATCATCTTTTAGAAGTCTCGCTAAGTAAGGTTTTCGTTTATTTGGATGTTTTTCCTTCATGCGAATATGTCTGCATTGTCATTGTACTTGTGGTTTAATATTTTGCTCGAATAGTTTAGTTATAGACTAAAATTACTAAGCAATTTAATTATCAATCTATATATCACATGTTGTTTTAATCTAACCTAAAATTATGCATAATAGCATTGCAATTTCATACAATTATTTTTTAGATATATAACTGTGATAACTTACTATAAACTCCATATTTTTTTATTTTTTTTTTAAAAAAAAGGCCAGTTTGACATCCAGTTCGATTTTCAAAACATTGATTTAATAAAAACGTTATATAATAAAAATCTTATAACCAAATTTTATTCGTGATATAATAAAAATCCTATATAAAAATATAATTTAATAAAAACATATTACATTAAAGAAAAGGAAAATTTTGTGGTAAAAAATTAAAAATTAATTTTAAAGATAAAAAATGATTTAAAGTATAAAAATATTAGATTCCATAATTATATCATTAAAAACATTAATTGTTAATGTCTATAAACTTAAATAAGAAAATAATAATAATTTAAAATTTTAAAATAAAATTAAATCTAAATAAGGTAAATAAGGTATATGACTTTCTCATTTGATTTATGGCTCTAATTAAAAGTTGAACTTTATCTAAATGTCCATACTTCTTTAATTATAAATTGTGGTTTCTATTTTATATATATTTATAGATGTGAGATTGAAACGACCAAACAAGCCTCTATTCTTAAGCTCTCCCAGGTTATAAAACTTTTTAGTTTAGCCATTTTTTATTTTTGAGTTTATTAAATAATGGTTGATGAACTCTTGTTAAGAATTTGGCAAAAAATGTTAAAATAACAAAGCTGATTCTATTTATACTATTATACGAGTATAAAAACTATAAACATATTGAAAGTGCAAAAATATGTTTTCTTACTTGTTTACATCATTTACCTTTAACTACAAAAATATCTACGCTATCCACTATAAATCAATTACCTTACACAACTTGCTGTCTAAACACTATCGTCGCTCTATTGCATGGATATTCTTATAGTTTATACGAATAGATACGATAAAATAAAAAGAAAATGTCACAAATGATGCTTGTGGTTGTTGGACATTGGTATTCGCATTTTGTCCCGTATGTTTTTTTTCCCATTGCAATCAGTTCCTTGATTAAAGGTAAATAAATGCGAATATTGACAACCACAAGAACCATTTGTTACATTTTCTTTAAAATAAATGTGAATTTTCCTCAAAATGAAATTAAAATGGAGGGATGATTAAGAAGGCGTTTGCCTTGGTGCTTTTTAATCTAATGGTGCTGTCGTGCTAGCCTGTTTCGTTACTCAGCACCATGTTGTCCACGGCCTCCCAGGTCATAAGATCACACACCAAAAGATCACTATCCAAACTAGGATCCAAAAACTCAAAATTCTGATAATAAATATCTAATGACATGGGTATACATATTGCTTGACTTATGATAGTTAACATTTAATGACTTATGTTGTAATATGTTGGTATCTTGTCTTTGCGGAATGTTCAAAAAAAATCTTGTCTTTGCAGCTTTTTTAAACATGCATCATAACACTCAAAGTATAAACCAGTAGCACGAATTTTAGAGTCGGGGATTACTTTTATATCTTGAAGCTTATCGGAATTAATACAAGTTATTGTTATTTATTTCACAGGTTTTAACAGTCAAAATATGAAAAAATATCTAGATCGTCGTGTACTTAGATAATTAATAGTATCTTGGTCATCTAGTTAAATATTAATATAAATATATATATTATAAATCCTAGTAGACTAAGTTGTTGGCATGGATTAAAAGTTAATGCCTTAAAAAAGACATTTACATATAAAATTATACATGTAAAAGAAAGATGAGAGGCTTCTTTGACCCTGTATCAAAAACATTTTTAATGAATACTAATGATAAAATCTCTGAAGTCAGGGATTATTCATATGTCTTGGAGCTTATTGTAATTGACATGTGTTTCTAATCTCTTTTTGCATGTTTACCAATCTCTTTAGGGTCATCTAGTTAATGGTTTTTTCATTTGTTTTTACATTTCACTTAATGTATTTCTTTATTCACTAATGTTTTTTTCCTTATATGGTTATATTTTAAAATTTTGTTATTATTAGTATAAAAGGACATTATACATTAATGAAAGTATAATTCCTGGTTGTAAGGATTAAATGTTATTGTCAGTAAAGTATATGTTTTGACAACAAATAAAGACATTAAATATAGTAAATAAAAGTAAACAAGTTGTTGGTGAGGATTAAACACTTATACCTAGTAGAGGAAAGGGCCCGGTTTTATTTTCAGTCATTAAATGTTAAGTAAAACTAATTTATTTATATATCAAGTAAAAAATAGGTAATTAGGTTATTTTTGTTTATTAAATTAAAAAAGAAACATAAAATTTAACTGAATATATTAAGTTTTCAACTGTTAAGCATATTACGTAAAAAAGAGGCAGAACCTTACCAGTAAAAAGTTAATACCTATTAGAGTAATGATGAGAGGCTTTGATTATAAAAGTTATTACAATTTGAGATTTTATTTTATTGTTTGGAAAAAAGGTTATCAACCTATGAATTAGCAAATGTAGAACTAAATAACACCTTGAATTGAAAAACAATAAGTTTTTTAGGTTTTAATTCATTAGCCTCCGGTGACCATACTTTCATAAAACCATCATTGGGTGGTGGTTCCTCTTCTCTTCTTCCTCTTGAACCTCGAACAAAAAAAAGTTGTTGAATAACATATAGATATGAGGAACTTTTTTTTATATATGTTTTTCTTTCTAGTACAATAACTAGTCTTTCAAAACTAAGAAACTTAATGTCAAATCCATCATTTGCCACTCATTTACTAATTAGCTTTTTGCTTTACCTCATTACTCTGTGTATCCTAAGATAAGATATCATCGATCCCATAATCATTAATTTGCTTTCATTTTTCATTTTGCAGTAATATAATCTTTTTGTGTTATTTTCACCAAAAAATCCATAGATGGATGAGATTTTTTTTTTTCAGCTACTTTTTTCGTTTTTAAGTCCACTACTCAGCTATTCTTTTCGTCATTCATTAATGTATTTTTTAATTCATTAATGTTTTTTTCTTATACGGTTAGAGTTAAAAATGTTAGTGGTGGAAATTAAATGTTATTGTCACTGGACATTATTATACATTAATGAAAGTACAATTGTTGGTTGTAAAAATTAAATGCAACCGACTGTATATTTGGAAAAAAAAGTTACTGAAAATAAATAAAGGTATAATAAACGAAAGTAAACAAGTTGTTGGTGGGGACTAAAAGTTAATGCCTAGTAAAGTAAGAGCCTACCATGTCCACTTACATAGCCTATACCTTGTCCATAGCACATACTACCATTTTCTCCATTTGTTAACAAAAGTTGCTTATGGTTTTTTTTCTCTTTTTTCAAAACCGTAAAGCTTATCTTCATATGTTTTTAGTCTCTTCACGGCTGCTATTCCCATCCAAGGAATTAAAAGGGAGATGATATTGGTACCATGGTTTTTTATTGAGTTACCACATTATTATACAAGTTAGTACACTGTACAAATAGATTACGCATAACTATGGTACATTAATGAGAACTTGTGATACAAATATCATTTTCCAAATTAAAATGACACAACAGGATTCGTATGAGCTGTAAACAAAGTTGGGAACTTGGGATCGGTTAGGCAAGGGAGGAGTCAGAATTTTCTTTAAAACTCGTATCAGAGCGGGAAATAATTGGATTGAGTTTTTTCTATACAAAAATAATAGATATGGAAATTATATGTATAAAGATAGATTATAAACACAAACAAAAAAAAAACCAAATTTATTAAACAAAAATGATAAACTTTGTAATCTTATATGACTTTTGGAAAAAAAAAACAAATTGAGTTAGATAAGGATATATAAGTATATATTAAATATAACATTCAATTCAATTCAATTCAAAAGGTAAAACTAAGACAAAATCAAAGGGATGAAAATGAAAAATAAGTATTACTAACTTATTATAATATCTAAGGTTGTCTAACAAGCTATAAATATCAACCTTTATCTCTGTCTCTTTCTCTCCTCACATTTATTATATCTTTCTCTTATATTCTATTTTCTTCATCAAAGCTTGGTTGGACGCTAGCAATTGCCTAATAGAAAGTCAAACTCTTCTTCTTTATAATGAAGCCACCACCGTGATCACTAGCGTACGGTTAGCCTCTTTTTATTTGTTTTAATTTTTCCCCTCTTTTCTTCATCCACCGGAAAATTTTTTATCACCATCGCTATGTTCCACCATTGACCGTTGTTGACCAGGTTTTAGTTTGAGTCCGGAAAACTCGAATTGGTAGCCGGCCGATACATGATCTGATTCCAGGAAATCCGCTGTATCAGCCGAGTTTCACAACCCTCATTGTAGACCTGAAAAAGATTTACACAGGACTATAAACTCTTTGGTACTTAGTTTCATGTGGGAGTTAGATAAGGAATTGACAAACCCGAAAATCGACATCGAAATCAAGGTTGCGTAGATGCCGAGAGCACTCTTTGTATTCCTGAGATCTACATTGTCTCGAAAATCAGTTGCCAGAATACCAAGAATTACCCACACTATCTTCAATATTGTATAAACCATATGCAAGAATGCAGAACCATCACATGAAACTAAATTGGAAAGAGGTCCAACCTAAGCCTTTGTTTCCCTGGGATCACTATTCAATGGAATTAAGTTGTCTTAGCTGCTCAAATTTTGCTGGAAGACGCTCCTCGATCGCACGGTGCAGGAAGACATCAATATTATCTATAGTTAATAAGTTCCTTTGTGAAAACCTTTACCTCCCAGCAAATATCAGATATGCCTGTACAATTGCTATCAATTCACTTGCATCTGACATAGTAGTTTTCGAAGCATGATTAGGTACGTACTAAACTGTTTGGTTCTTCCCAACGTTGAAAGTGAAAATAAAGATTTCGATTTGATACTTTCTCGTTCATCGGTGAATACCGATTTTGGTGTTGCCACCATAGAAACCTGCAATGCTTTGAAAACTACCATTTTAGATTCGAGTGAATTGACAACAACAATACTCGTATATTTGATATTTGTTGGGGAGGTAAAGATTTTCAAGGAGGAACTTATTAATTTTACAGATAATATCGATGTTTTCATGGGTCGTGCCATCGAGAAGCCTTTTATGGCAAACTTTGAGCAGCTAGACGAGCTTTTTCCAATGAATAGTGATCCCAAGGAATTAAATGCTAAGGTTGGGTCTCTTTCCAATTCAGTTTCATGTAATGGTTCTGGCATATGGTTTATAAATTAGTGAAGATAGTATGGGTAATTCTTGGTATTCTTGCAACTGGGTTTTTGCTGGTTGTTTAGCTTCGAGACAATGTAGATCTCATTAATACAAAGTGAAAGATCGCCCTCGTTTATAGACCAACAAAAACGAGATAAATTAAGGATATGTTGGGGTGCGGGATTCCCAAGATAACCCAAGATTTATATATCATTTTTGTGTAATATGCATAAATATAAACATTCGTATTTGGTTAATGGTGCAACAATTTTAAGAACAAGAATACCAAATATGTATCTTACTTCCTAAATCGAATCACCACGAGTGTGTGTTTTGCGGAGTCTGCGTGATTTGTGAAACTTTATTTGAGAGTTCTTAGGCTCTAGTAGTACAAGTCTTACAATTCCTATATTCTGCTTTTTTTAGTCACATGCTTTTGCTATGTTCTCTATCTAATACGTGAACCACACATCTATATTTATAGAGCTAGGCTGGAGAACACGCATGGGAATGCGTGTTTCCTTTAGGCCAACAGATCTTGGGTTTGACAACAACAAATCACTACTTACATCATACCATCAAACAATCAATCAAATCAATAAATCAACGTAATAAAAAACATGATCAAAATCATCACCACAAGTTGGTACCAATGAGGCCAAGTTGTTAGGGACGCTTGCATTAGACAACTTGCCTAGTCTTATTGCTCGCGACACTTCCCATAAGGTTGCCAGGGGCGCTTCCCATTAGAAAACCCCGCTATATGATTAATAACTGGGGTGTATCTCGTCAGATTGCCAGGGGCGCTTCCCATTAGATAATCTATCAATCAATCAAGAATCACAATGCCCTGGGAGCTTCCCGAAGGCATACACATAAACATTCAACTATCATCTAAATATTGTATCAATAAAGATATCGACACTAGTTTTACAAAATCGAGTACACATTCCACCCCAAAGTTATCAAAGATAGGGCTATGATAAATCACGTGTTAGTCGAAAAAAGTTATCAACACATCATATATAATCGGTACCCAACAAGAAACATAATTGTATACATTTGTCAAAATAATACTACAACATTTTCTAAGGCTTTTTATAGTATAGTGCAAATTTGATGTTTATAAATCACCATCTCAAAAAATATACATCAAAAATATTGAACTAAACTATCTTATGTGGAAATAAATACGAATACTACCTTAGGGAAATAAATATTTTGTCATCAAGAAAGTAAAATGGCCAAAACTGGTCAATGGTACAAAAATCTGATTCGAGTCGACCGATATGATGATTAGGCCGTTACATCTAAGTCCAAAAAAAAATCACGATATCCGGATAACTTAGTAAAGAGAAAAGCTTCCCAATTAAACCATCTTTTTGTAGGACATGTCAAGATTAAAACAAGCCACGTATGCATCCAACAACAATGCCACATATTGACACATGTCTCACTAACTAGATGACATATACCACCACACCAAACTACAAAGTACCAAACTAGTCACTTTAAAATTATTTTATCGCGCCGTTATATTTAACTCAAAAACTAGTCCTCTAAATTCAACAACTCAATAATAAGAATGGCTAAAAACAAAGGCGATATTAAATATGGAACAGCACAAGCAAAACTATCAGAAGATGAATCGTTAAGAGTTGCATACAAAGCAGGAACTCCCTTAGAAGCCGGCAAGATTGCGGATTCCGAACCCGTTGATCTCTTCTCGGCCGCTAACAAAATCTCTCAGGCTAACCAACAGCAAAACAAAGGTGTGATTGCGGAATCGGACCCTGTTGATCTATTTTCGGCTGCTCGACACGTTGCTGATGCTAAACATAAGGATGAAAAAGACACCATGGCCAACCGACAACCTCTCCCAACTGATTAAGCAATTTTATGTTATAAAGCCTATGAGATGATATGTACGTACATGACAGTCTTTTGTCACACATAAGTTTAAGTTTTACGTAGTTGCATACTTGTTTTTATTGTTCGTTACTACTAAATAAATATTGTTGTGATAACCTTTGGAAAGCGTAGTCCGAGCTTTTCTTGACCATCATCGAGATTTTATCGTAATTAATTATTTATTTACAATCAATAAAACATATAAAAGGTAGGTGTTAAAATTTTTTTTTTATAATTTAAAAAAATATTTATTATAATTTAACTTCGATCATCGGTTTATTTTAACCATAATTTATTTGCAACCAAAGAAAATCAAATTACAAAACTCATGGTTTTACAGGGGGTTGCAAATCATTAAGTTATGCGAGCTCATAAACCTAGCTATAAACCTTTGAAGAAGCTTTTATTTTGACTATAATAACTGTTGACATATCTGGCCAAGCTTGCAAATGTGCCAACCCTTTTGAATCGTGGAAGAACGATATATGTTCTCGAGTTATCTGAGCCAAACTTATACTTCAAACGAGTTTGCCTTACGTATAAATTTTAGACATGTTTAAGAGGTATTTCAGACTAGCTCAATAACCTTCGGTCCAAGAAGTTGAGATAGGTATTTTGTAACTTCACGATAAGAAAGTCATCTGTTCAAATGACCAAAAAAAAAAGATAATTCAAGTTTCATTAACACCAAAATTAATTGCTTGAAACCTCATCGGAGACCTTTTTATATGAGTTGACCTTAAAAAACCAAATATAATATGAGTTGACCTTAAGAAAACCAAAATTAATATTGAATCGACTCCGTTATTATTTATCAAATTAACCAAAAATAAAAGTAAAATTACAGAAAACAGTTTCATCCGGCCAAAACAATTTAAACTATTTTGTATTTAAGAGATGCCATTAATTAGTTTTACAAATATGTTGCTAATTAGTTGTACACATTTTTGCAGTCTTGCTGATTAGCTGTATAAGCATTTGTTCGTCATTAAAAAAAAACAAAAAAAAATAAAATCTGAACCACCATAGAGATTTTAAAAAAAAGGCTAATTGCTTGGAAAGTACTCCTACTTTGACACTTTTGTTTTTGTGAGGTTCAAACAAAATAAGTTTCTATTGTGAGGAAAAACCCCGGTTAAAACATCTTTTGTGGGGTTCCGTATAGGTAATCAGCCAACTTTTAATTTTTATTTAATTTCAGATTATTTATATAGATAAAATTAATGATGTGTACTACCACATAAGCCGCCAAGTCATCACTCCTGTATAAACGTAACCTAACACCATTTTTTCCAGCAACATCATCTTCTCCGACAACACCAAATCATAAGTTCTCTGACTAAACTCGAAGTTTTTGAAAAAATCAAAAATTCTCGGTCAAATTTTTTTTTATTAAACCATCATTTCTTTTCCAAAAGTGAAGTACCAAGACACCAAAAATCCCCCCACCCAATTGGCTTAAACTCAAATCCACTTCTCTCGAAAAATTCTTTAACTTCATTACAATTCCTTTACTCATACACACAATTGAATCCCCACATCACAATAAGCAATGCCAAATTCACACGCTAAAATACAAAACAAACATATTTCTGATCATCACTTTCAACTCACTCCATCGGAAAATCTCGTATGGTCATTACAGACCACCGTTGTCAGACCACCTCCACTTCCACACATCATCCCACCTCTACCATCTCACGATCCACTAAAACTTACAAGTTTAAAATGAAGTTGAAATTAGAAAATCAACAACATGTACAGATCGTATAGCTTTTGTTTATTGATTTTATGATATGGGTTTTGCTTGATTTCGTTCATTTGGGGTTAGATTTTGTTGCCCGAAATGGTGGCAACGATGATGGTGGTGATGTTGACAGCGGAGAACTGATGATGCTAAACAAACAACCTAGTAAAGCTTACAACTTTCGGCCACCACCACCATCGATGGAGGCAGTGAAAAAACTTCCGGCCACCACCGCCATTTATCTTGGTCGATGAAAACCCCAATTTGATTATGATGTCTAGGATATGAAGATGGAAAAGGATAGATTAATAAACTTGTCCATGAATATCATATAAATACGTTGATTTTGAGAGAGAATTTGTAGATCAAGATTTTGAATATGAATCTGTAGATTTGATTTAATATATGACTCTGACCAAGTTGTAGGTATTTGGGTATATAGTAGATGATTTATAGAAAAAAGAAAGTTATAACCGGTAAAAAAAGTCCACCTCATCATTAGCATATCATAATCAAAAGATGTTTTAGTCGGGTTTTATTCTCAAAATAGAAAAATTTTTTGTATGAACCCCACAAAATGTCAAAGTTAGAGTATTTTCCAACCAATTAGCCATTTAAAAAAGGGCTTTTTATCTGGAAAATACCTCAACTTGTCACTTTTTACTTTATTGAGGTCCAAACAAAAATCTATCTTATCTAGAGGAAAAAAACCGACTAAACCATCTATGTTGGGACTTGACCGGCTAAATGATAATTCTACCCGGTTATATATTATTTAATTCTATATATGGGACTCATTTAACCCTTATTTCATTATTTTATATAAATATGAATGTAAATTGATGAATATCATCATCATCATCTCCATTGATCTAAATCAAACATCAATAACAACACATGACCAAAATCAAACATCATCAAGAACACTTAATCATCATCTTCTCGATTTATACAAACATTTGAACACATATATAGAGATCCAACACAAAACATGTTTCTTTTCTTCTTTTTCTCCCCAGATTCCGGCCACCATTAAGTGAACCAGATCCGGCCACCATCAAGTGACCCAACAGAACGGCCACCATCAAGTGAACCAGAACTGACCATCGACCATCATCATAAGTGAGCCACCATCGTCGATCCATGAACAGGGATGTGACAACATCGATCCAACACAAAACATGTTTACTTTCTTCTTTTTTTTCCCCAGATTCCGGGCCCCCACCCACCACTAAAACGCCGCTCCATCTTGCCGGAAAAAGTGGGTCTCACCACCGAAAAAAGCTACAAAAATAACTTCCATCATCATCATCTAATCAACAAAAGGAAACTATCCACCCCTCAACACCACCTGACAACACCTCTGCCGCCTCCCCTACGTCGCTTCGTCGTCGCCGCACCACCTGAAAGTCACCACCGCGCCGCTATAGACACCCCACTCTTTCTTGATTATTTTTGATTTCTAGCAAAACGCACTAAAACATATCTTCTCTTCGTGGGGTAGATTGATGAATACACGACACCAAAATTAAGTAGTAGTTGCGGTCTTGCCGTTCAAAAAAGAAAAAGTAGCAGTTGGCGGATGATGGGGATGATGATGTACTGATGTAGTGATTGATTAGCTTTTTTAGTATATGCTAGAAACTTGAATTGAATTTGGGAGAGCAAAAGAAAAGAACCCAATTTAAATATATATGGTATGTTTTTGAATATAATTTGGATACTAAATTGATTTGGATTTTGTGTGGTTTTGAGATGATGTTGATGATGAGATATATGAATATGATGAACTTAGAGGGTGTAGGTTTTCTTTTTTTTTTGATGGTTGAAGAAGATAAAAGAATATATATAGAAAATTAAAAATGAGTTGAAAAATCCATGTAATTAATATAACTAAATAAAAAAACTCAAAATGAAATTAAAAAGAAAAAATGACTGGCTACCTGATGGTAAACCCAACATAGATGGTTTAGCCAGTTTTTTCCCCCTAGATAGGACAGATTTTTGTTTGGACCTCAATAAAGTAAAAAAATGACAAGTTGAGGTACTTTCCAGATAAAAAGCTCTTTAAAAAACAACCAAGAAAGGATCATTTGGGCTAGGCAAGTTGGCATTACCACCGTTTAACCAAAAAGAAAGTACACTACTTAATTTGACTTGGTACTTAAATTTAGAAGAGCACAATCCGTATTTTACATGAATTCCATCTTTATCATTTTCCCTTCTTAACAAGTATTTAACGGCCTGTTGATTGTTTTGCTAACCCAATGTGATTAATGCTAAACACAACTACACAAACACACATGCCAACAAAGCCAAAAACGCGACATGGTCAAAGGGAGAACCACAAAATCACAACACTGCATTAACAAGACTACATGTACAACGCCCAGATCATATAATATAAACCTATTAACAAATGATGGTGTATGAAGTAAATTTGGTGGTGTACAAAAGCACACCGCTTAACAAGACTAACGTCATTGGGCCCTATCCCAGAACATTGACCATAGGTTCAATTCCTGGGAGGCCACATTCATAGACATCATTTATTAGGAAACTTTGAATGGTCCTTGACTACTTGCAGTATGAAAGCTTGCATACAGATACACAGACTCATCCTTAAAAAGGGCTATATGGTTATGGACTTATGGTCCAGTGAAGTAGATCACAAACCATATCAAGTCATAGTGGAACACAAAACCACATAATGTAAACTTACCATGAAATCGAATCTAAATAACTGTATAATTCAATATAATGAACACTAAAATGCAAGTAGCATATCTAAGCCAAGCAATTGGGCCAGATCTAAAAACGAAATTTAATAAAACAAGAAAGATAGTCTATCAACTTTCTCCAGACCAATATTAGAGTTGGGAGTAAAAAGCAAAACAAAAAAGAGGATTCATTTGTGACCATTCTAGGTAGCCCTATCTTTCCCATCTCCTTGAATATCAATGGTGAAGGAACTCAAACGCTATACACATTTCTAACCTTCTAAATCCTCATCACTACAAGGGATAACCGTCACATTAGAGCAACAAAATAAGCTCCTAATTCAACATCCCCCCAGAAGAAGCAAAATAGACAAACAGTACACAACTAAATTTCTTAATAAAAACACAATAATTAAACATGTAAAGACTATAACAAAAGCAGGCTTACGTTCTTTCATCAACTGTGCACATTTCAACTCCAAGCACATTTTCTATCACCCGACAACATGACTCATGGTTTGTATCCTTTTTGTCTTATTCATCAGCCATGCATTCTCTTCATACCTTCCTAAAGTATCCCAATACCCAAGTATTATCCAGCACTATTCATACCAAGGACAGGCATTGAGCGCTGAGCAAAATCAAGTAGCAGCTTCCTCTGGTTCTCATTTATATGAGGAAGGCATGCACGTAGGAGATCAACAGGCATTTCCCGACTAATAGCTTTTGCTGCCTCTGACCCAATAACTGCCATGTCAGATGGGCCACCACCCTGAGTCAGCAACGACTGGACAACAGTATCGTACTTACTGAAACAGTGCTTAATGAGAAGTCCAAAGAAAGCGTCAAAAGATGCCTGCCAAAAGTCCCGATTTGGCATGCTGCAGTTACTGGCGGCTTGTGGATCGGTTAAGAGCTTGGTTCCCCTTTCCAGTACAGACTTTAACAGAACAGAAGCCCCATCGCCTAGTGCACTTCCAACAACACGAAGTGGCGGATGCTCTGCAGAACAAACAACAGACGCGAGACAAGCACCTAGCGCTCTAAGCTCCATTCCGTGAACAGAGGATGAAACAGTCTTTACAAGATTGTTAGTAGTTGCAACTGCTCCTGGGTCTACTGGAAGAGCTCCAAATAGAAATCTCAAATGACGAAAAATAGCCATGCAAACTATACGAGTTAGCTCGCTTGCTGGTGAAAGATGTTGAAGGTAACTTGAGAGAAGCTTCCGTCCCTTAGGAAGAGAAACTAACCGTAAAAAGACGAGATCATCCTTGGGAGATAATTGTACTGTTTGACCGTTCTTGCCTAGTGGGTCAACAAGCTGAAGTGATGTTGCTAAACCTTCTAGAAGGACTTGTCGCCTTTGCCTCAACTGGCCCCCGCCATCTTGGAGCTGATTAAATTGTAAAAAGCGGTCAATATCATCAACATCTAAAAGAAGACAAATACCATCTTCAATTGTAACTCTAGCTGCAAGCATGGGTTCCTGTTCCAATGGCTTGTCCAACATTTTCTGATCAGAGTTTCCACCACCACTTGACTTTGGTGGATCAACTTCAAGAAGTGGGCGAGGCCGACGTATTGAAGAAAAAGAAACCCGACCCAATGCATCAACTTGGAGAAAAGCATGTGGCTCGTTAGCAGTGCGGGCTCTTGAGGGACACTCCCTCAATTGAGTTGGGCAGAAATGATGTCTTAATTTCGCACCACTAGATTTGTTTGCTAAGCAAGCTTGATGGTAGTAATCGTCTACATAAGGATCATTACTGTGCGTAGCAGCTAGTTGCATCCTGAGGATATTTTCAATCTCATCAGCTGTCATGTATTTAGATTTGAACTGTGGCCATCCAGTGGTGTCAAAGCCTGATTGGAAATATCTTTGGCCAGGTCTTCCTTTGGGCATTGACTTTGGCCTCAAATCTCTTGAACCCGCTCCAAGTAGTTCAAAATTGTTCATCGAAGGTGGGGGTGGAGAAAGGTGGTGATTCATTAATTGAGGTGGCTGCAGTCCAGATAAAGGGCCAAAAGGCGGCTGAAACTGATTGGGCGGCCTGTGTTGATGTGATTGCTGTTGTGGCAGCAACTGTGAGGGCATCAAACCATTATTATGGGCAAACTGTTGTTGCAACATACCATTTGAAAGATCAGGCAAGTTTCCACCAAACTGGTTGGGTACTCGGTTAGGGGCAGGAGGACGAAACGGGGGTAAATTCCCACCAAACTGGGATGGATGAGGCATCCCACCCATCTGAAGCTGTGGAGACATATTGGAGAAGGATTGTGGTATTTGGTGTCCATATGGAGCATTAAGATGTCGTAGATGTTGGTTAGGTGAAGGTTGGGGGGACCCACCACCACCTGGAGGAGGGTATGAGATGAACGAAGATTTGGGAACAGGAACTGGCTCACTGGAAAAATGCAAATGCTGATTAAAATGTTGCTGCTGCTGCTCAGGGTAAGATGATGTTCTGTGAAGATTCTTTGATTCATCTATCAGGTGTTGGTTAAGGTTCTGTTGTTGAAACTGCTCAGGGTACGACGATGTTCTGTTAAGATTCTGTTGATGATTCTCAGGATAAGAAGATGTTCTGTGAAGAAGCATTGACGGATCTTGAAGAGGGAAGGAAGAGTTAGACCATCTATTGCTTTCCAGGCCACTTTCTGCATCAAATACATCTTGATGAGGCCAATTAGTGTATTCTCCTCCGTGTGCCCATTCAGCTGAGGATAAATCTAGAACAAAAGCAACGGAGAAGATTTGTCATGCATCTTAATACAAGACAAGATTATCCATGAGTTATATCAAGTCACCCCTGAAAAGATAACTATCTAACTCAACAAAAACATGTGCACTCACTTTCTCTGGATCCCTGGTCACCAAAAACTCCAACACTTGACCCCGTGACATCTTTGTTAAGCTGCATAATCATCATGAAAACACAGATATCAAACGGAAATTAAAGCACACTTAAAACTAATTCTATGCAACAAACTTTTCATATTAAGAATTCACTCCTCCAAAATGTCATACAAAAACTATGTACACAACATGGCACATTGACATACATCAGTTTCAAATTTTATATCAACATTGTTTGCCAGTAGAAACTGGTAGCGTGCTTCCTCTAAGATTTGATTTATCATTTATTCACCTTTGAGAAACTGTTCCATCATTTTATTTAATCATCTTCAAGAAACTGTTCCATTCATATAATTTTCCTTGTTTTAAACTAGGGAGTGTTCTGAACAAAGGGCTTACGCAAAACTATGTGGTTAAGCAACCTTCTGGCACTTGATTTCTAAGCATGAATAATGAAGACTTTCAAGTGCAAAAGTATCTTTTAACAAAGCTATTAGTAGATTATGTATACAAAAAAATAGCAAAAATAACTAATTTCTGATGACCTATTCATTGTTCCAGTAATACATCTACCAAATGAAAAATTGGAATGATTACCTGTGCCTAAAGAAACAACAATAGATCAAAAGAAACATAATTAGAAGCCCAAAAAATGAGCCTCGTACAACTTATGCCTATTTTATAACTAAATATATAACTATTTAATATTTATAAAAAAAGGACCCCACAGCTGACGTTTAAAACTTATTAGAAATGCACTAAAAATATACATTTATTAAAACATCAGTAGGTACCTAAAGTAACATGAATTAAGACAGTAAAAATAAAAATAATGAATGTTATAAATAGATTATATTTGATTCAGCTGATTTCCTAAATTGACTAAATAACTTTTCTTGGCCTTGTACCCTGGAGATTGTCACCCAACAATGAAACACAGATTTTCAAAATATTTTTATAGCAAAAAATAAATACTTATGGAGTTTGTGACCTCAAACCACTTTTAAAACAATAAATATATATATATATATATAGGGGGACAATCAAATAAGAACAGTTTTAAAATAAGAACGGTGAGAACACTTAAAAAACATCATTTTGATGCATTAAAAGTCCATAAAACTAACATAATGCTTAACTAATTATCATTATTTAAGTGTTTAACAACACATTGATCCGTCAAAATCGAAAAAATCACGTTTTTTGGTGGATGCATTATTTTGAAGAATATGCATCCAAGATGGATGCACAAAACAAAAAACATGATTTTCTTGATTTTTACAGGCCAATGTGTTGTTATACACTTAAATAATGATAATTAGTGAAGCACTATGTTAGTTTTATGGACTTTTAATGCATCAAAATGATGTTTTTTAAGTGTTCTCACCGTTCTTATTTTAAAAATGTTCTCACTGGAGTGTTACCCTATATATATATATATATATATATATTTGGAAAGCTTTCAAGTTCAATTGACCTTATTATTCCATAGTTATGACTTCCAAAAAAACGATTTTGGTTTTCAATCTAATGAAACAAACGTTGGGCTATGTACAGCCATAAAATGATATATTCATCCTGCTGATCTAAAAGTTTTAGATGTGAAGCAAAATGGGGCTGGCTTACCATAAAACAATAGAAGAGTGCACTAGATCAATGTTTATCGAGCGAATTCTAAAAAAATACATAGTCACTGTTGCAACCACACTACACAGATTGGCCATCAACCAAATCAAACCAAAACTTTACAAAAATATAATTTAAAACGATATGTAAACTTAAATGATACATATCTCGTGCTGATAATTAATAATCATTAGTATCATCATTATGCATTCACGGCATAAAGATACCTTCAAAGATGATCTACACCTAAAAGTTGTTCTTTCTACAACTTCCAATACAGGCATATTCCAGAAGATAACTTAAATGCTGGTACAACCTTCATACTAGAAGGTAACTATAAAAGTGATCATGAAAAAAAAAAAAAAGAAAACTTGTAGATGTATCCGAAACCATATGAGACAGAAACCATTCTATAAGATAAACTTGTGCCTAAAAATAACACAGGTTGATAATTCACAGACACAGACTACGTCGTTCTTCATAGTTAAGAAGTTACTACTTCAGAGGTATACAATGTTTCAGATTCAATCAAAATTTAAAAAAAAAAACTTCTATCGCCACCATACCCCTAAAAACCAACCGCAAATGCAATCAGTATCATCTCATAATAAAAAACCAACTAATCAAGTAACTTAGGAGCTAGTCTTTCATCTAATACCAATTAGGGATAGTTCATAGCAAATCTACAGGTAATTTCATACCCCAAATGCTCTCCCGTAAATAATAAATATCCATATCCAATGATGATATCACTAGATTTCAACGTTATTTGATCCATCTAACATATACTCATACCAAATATTTACTCTTTTCGCTAAGCTAACCTTTGAAAAAGTGGAGGAGAGGTCGTCAAGTCCGGGAAACACAACCTGCAGACGAAAACAATATCACTGACATGTTCACGAAACCCAAATCTACTAAATAAATAAAAATTAGCAATATATTGAGTTTTGGGAAAATCAAGCTGATATATAGAAAAGAAAAAAAAATTCTAATTAATTCCAGAGCATCACAAATCTTTTAGTCACGTGAAAAGGTAGTTCAGATAAGATGTTATGTATATGAAACATATACTGCCATGTATGTAGCAGATAGAGGGCACAAACATGGACAAACCTCAGAAATAAAAATAAATAAATAAAACGTAACTAATGACCGAGTAGTAGTGGGGCCTTGACCAGTAAGGCAGTAAGCATATCCATTTCATTTTTATTGACTGCAGAAAAAAGAAAGTGTGGTACAAAAGGAAAGCGGGGACCAAGTCAAGACACTTGCATTATGATGCGCAAAGAGACTGCTCCGGACAAATAGTTTAACTTTCCAAAGAAAATGAATATCTGAAGATTGACCACCTAAAAATGTCATTGCAGAAACTACCTTTCAGTAGTCAAGACGCTCTCTAATAATGTTGCAGAAAACTGTAAAGCTTTGTAACATGGTCAGCCATCCAAAATATGAAGACTTAAAAAAGATTTAAACCATTTTGTTAGGTTCAATGATCTTCTTTTACTACGTGAAACCAGGTACTAGGTGGTTACCCACATAAATCGGTTAATATTGGTTCTCTTTACGGTTAACCATTTATTAAAGTCATACTAATATAAAAGTTCAAGTTGCCAGTCATAACAGTCAATGATACTTAAATTTATAGTCAATTTACATTGTTACTAACTAATTCTTTGTGTGGCCATTATTAGCTACATTACTATTTTATTTATAAATATACATCACATCTAATTTTGAACTTTTTGATATTATATATATGCATTGCAAGTATCATAATTTACTACTTAAAAATGTTCTCTATAAGATATTACTAATATTTTTGACATATACTGGAAACAAAGTTAACAACTTTCCTTGAAAATTGCTGCATATATAAGAAAACTATTTAAAATGTTTGAAGCTGATCATAGATTTATAATGAATGTAAAAATGCTACAATTTAGTCAACCAATGTAGGCAGTTAGCTAAATAGATGTGTCTATATACATATATGTACATTAAATTCAATTCAGTACGGTTAACCACCAGTTTTGGAATTGAAAACCATAAATCAACCGTTTTACACCGGCTTTTTTGGTTTTCGGCTTTTTCGAATTTTGGTGTTTTTCAGTTTTTCGGTTTCGGATCAAGAGGTTCAGTTTGGTTCTTTGGATTACGATTCTTTTTTTACAGCCCTACAGTCCACATGCATTGTGAGACAACAGAACTTTTCGTAAGGCACATAACAACACGATAATCAATTATACATTAACCACGTTTTCTTTTCTTAACATACATTTATGTGTGAAACACCCCATAACGAACTACACTCCTCCGTAACCTCATATTTTTCTACCATCACGTGTATATAGACTGAATGATTGCAATAAAATGTAATCCAATGGCTAAAAGATAGAAACAAAAAACACCTCAGTTAACGTCCATATATCCAAACATGCCACAAGACGGAAAACGACAATGACTCCATTTATAACCAAAACTACGGCATAAAACAAGCAAAATGCATATATATATATATATACCTCTTCAGGCTCCAAGAGAAATTCTTCTTCCTCAAACTTAGTTACTGGAATATCTTCCTCCTCATCGTCATCCAAACCTCCCAACTCAACTTCTTCGAGCACTTGATTACCGAAAAACGCATATTGCGACGCATCAAATAACTCACCCGCACCGCCTGCATATATATATATATATATATATACTCATCCATTATTTCAAGTCAGCACAAACATTCAATTTTCAGCTAAACCTTACTTATTACACAAATAAAAAAATCAACCTTCTCACTATATAATTCTAGCAAATTTTCCTATACAGAAACATATACATACAGATACGGACATATAGATATAAGATCTGTATAGCATAACCTAAAATTATAAATCTAAAAATAAGATCAAACCTAAAAAAAATTAAGAAGAAAATTAAAAATAAAAATAAAATTATTAAAAAAAACCTGCAGGATTGGAAGCAAGTTGTTGAGTATCACCGCCACCAAATCGTTCCATTAAATTACAACACGAGATGTCAAAATTGAAAAAATTATATAGATATACGATATACGATATACGATATATATATATATAATTAGATATATATATGTGTGTGTATGTATGTATAAACCCTAGAAAGGAACAGTAAAGAGAAAATAAAGAATTTGAAATAAAGGATTGGATGTAAATTGTTGTTTTCTAGGGTTTGTGATTAAGAATTTAGGGGAAATTTTTGTTGGATAATAATGATTTAAAAGTATTATTATTATAGACTATTTTTTTTTTTTTTAATATTTTAGATTTATAGATATAGATATAAGTGGTTTGTAAATATAGGACGGTGAGCGGCCTAAATAAAAAAATATTGAAACGGAAAAAAAGTTTTGCTTTCTATATCAATCATTGAAATTGAAATCGGCACAAAAAGAGAGTTATACACGATACACTACTAGTCGAGTTCATTCGGACAAAAGGCTAGAATAAATATAAATTCATATTAATCATGTTTATTAGGGGTAAGTATGGATCGGTTTTTGCCTAAAACCGAAACTCGAATTGATCCATTCAGTTTTTGAAAACGAAAACCATGGGTTTCGGTTTTTGTTCGGTTCGGTTTGTCGGATTTCCGGTTCGGTTTATATCGGTTTCGGTTTTTTTACAATTTTTTTTTTTTACTTTTTTTGTTTATTATGTTATAAATTTAACTTTCAATTGTTAAGAAAAGATACATGATATAAAAACTAAAATAAAGAGATGTTTTTTATTAACTAATTATATCTTTTAGGTGTTAAAATTGATATAACCTTTATAAAACAAATTGATTTTACTGTACGTTTTCATCTAAAATATACGATTTAAATAAATTTGTACATTAAAAAGACAAAAAATTTTAAAAAAATGACATATTTACAAATTATTAGTAATAAATATAAATGTAATATGATATAAATATAAAACAAATTAAATTATATTTCGTTTGGTTCGGTTTTTTGACATATGAAACTGAAACCCGAACCGATCCATTCGTTTTTAGAAAACAAAAACCAAACCAATGGATTTTGTTCAGTTTTTTATTTTTCGGTTCGGTTTTTTGCTCACCCCTAATGTTTATATGTTGAAAAATTTAAATTGAAACATAAATCTACATCTACTTCTACTTCTACATTATATATATATATATATAACAAGTTCCGAAATTCTTTTATGGAAAAGTAGGCACCGTTAGATTAGTTCAAACTTTTTGTTATAACCCTTAGATCAAAATAATTGTATCATTACCAAATCTATTATTAAGTGAACACGACATTAGTCATTCTATTTTATTTAATTATATAAAACATAACCTTATGTATCTCCCAATAACTATAAAAGAACATCCTAAATTATTTATTAAAAAAGCCACAATCATTGGATGAAAAACAAAAATAAATTATAACCTTTAGATTATTTTGCTTACATCATCTTTCTTTTTTAGATCTTTACTAAAATATTAAATGATGTTTATAAATAATTAATTAAAATACAAATATTGACCTACATTCTTTACTTTTTTTTTAAACAAAATTTATTTATTATTATTTTTAAATTTTATAATAAGTTATATTAATCTGATACTATTTTTATATTTTAAATTTTATATTGACTTACATAATTTAAATTTGTAATTTTGTACTTCATTCAACAAACTTTTTAGTTGTTTTTCATGTTAGTCCGAACAATCATATACTACATTTTGTATATGGTTTGTTATATATTAATTTTGTTTCATTTTACTTTTTATATATATTTTTGATACTAATACGGATTTGGTACATAGTTATTTAATTCAAATATATCTTGGGTCTTAAACTTATAAGTGTGTAAGTTTAAGTTTACCCTTTTTAAAACTACCATGATACTCACATAATATATTGCGATGGATATATTACGTTATAAAACAGCAACAACAACGGTACTCAATCCCGGCATAAGCCGAGGTATGGGGGAGATAAGATGTAGACAGACCTTACCCCTACTTTAAGGTAGAGAGACTGCTTTCAGATCCACCGAAGTGAAAGTGACCTCTGACCAGGGTTTAACCCTAGTAAAAATTTCTCAACGGATTTGGCTCGATCTCGGATCTAGAGCGAAAGAAATATCTCGGCCTAAATGAAGATCTAGAGAGAGAGTCGACCGTTATGAGAGAAAACTAGTTGAGAAATACATAGTCATATGTGATACTAAGATGTTGGGGTGTTGATCGGTCAGATTTTGAGCTTCGGGTTATTCAATTTTTGATGAATTATTAGTTAATCCATAACCCAAACCGACTAAAATTTGGGTTATTTGGGTTTCGATTATTTCGATCCAGCTTATTCGATTTTTCCAATTTACTTAACTTGCAATAAATGTTTGCAAAATTAAAATTATAAAAAATATAATAGTTTTTATCAAACTTGAAAAATTAAGTGATTTTAAAAAAAGTTTATATATCTGTAGAAAAATAAACCATAACATTTTATGTTTTTTATTTAAATAAAAACATCTTTATGATTGGTGATCTTACCTTTGATTGAAAGTCTGATCGTCCTGCATGAAAAAAATGTTATTCGTAAATTAACCCATCTTAACATGATACTAATTAACTTGACATTATTAGTGCTAAAAGTGTACTCGAACAATGTGTAATTGTGTAAGCTAGGTAGATAAGTTTAAAATAAATTTAATTTCGGGTAATTTAATCTAAAAATAATATTTGTAAACTTTAATTAGTACATGAAGTAATTGGTGTGACCGGGAAACGGTTTCATTTGTCGTTGACTTAGGATAATCTAACATACTGTACATTCTTAACAGAAATAGAACGAGTGTCATTGTGGTCATTGTGATTTTGTATTCAACAGTTATTATATCACCTATAATTATTTATTATAAATGATACCGATTATTTGTATATAGTTGCTACAATAATTTTTAGAAAATTGATAAGATCAGCCTTTTCAATATCTTTTTATCAACATTAGTAAAATTTTTATATTATGAAACAATGATATGTCATTAATTTTATATGTTTATCCTGCGTATTACGCAGGATTATAATCTAGTTAAATATAATCTTAATCTTAATATATACTATAAAACAGTTGAATTAATGACTTATTAACCAATCAAATATCTCAATTTCATCAAATTGATTCTCGCTTATGTCATTATTTAGATTAACTATAAATTAAAAATACTAATAATCATTATCCAAATATATTATTATATTAGTATTTATATTAATTTATATAAAAAGTCACATTAATTTACACTTTTTTGTTTTCCATTAATAAATTACACTTTTTAACACTGAATACTTAAATTATAATTTTTTTTAGCCATCAACTCGAGGGAATTTTTTAAGATTTACAATCATTTAATTTTAAATTTTTATAAGACAGTTGAACCATTGACTTATTAACCAATCAAATCACTCAATTTCATCAAATTGACTCTCGCTTATGTCATCATTTTGATTAACTGTAAATTAAAAATACTAATAATCATTATCTAAATATATTATTATATTAGTCTTTATATTAATTGGTGGAAATAGAAAAAGTTACATTAATTTACATTTTTTTGTTTTTCATCAATAAATTACACTTTTTAACCCTTAATACTTAAATTATAATTTTATTTAGCCATCAACTCGAGAGAATTTTTAAAAATTTACAATAAATTTTAAAATATAAAATATGTTTAGATTTTAATTCTTAATAATCATTCATAATAATATCACATTATGAGTACAATTAGTTTCAAAAAATTCTATAATAGAGAAATTGTTATAACATGTGCCTTGTTGAATGACTACGACAAACAATTACATCAATATGTCTCGACTAAAAATGACAGTGACGAACCTGTGATTATTATACAACAACTTGCAAAGTATAACACTTGGAATCGTATATCGTCAAAATTGTAAGCTTTTATGACTTAAATGTATGAAAATCTAATATTGATAACATCATAAACCCCGTATTCAATTTTGGACACGAGTCTAAAATCTAGTATTAATGTATAATAGTAAAAAACATGTGCATGTTGTCTTTTTCCATACAAAAATCTATTATAAATTGCAATCTTTTATAAGTCATATTTCTTTAAATAATAACATAATATTTTATCAATCTAGCGTTATAAAATAAGCTCATATCTCTATATATAACTAAGAGAGGATAGTTTTTTTCCTAAATGACACTCCTCTTTTCGTGTCAACTAAGTTTTTTGTTTATGTGGCATTTTCTGGTAATTTTCATGTTTTTTTTAGATATATTAACAATTAAATCTATATTTTTTAGTGATGTGTCACTTAATTTGCCACATCATCATTTGTCTACGTGGACATTTTCTTTAATCAATTTTAAATAGCATGTAAAAAAGCCATATACAAGACTCGAACTCATGACCTCTAACTTTTTATATTATACATATACCACTTGATCTAACTTAATATTTATTAATTTTTTGCAAACTACGATAGATATTTAGTGAATATTAAAAGTGATTAAAAGATATTGATAATATAATTATCAATCTTTGTAACTTATCACTTTCTATTTTGCTTTTATATTTAATAATCTTTGTACGTGGAATATAATTTAATTTAGTATAATATAAAACTAGATTATATTGATAATTTTATCTAATATTTTATTATCCGATTATATTATCAATGTTAAATTAGATATTTACTTTATCAAGTTCACACATTTAATTTTTATATTTGTTATTATATATGATTTAATTTCCTATCTTCACCTTTATATCTAATTTTTTTTCTCTTATTTTTTTCTTTGTTCTACTTTATATATGTTCATTTTGATTTTACATGCATAATAAAAGTATAATATTATTAAAAATCCATTTAGTTATTGTTATTATATAACATTTATTAATACTTTTAACGTGTATATATATATATGTTACTCATTGTCTTCAAGTAATATTACATAAAATCTTATATTTGTAATCAATTTAATGTATTGTGTATATTACCATGCATCACATGAGCTTAATCTAGTTATATGCTACGTGCCTACGTATGAAGTTTTTTCCACAATTTTTTTTTATTAATTTATTCATAAAATTAATTTTTCTACAATATATATAACAATGTACTAAATTCTTTTATGTTAAACAAAGATTGTTAGATGAGTTCAAACTTACAAAAACCTTTAAATGAGTTCAAACTTTTAATTAAAATCTTTAAATCAAAATAATGACATCATTACCAAATTTATTATTGAACAAATACAACACTAGTCTTTATACTTTATATACTCCGTAATTAAATATATCTAACTTAATGTTAGGTCCGTTTGACCGATGCATATCAAGATTTGTACGAATCTAGATGTACGAAATTCATCTAGATCCGTTCATGAGGCTATAAACAAACACGCATTTATACAACCAAAATAGATATAGAACATAAGATATAAAATAATTCCTTTATCATTAATCGAATGATTACAATAATGAATCCGTTATATGTGGTCTAGTGGTGTCGGTAATGGTACTATTGGTCGTGGTGGCGGTATTAAGTAGTGTAGGTTGATGTAATTGTGATAATAAAAAATTTTAGAATATAAGGGATTAAAGTGTTAATTATTAAAATAAAGATTTAGAGTGTAAATTAATTCATTAAGGACAAATTTGATATTTTACAAAAGCTATTTTCATAGTGGGTGTTTATTAAGAGTAATTTAGTAATTTTGTATGTAACTATTGTTTAACTATTTTAAAAATAGGGAGTGTGATAATTTTTATAAAGGAGTACGGGCATGGTACTCGCGCAATGCGGCGACGGTAGTGGGGAAAACGGTCTAGTGGTGTCGGTGATGTACTATTGGTGGTGGTGGTGGTGGCGGTTTCAAGTGGTGTAGGTTGATGTAATTGTGATAGTGAATTTTTTTTATAAAATAAGAGTTTAAAATGTTAAATATTAAAATAAAAGTTTAGAGTATAAATAAATCTACTAAATGCAAATTTGGTATTTTTTTAAAAAATCTTTTCATAGTGGGTGTTTATTAAGGGTAAGTTAGTAATTCTATATGTAATTATTGTGTAATTATTTCTAAAAATGAAGTGCGTGATAATTTTCGTATAAGAGTATAGATAGATAACCTGGTTTGCTACAAGCCTACAACGATAAAGCCCAAAGTCACTTAAATTTAAAAAGCCTAGGCCCAATCTTCCTACAATTTCTACGGAGCTCCCGACTTGTACAATCCGTTCAAAGGAAAAATGGAATGCTTGTGACTTGTGAGGTATAAACTCTAAAAACAAGTTCACGGAGCGAGCCAAAACTCATCATTCGAGATTCTGCTCACTTTAAAGACCGTGTAGGTACTTTTCTTAATTGGATGGATTTTTTAAAGATAGTGGCGCTCAATGCTGACAAGATGGTAATTTCGCACATACATCAACCTCCCCTATACACCGATGTATTGGGACACAAAACCCATAGAAGGTGGCAGTTAACCGTTTCTTTCTTTTATCAACCTGATTCAGCTATACAAAATAAAAGTTATTTGGGCACGTGTCGTGGATGCTTATGGATGATCACGAACACTGCTGTCAAGACTTTTATTTTCGATGTTTGAGTAATGAATGAACAAGGCGTTCATAAAGCATGGTTAAAAGCATGTTATATGGCAATAGTTTTGGAGCCTCAAGATTGTCTCGATTTATCTCAAGTTATTGAAATTACTAAGGATGGACGAATTATAATAATTGTAAGCATGAATTTCTGGCTTTCGATCTGCTATAGACATATAATGATCTACGATACATCAAAGCACTCATATAAACTGCCGAAGAGTTTATTAGAAGAAGTTGGACAGTTTTTAGGGGCGTGAAATACAAGGAGAGTCTCATATCGCCTATGGAAATTTGTCGTGTTTGATATCTCTTCTAGCTAGTTTTAAGCTAAAACCCTGCTGTATGACCTTATGAGGTAAGGCTTTTATGAAGTATGCAACTAACATTATAAAGCATTTTTCAAGATTTTAAGATTCTAATTTTTTGATATTCTTAGGTAACCGACTTTTAAGGTTTTAACATCATTAGAGTTAGATAACAATGCACCTTATAGCCCCATCTTTGTTTATTATCAAACCATATATGGTATTGGTTTAAAAAAACTTAAGAGTCTTGAATCCATGACAATTCTTGTAGTCTAAGAAACAAGTGTCTTGCACTATATATGTTGATTCAAGACATTAGGTTATCATAAGTCTGACCAAAGGCAATCCGTAAGCACATTCTAATTCGTTAGCTTGTCAATTTTAGTACAAAGACGTACTCTCGAGCTGCACTTCCTCGGCCTGTTGAACTTCTTTAGTTTACGGTCTTTCTACCTTTCTTGCTTTAGTAGCACGTGCTCATAAAGTTCCCCATAGCTTGATACTTCCTTCCTTCGACACTCTTCGTAAAGCTCACCACCAAACATCATCTTCCAATACTGTTTTCCATTGAGTTTACTGAAAGCATATTGTGTCTTCAACCCACGGTTCTTGATTAACCATTCTTCCATTCGATGAACTGCACTAGATCTCGCAACACTGGTCCTGGTGAATAATACATCCAACATATATGACATTTTAGCGTACACTTTGTCGCCCCACCTATGATGTCGCACAAAAACTATGGATTCACTATTGCGTTATATGGGTTCTTTTATAGGTTGTGTGGACAAAACCAAATGGGAAACACCTATTTAGCAATTTATCTGTTGAACCCCTTAAAGATTGCAGTTACAGAATATATGGTTTCAATAGTATTTGACCCGAGTTCTTTACCATGTCATTAACAACTTGCCCCAGTCAGCAAGAAAAACTCATAATAGATCGGTGCAAAGACTGTACTTGTGTGAGGATCCTCTGATTCCACTTCCGTTTATGAGCCTACCAACGGTTAGATCTTGAACTCAGGGGACAACAGCAAGAGCAAGATTCATTGACACCATGATCCATGTAATCTGACCCATGTTCACTAACAGCTCACGGTTTGCAATCATTCTTTCTTGGTCTATTTCAATAATGTTCCAAAAGACTAAAATGTCTACTTCAAAACACCTAGCTTGCTTATTGCTTTATTGTCAACAATCAACATTGCACAATACGCATACCTACTGTAACCCATGGTTTTCGAGCTATGCAAATATGACCATCCTCCTTTGAGTTCCTTTGTTTTGATCAGCTTTTTCCGTATGCCAACCCGTCTATCCTGCCAACTCTATCTGTTAACTTTAATTACGATGAATGCAACATTAATATGTGATTTTGTGTCTTAAATTATAGAGAGATCCTACACTACAATAGTTGAGATGAACTTTATGTGCCTCCTACTCTCCTGCTCATCTGTTAAGTTTCGTTCCATCACTACTTGCATAAGTATTAACGCGTGTGGTTTAAGCTGATGCTACCTCATATGTTAAGAGTCTTTGGAACTGGCTCATGTGGGCGATGCCTCAGTAGGGTTCATTCCGCCAAACAAAGTAGTAAGTTTCATCTGTTATTGCGGAGGTAAGAATAGGATTAAAAAATAGATCAACTTTGCTATATAGAGATGCCTTGTCACTAGCACCTGAAAATCAGCAGTCATTTATACATCCATATGGCCAACAAACATGGGCTTATGTTTTTGAGACAGTTACACTTGAGAATGTTACAAAGTATTTTATGAAAGCAAGTGAAAATAGGACTGCATAAGTTGGATCTAATTCGTGAATATGACAATGCTCATAATTTTCTTAACGACTTGCTACTAATCTGTTTCCTACTTAGGACAAGGCTATATAAAAGTTTGGAAGTATTATGGGCATATGAAAGATCTCATCAAGGTTTGTATATGTTTCAATAGTGTGAAAATAGATTGTGTTATGAATGAACTTGAAAAGTCCCTCGTTAGTATTCCTGCAAGATAGGCTTGAAACATAAAGAAACAATGAAATTAGTCAGATAAACAACAATGATTTGTTTTTATACAATTTTTTCTTCTGTGCTCTCTTTGTCTTTCATGTTAGTGTCATTCTATACAAGATTATACTTTATACATGTTGTAATATTTTTCCTCGTCAACAGTGTAACTCGGGTGAATGCATAAAGTTGGTTGCTTCAATGACAATGAAGTAACGAAAAATAAGATAATACTAAAATGTTGTTGAGAAACATCAATAGAAATATCTAAATGACAAAATACTTGAAATGCTGGTGTGGGTCTTCATTAGGTGGAATGATATTAGCTTTAGGTAACGAGCGGGTCCTAAAATGTGTTTCCTTTAGTAATCTCAGTTACTAAATTGTATAGAACCTCAACTTGTTGAAGGATGTTGAACAATTAGATAGAAATTCACACAACTGAGTGTGAGACCATTTTCCATATTTGACTCTTTTAACTAATTAGAGATAAAAACATTACCTGATCGACCCATTTATAAGTTAATGGGACAAAATGGCCACCTTTGGTGAGGTATTAATGGGACAACAATGTGTCTAACTACCCACTAAATAATAAAAACCCTTGACCTCTATTAATCCAAAAACATATTCTAAAGGAGTTAAAAGATCCATAAAGCCTTTGCCTAGAGATGTAGATGAGACGAGTCAGTTCCTGAGGGTTGTTTCAAAATATTTAGTCTTATTCTTAAATAATCTTAGAGATGTAGATGATACGAGCCAGGTAATAACTCACCTAGCTTTTAATGAATAGTTCAACCCGTTTATTTCTGGTTCTTTCTCTTCGTATATGAGCCTATCAACCAAAAAGACTTGAGTAATTTACACAAGGCATGTACAGCACATTGTGGACAGAGCCTACAAAATCAGAACCACAGCTCAAGGTCATAATGTCATAAGAGCCTAGAAGAACCAAGCCCAAGTGAATAGAGTCAGGGCTCCAACCTTATCAAGTCAGCCCAAGCCTAAGCTTTTCAAGCTCGGAACCTCACAAGTTGAGCTCAAGCCTTAATACTTGTTAGCATGAAAGAAGCTTTTGGAACTTTGCAGATTATGCTAATAAAATCACAAAACCAGTCACATATCTTGAAATACCATTTGGTTTGCATTTCTTGAAGTTTCGAAAAACAACTAATGGGACAGCACAAGATTCATGTATATATGAAATAATATTTTAGTAAGAACATGTCCATAGTGCTTAAGCTTTGTATATATATGTTTATACATGTTATATAGTTCATTTAAGAGTAGTTTCAGCATATTCATTTTGTAGTCTACTTTGTCTAACATATCTATCCACTAGGATAGAGTTGGGTTTATCCTCTGATTTTTCGGTTAGTTTTTATCCTCTGTGATGTATGAGTAGAACTTTCAATCGATTGGTGACTTTAGTGAACTTGACATTTCTGAATTTTGCTCCAAAACCTCTTATCGCAGATGGATAATGCTTTGATAGATGTGATGGAAGAATGCATGTGGAGTGCTGTCCTTTTTGGAATGATATATTGGAGAATTAGAGGTACATAAAATTTCACTACAATATCACCCAACATGTTTTGTATTTTTTCCAACAAACTTTGTCTCAGTGATGAACAACTTGACATCTTATCAGTCTTGTGAACGTTACGATGAAAACTGAAATTCAGCTGGAAATACCAAGTCTTGCGTGAACTTTTTCTCATATGAAGAATAACCGTATTTCTGTTATAGCCCAACTTGTCAAGCATGTCTATGAATTCGGATAAAATTGGGTTTGTCCTCTGATTGTCAGTTAGTTTTGATCTTTTATGATGTATGAGTAGAGTTGCAAAATGGGCGGGTTGGGTAAGACATCAAAACAAGTAATTTAATGGCACATGTCAGGTTTTTTTTTTCCCCAGATTTTTTTCACATTACTCTAAAATATTTAGTGTACTATCAACTTATCAAGTATGGTTACACAATTTATTACTATATCAATAATAATAATAACTAAAATGTTCGAGTAGACATTATTTTGACGATTTTTTATGCATTAAAAATATGAGTTGAACAGTTCCCACACATTTGGCCATTTCCCTTTCAGCTAATTGTCTTAAACTTACCAGTTGGACCTGCTAGATTCATATATAAGAAACTTGGGTGAAAAAAGAAAGGAAAGTTGATAGTTAGTAGGCACCATTGCAAGAGGGGCGATATGGATTAGAAAACTACAGATGAATGAGAGACGAAATGACCTTGTTGATGATGCAAGGCAAGCTAGCATAGATAGTTGTAAAACTGGGGAAAAACATGACATAGACAAGATGGTAGGCGAAAGGATATCGACAATATGAGACAAGGTAGTCAGGATGTCGTAAAGCATAGATTTTACTACCTGTTTATTTAATACCAATACAAGTATAAATACGATCATGAGAAATAAAATGAACTTTATGTTATATATTTTTGTACAATGATATACAAAAGGTTGCAACTTAGATGTGTTGGGTTACGGGTCAAACTCTTTGGATCAAAACATGCAAATTTGAATGTCTCACAAATTTTCTTTTTCTTAATCCACATCTTTAGGCTTCTTATATAGACACATCAAAACTTTTTCCTTTCTTAAAACATACCTTACGACCTATTCATAATTGATAAGATTAGTCATTATTAGCAGCATTGTCATACCTTACGAGACATGACTTTTGCTCTTTAGACCCGTCACGGCATTTTGCTGTTTTTTCTTTCAAAATGTGACTCTCGTGATCAAATGCCAAACATAAGCCTCTAAAGACCAAGACAAAGGTCAATAATCCGACATATGTGGTGTATATGCACCATAGTTCACACTAGTTTTTATAGACATGACATGTTCCTTTTTGTAGGTTAGTATTATTGAATGGTAAAAATCAGAATGGTCAAACCACATCAATGTGTTTGCTTTGGATACACATGGTTATGAATGTGACTTCGTCCACATTTTGTTTTATTTTTGTAAGTAAGTGGTCAGAAGAAACTCACAAAAACAACTATTGTAGTCTACACTGACGAACGGGAAGCGGGGCCAGGAAATTTGATAATAAGGAGGACGGGTTGCTAGATTAGGAGGGACCAATTGAAAAACATCATCTCGATTTAAACTTTGGGTGAAAACTTATAAATGAGCTTGTGTTGGCTTGAGGGGGCAAAGTATCCTTTAGTAGACTGTCTCTGACTATAAGTTGATTAGTCACAAAAATAACTCACTAATCGTGATTTGTGGGTAGTTCTCCTATAAGAACTTATGTTAACTTATGTCCATTTTTGACTTCATTTTATCATCTATAATGTTAGTATGTTACTTTTGTTTGTACACGGTACTTGTAAAACACATTAGCTAAATACATAGTTACAAATTAAAATTTAAAAATAATAGTTTAGACATGAAGTTGAGTTAACACGAACTAAAGTTACACCAGTCTGAACGCTTACTTGGTTCATTTTCATTTGTTTTGTATAGCTCAAAATGGAATATGACTTATGGGTGTATGATGCTAACCAAAACCAATTTAGCTCAAATTGTCCATCATTATTAGATGATATTAGGTAAGAACCATCGGACATCGCAAACCATTATCTTGAGAACGTTGTACGAACATTTTTAGTTATAATAATTCATTGACTAGCAGGAGAAATATTTTCAGAACCGGATCGGATATTGAACTGGTCATAAGGACGGTTCACAATCCAACTGGTCACAGTGAACTGAAAAAATTGAACGTTTTACAAATACTAGAACGGTACCCACGCGGTGCGGCGGTGGTGAAGGTAGAGGTAATGTTGACGGCGACGGTGGTGGCAGTGACGGATAGTGGTGGCGGCGAGTAGTGTAGGTTATTGATGTAATGTGATTTAGATGTATTGTATATCATGCATTAGCATGTGTACATTGTTGAAAGTTGACTGTTGAAAGTTGAAAACCCTATTGGCTTTATAATACAACATATGCTTGATTAAAGATTCTAAAGAATTTGTCAAAAAGTAACCATCGGAGATGGTCATATACAAGTAGTATTTTTCTAATATATATCTCAAGTTGGACCGCTTGATAAAGCCATTTGTCGTATCGGTTTCCTCTTGACGGTTCTGGCCTCTGTTTTTCATAAAAGTGTACCGGAATGGAACTTGAACAAAAGTTTATTTTATAATTTGAGTCTAAATTTCATACTCCCCCAGTTTAAATTGTCAAAGTCTTTCTTTTGTATCTTGACATTAAATATTTTTTATTACAATATATAATCTTTGATGAAAGTTATGATCAATGAAAACATATCTAAACCTTTATCAACTCATATAACTTAATTTCATCATCTGTTATATAATACAAATAAAAATATTTAAGGTCAAAGTTGCAAAATAAAGACAATGAATATTCAAAATTGGACAATTTTAATGAGACGGATATAGTATAAATCAGTATATATCATGATCTTATCCATAAGTCTTATCATTTTGATTTAGGTAGTAATATATTAATATTCTCATGACATTTTTTAACCATATACATTAAATGTATCTATTTTATTATACGGTGTATAACTTATAATATATAAATTGTTGTGAATGGTTAAATTGTTAGTGAATGTTCAAATGATATCATAGAAATGACACTCTCTTTTTCATTATTATGAACCTCTATTGAACTAGTATTGTGACCCCACTCCCAATAACGATACCTATATTGTACTCTAGATTAAAATGATAAAAAATTACAACAAAAATAATGTTTAAGCTCTTTCTTTCAATGAATGCAAATAAGTAGAGTAGCATGTTATAATCTGCTGCATGGTGTTCCTATTTGTCTATATATGGTTGGAAGGTTGCCATACTTTGAAATTAGACAAGTTGTTGCAGCAAGACCCTTTGTGTGGTAGGGGCTACTCAATCCATGTTCAATATATACGCAGGTAATAGATAACACCATCATATTCACAATTGTTTCTTTCTGGCCTACTTAGATTACTCTAAATCTTAATGGGGTATATTATTCACAACTTTTTTGAAATTTTCAATACATCTTTTTCCATCCGTTAACACATTATTTTCACTTTGACCATACTATTTGGTATTTATACTTCTATGAGAATTCTGCAGAATGTATTGGAGTAATTAATCTCTACATACAGTAGATCAAAAGATTTTAATTTATACTATCATGTGGAAAAAACTTATTCATATGATTCTTTTTCCCTTATATAAGTTATTCAACTAGCTGAACCCATGAAAATGAACGTTCAACTTCCAACAGTTTGTATTTATGTGAATTTATCTAATAAGAGAATTGAGCCATGTGCATAATTCGCTGCCGGGTGAAACTTTACAAAGATTTGTCAACTTAGATTGTTAGTTGAAAACATTTAAATATAAAAATTAAATACAATGTAATTATATATATATAATAATTGACGGTGTAGTGGTGGGGGATGATTATTGGTGGTAAAGATGGCGTCTGAATAACTAATGTAAAAATAACTGATGTAAAAAGTTAATGCAAATATTTTAAAAGATAAATGACTGATAGTGCAATATAATCTTTAAGAGTATTTTAAACATTTCCCTATGTAATTTTCAAAATGAGAGCTATTCTTTTTATAAGGTAGTATAGATATAGATAAAAAGGAACATCATTAATATCATTTCTACAGAGTGATTGTTTTGCCCTTAAACTTTATTTAATCCGTTAAACATCTTAACTAATTAATATTCCTAATAATCTTAATGAAAAAAAATGACAACTTAAATTTCTGAACCCTTTAAATAAATATACTACCTCCTATAACATCAAATATTTTTACATTAATAACCATACTATCATTGTCGTTACCATCCGTCATAACATCACTTACTACACATATGTAAGTCAAATGAGGGGAAGGAAAAGTAAATGTTTGATTAAGAATTATTCCTTTGGGCACTGTCATAAAACTCACCTAGTAGAGTCGAGTACTACTCTCTGAGTACTCGCTACAAGGTAAGGTGTCGAGTCGACTAATTATTCCGAGTACTTCCCGACTTGGCCGACCAATTTGACCCCCGAGTACTCTCCGTATACACCCGAGTACTCCTAACTCACTTGTCGACCGACCTGGGAACTATAAACAATGCTAGATTATGAATTCATGTTAAGTGTGTGAAAGAGAAATAGAGAAAATGAAAAATATGGAAATAATATAATCAAAGGCTAAAATATTACAAGGGTGGTGGAGGGGTATTTATACCCAAAGTTAATTACACTAAGACCCTTCCTTAATTACAATAAGACCCTCCTACACTTAATTAAAAGTACTTAACTATTACAAAACTACAAAACTAGCACTAACTAAATATAAAGCTAACAATCTCTCCCTTTAGTGTTGTTTTGTTGAGGTTCATCATCCAACTTTTCTTTTCTTCTTTTGCCTTTCGTTTCTTTTCTTGGTTGATGATTCGGGTTTGGATTGTTGAGTTGAATGATCTTTGAAGGCTCTTTTCTTGTACTCATTGTACTTCTCTTTCCAGTATCATTTGGGAATGAAATGGAATTTTGAATCAGATAATCGGTTGGGTGGTTCAACAATGTTGTCGGCAAAGTTAACAGGTGGGATGTTGTGAGGCCTGAACTCATGATTAGGAGAATATCTGACCTAGGTACCTTCTGGAACATGAATTACTCCAGGACGTTCTTTAGGCAGTCGAGCTTTCAATATTAATCTGGTTCTTTCTTTGTGATTGATTTTTGTTTTGAGTTTGTCAACCACTTTCTTTATCTTTTTTTTTCCTTTTCAGACTCTTCGAACTCAAACAAGCTCTCAAAAACTTTAAGGTATTGCAACAACATTCCATCTGAATATTTTGAAAGTTTGTCGAGTTTGATGAAGATCTTGTGCCCTTGATCGCTTTCAAACAAAAACCCTTTAGGTAAGTCAAATATAGCACGAGTGTTAAGTTGTCAAGATTTACACCTTTTATCTTCTAGTTGGGCACAATGAGATTGATTTTCTTTCTCTTCTTCTCAATCCCAAGTTGGAAGTCTTTTTGGGTTTGGCTTAGGATAAGACTGTCCATATATCTCTTTATGGCATAATAGGCTTCTTGATTTTCCGTGTTTTGTTGGATAAGTTTGCTGGCAAAATGATTGAGAAGGAATATAATATCATTAGCAAAAAGAAGATGGAATCTGGCTTCATTAATCACATACTTCGACTATCTTCCCTTCTAACAACAAACCACATTAATCATTCCTTTCTTGCAAAACCTGCATCTCTCCTTTCTTTGAAATGAAAACTTATAACTTTAATGATCTTTAGCCTGAATTGATCTTTCCATGCCTTATGAATCTTGTGACTTCTTGCTTCAACAAGATCTTTCAAGTACTTTTCTCTCTGATGATCATGATCATATGCACGTCTTGCGCTTATTTCGTCAATATTAGGCTTGATCAGTTCTTGTTTCTCAGAGAATGTCTTGTAAGCTTTTTCTTCAAGGAATTATGTGACCTTGAATAGTTTAGCTGGAATCTTGAGATGATCAATACTTTTCTGAGCATTCACTTTAAAACAGCCATCACTTTAAAACGTTTTCTTTATGCCCTATACCAAGCCCTGTCCACACATCCTCTCCATTATGTTTTTCAACCCCTCCCCCAGGACACCTTGTACCTCCGAAATATCCATTACATCATCATGATGTTCAGGTTGAACATCTTCAAGAATTGGTTGGAGTGGAGTTGGAACAGGCAAAGTTTTGGTTTTCCACAATTTCCTCTTAACAATGAGCGGTGAAGAGAAGAAGATGGAAAAGAGGAAGAAGAAGAAGATGGAATTTGAGATGATGAAGGTGGTTGTGTCTCAGATGTAGTAGATGTTGGGATTTGAGAAGACGAAGATGATTGCGATTTTGATTTAGATTTGGACTTGTGGTGTGATTTGTGTTTCTTTCTTAGTGGTTCAGATGAAGAAGAAGGCAGAGCAACATTAGTTGATGGTGCATAAGATGATTGAGGAATATTTGAAGAGCTCGGTGCCTCTAAATCTCCTTCTAACCCCTCTGATTTTTTTCTTCTAGACCTATGACCCTTACCAGGCGACCTATGCGGGACAGTGGTAGGAAGCTGTCAGTTTGCAGCTCCCATAGCCCTCTTTATAAACACTCTATAATTCCTAAAATCCATATCTTCATGAGGCACCGGGCAAAGCAGAGAAGCAGGAATTGGCATTGGAACAACATTTTCTATGATAGAATTAGAATAAACAGCTCTATACCTAGGAATATGAGATCTTGTGGAGCGCATAAAGCTTCGAATGTTTTGGTGAATGCTCAGAGTATGTTGGAGAATGCGAGTCAAGAAACAGATGAAGGGAAGTTATTTCTTAGTAGCATTAAACTTGCCTCTGACATTTAGTACCAAGTGATCCCAAGCAGTGGCTGCAAAATCTAGATGAACATCATATGTTATACTAGTAAGTCAGGGTATGATAAGTGATTGCTTCTTGGCCTTTTCATGATGGTGACAAGTAATAGTAGATGATAGAGCTCAAGGTGTTCCACAATCGATGACGATTCTTCTTTCGGAAATCTTTGAGAACATTCAATTAGCCATCATATCCAAGTTCTCTAACCCTATGAAGCATTACATGAGTGGATGGGGTTGCTTCAAACTCTGTGGTGTCTTCACGAGAATTGGCTTGGAGGAAATCCAATAATGGATAGGAAATTTTCAAGATTAAAGGTGATAGTTAGTGGTGTATCAAATGTTATGAGGAGTTCGAATTGAAAGTAAGGCATTTGGTTTCTTCCTCGAGGGTTAAGATACTGAATCGTGTGCCACAGTTGAAATAACAGTTCCTCTTCAATACCGGTTGTTGTATTAATAAATACAAGGAACATGGGGTGATGAGAGAGTAAGACGGTGATAATATTATGGTTAGCTTGAAATGGAATCATAAGCTCAAAATTGTTTTCCATATTTTCTGTACAATCGTCTATGTGGAAATCCATTCTGTAATTAACAAGAAGAAAAATTGGAAAAATTGTTCGAAGGTTAATTTACTCAAAGATTTTAATCTTACACCGTTTTTCACAGAAGATGTGAAGGCAGTACAACAAGGCGTTTGATGCCCAACAAGGCGTTCGATGCCTTACTTCTTAGGGAAAACCGATGTAAGATAATAAAAAACATTTTTAAGAAGTTAAGGAGAAATAAACAATGAGCTAACAACTATTTTCCAAAAGACTACAAAGGTACTACATCAAAGCGTTCGATACCTTGCATGCTAAGGAAACTAAGTGTTAGAAACAAAGTAAGTTTGATCAGAAAGACAAATTGCATAAAAGTTTGTTCAAAAGTTCTTGAAAAGTGTTTCATATGAGACTACACAAGCAGTACATCAAGGCGTTCAATGTCGTGCATCTCACTGAAATTACTTATAAGAAACTCACAAACAAATAAATAAATAAAATAAGCACTAGGAAAATAGGAACATATGTTTGTGAAACCGAATAAATTATTGAACATTAAGTTGTTCAATAATAAGAAAATCAGTTAAGCACGCAGATTTGGTATTAGAAAACTTTTATTATGATCAATCTAGATGAAAGTGAATTGAATTTGAAATAAGATTTGACAAAAATGAGATAAAAATTTTCTAAGTGTGTGTGAGAGAGAGAGAGAAAATAAGAAATATGGAAATAATATTATGAAAGGCTAAAATATTACAAGGGTGGTGGAGGGGTATTTATACCCAAAGTTAATTACACTAAGACCCTTTCTTAGTTACAATAAGACCCCTCCACACTTAATTAAAAGGACTTAACTATTATAAAACTACAAAACTAGCACTAGCTAAATATAAAGCTAACATGAACAATTAATGATTTCTGCAACCTTGCTTTTGGGCTTGAAAGGGGTGTTCTCAATCTAAGTCATATATATTTTATGGATAATGATAAATATGCCTAATAATGTGTCTAAAAATATGTCTAATGCATTCAAGTTTTGACACATGGATTCCACATCTTCTTTTTCATAATTTTTACCATTAAATTTATCATGTGTCAATATCTCCTTATTAGTCATATTTTTAGGCCTATGATTTAGACACATTAATCATTTTCCTTATTTAATCATATTGGTTATCTATACATATCGATGTTTATGTTTATTAATGCCTGTATGTATAATCATACGCATGTCTATTTTCCGTGATAATAAAGTGAGAACAGTTGTATGTATAGTATTTTTATTGTATATATTTGAACACAAAGCAAGAACATGGTTTTGTCGGAGCAAAAATCTGTGGCTCGTACGGCCTGAGTTTGTTTGTGGGGATTGAATGAATGGTAACATTATTCCAGCTAACTTATATATTAGGTTAGAAATAAGATGGCTCTACTATATATACTATATAGTCTAAAAAGGAGTTATGGACTTATGGCACATCTGCAATATGAGATATGGGAGGCACATGACACAACTTCTTGTTTAAGTAAATTCCTACTTATTACTCTCTTCAAACTGATGTCCGCATCAACAATTAAATCTTGTGCAACCTTCATTATCTAAACATCCTTATTTATTTATATTTATATTGGCTTCATTTAGAAGATTAATTTTCAAGTGCATGTAATTATGATTCAATAAGAAGAGTCTAGCAATTCACGAGCTAGTTCAAGCTAATTAAGCTCGAGTTTGACCATTTTTGAGTTCGAACAAAAATTACCATTCCATTAATTTCACTTTCACACGTGAGACTTCCATAAATAAATTTCGAATTTCAGAAATTCGATCATCTAGTTATTTCTAGTTATAGATGGGTGCCCGCGCGTTGCAGCGGTATCATTTAAAAAACGATAGTTAAGTGTGGTGATGATGGATAAGGAATGCGATGGTCGAGGTATCAGTAATGATGGACACTGTCACACTGGAAAGTGATAGTATGAAAGAAAGAAAAACAAATAAGTAGTGTGAAATGAACGTGTTACTTATTTTAAGGTTAGGGGTAATTTAGAGATATTATAAAAAGTGCTTAAAGTCTTAAACTTTATTCTCTTTATAAAGATTTATATATTTCTCGTTCATATAGGTGTGGCCCATGTGTATTAATCCACAAAGATAACTGTGAGTAGGCGAGTAGCTAGCTAGCTAGTGTAAACATTTTTTATGCCCTAAGTTAATTAATTTATACTCCCTATATAAACAAACTATCCCCTCCCAAATTAAACACTCTACCTTTAAAATCCCTATTTTATCCTTTTAATTTACACTACCACCAAACCCTTTATTCTTAAATCTATATCTATATTATATTAATAAACAAACAAACCTTAATTTTTAACACATTCTTAACTCACATACTAAATCTATCCAATATATTCTTAAAATATATTACACCCATATTTTTCCAAACTATCTATCTCATTTATTAATTAATTTAAATATTTCCACCTAATATCTCTATTATATTTTTAATAAAGTTATTTACAAAACATACATCTCTTAACCATAAAATAACTACATTACCATTTACATCTATTACTTTAAGATTAATAATCACATCGTTAACATCACCGCCACTAGCACCGCCCGTTGCCGCCACCGCCGCATTGCGCGGGGTACCCATCTCGTTGTATCATACTACTTTACAGCCATGGGTTGGTTAATTTGGTGAATGTTATTTAAGGAAGAAGCATATGTGTTGTTTTGAGTTTTAACATAATTAATTCCCAATTATTTTGATCAAATTAAGATTTTAATTAATTGGCCAATTGGGTTTTAGATCATTTTATACAATTCACAAATAATTAAGTCCCCGATAGAACAACACAAGCATACAAATGACCACAATTAGTTACGAATCATACATATGTATATGATCGGGTTGTTATACTTTTTTTAATTATTTTTTTAAGCAGGCAAACATATACGCGATGAGAAATATGTAACTCAACTTATGTCATGTTCAACCTCTTTGTTTTATGGCATATGCAGGGATAATGGTTAAATGTGGTACGTGGTCGTGATGGTCGTACATTGGGGACATAGCTAGCGACAGTACACCGACTAGAGCTAAGCACTTAGTCATAGTGTTTGATAGCATATGAAGTTGATCCATGAACTACAATTCGCAAGAAATTAGTTACACACATGGCCCCCACAAGGGGGGGAAAGAGTGTCTCTCTAATTCCATCTTCCACACTCTTTTTATTAATTTTTCATTTATCTCTTTTAATTCCTCATCCGTTACAAGGAATGCCCCTATAACCTCTTATAAACCGCATAGTACAATGAATGGTCAATGTGATGGTTATGCTAGGGCCATAGCTAGTGATAGTTCATTGCATAGAGCTGAATTTAGTCATCATACTACAATGTCATATTCGTATCTGAAACTATCACATGAAACTGATCGAGTGATCACAATCAGACAATCACCAAGGGCAAACGGTAATCTAGCTAGGTGATTTTGAATCAGAATTGTGGAAGTTTGGGATGCCTAGCTAAAGGCCTTGTACTAGTAAATTAGCCTGTTAAATAGTTACATTTTGTCAGTGGGTCACCTTATACGAAATACTTAAACGATTTTGTTAGTTGACGGTTATAAAAAAGTATCATATTGTTATAAACAATTTTACAGTCAATAAAAAAAATTTGAAGTGGTAAAGGATATGTATAGTAATCAGTAAGGTCACAATGCCAAAAACAGTTTAAAAACTTAAATTTGTGGATCATTTACTCGCAAAAGAGAATCTAACTTACATTGTCTTATAGGCTAGTCTGCAATAGAGAGCCCTTCACCCCCAATACCTAGGAAAAACCTCAAACTAAACCGTCCAAAGACACGACATTTAATTAGGTTAAAACTCTGCCCCCTCTGCAGGAGTCAAACTTGCTTCACTAGAGGACTTTATTTTTTAAATTCCTTTAAATGTCTTTCTCATGTCTCGAATTCGAGACCTTCAGTATATAAAGTTTGTGCTCTACAACTGAGCTATAATGGAAAGTACATAATAATAACAACAATACCTTTTATACCTATGAATTAATCAACTTTCTCTCTTTTATTTACCAATCTAAAAAACTTTACTTAAAATACCTATAATATCTTTAATGAAATGATTTACAACATATAAACCCGACCTCAACTCATAAAATAACTACACGATTTTGTATTTTACATCAATTATTTTTATAATAGTAACCACACCACCACCCGTCACGTCACCACCACTACCAACCATCGTTGTCGCCGCCGCATTGCGCGGGTAAAATGCTAGTTTCTAGATTATACTTTCATATAATCATATCTATAATATAACTAAAAGAAGGAGTTGGGGGTACACTTGACACCCTAATCTCCCTCCTAGAGCCTAATCCTTCTTCCTTATTAATCCTCTAATTTTTTTAATATTTATTTTAATTACGAGTATTATTATTATTATTATTATTATTATTATTATTATTATTATTATTATTATTATTATTATTATTATTAAGTGTTTTCTCTTTTTGTTGAGCTTAACTCTAAATCGTTTATTTTAATATTGTTGTTTGTGTTTGTAGTAAGTTTAGATATAATAACCTGCAAATTTTTTTATTTAACTAAAGTTGAAAAAAAAGTTAATATTTGTATGGAGTTAATTTTCATATGTCTCCTTCTTTAGTTTTTGTATTGATTAAATTGTGATATTGGTCATAGATATTTAATATACTTGAATTCCAATTTTTTAGCTTTTGATTAATATATTTTGAGACTACCCGTCTTGGACGGGTCTAAGCACTAGTTACTCATATACGGAGTATTACACAAAATCATAATTTAATGAAAATCTTATAAACGAATCTCGAGCAACTAAACGAGTTTAAAGTTAGTTTATGATTAAAATTAGGATGAATCTAGTGTTATGAATTTTTGAAATTATAAATAAAATGGAATGTTTCAGCAAAAGATAGAAAAAATTCTTTTCGGAATTAGGGACGAGTTTGACTCACATGTCAATTTGATATCTGTTTGTATCACTTATGGGAAAATCTTATATGATGTTAACTTTAGGGTGATGTATTCACATCAATTTCTCACATGTTAAATTGCCCCGTATAAATTTTATGGTTTTGTGAGGAGAACATCATCTAACTAGATGACATTAACATCATATAAGTTATTCCTTTTATTTATTTTAAGATTAATTTAATAATTTGATTTATAATGTATAGAAAGTCAGTGGTTATTTGTCTTTTTTCTTTTTGGTTTGTTGGTTCAACTAAATTTGTGTAAATTAAAGTTTCTATATGATCGATTATTTTTTAAAAATAAATGGTTTGTTCTACTAATATTAAGAGATGGATACACATATACATGTCATCACATTTGTTTCTCCAAACATATTACTGTAAAAACATTAAAATTTGATGCATGAGGTAATGTTCTATAAGTATATGAGATCATTAAATAAATATACATTATCATCATATTATCAAACCAATTCTAACTTTATACATATCCTAGGTTCAATCAACGTAAGTTATAACATCAATCATCCAGAAACTAATCAAAGATTTAAATATAACTAAAACAACACATCTTAAATCTTTATATATAATTAAGAGAAGATATAAAAAAATTCTACGTGACACCTTTTTCTAAAAGACATATAGGATTTTGTCAAATTATTATAATTTTTGTTTGTTTTAGATTAATTAAATAATTTAATTTAATTATTATTGAAGTTATCTTAACTATGTTAGGTAAAATCGTTTACTTATAAACGAAAAGTACGTTGACTTTATTTTTATTTGAATACAAATATTTTATGGTAGATCATAAATAGAATAACTTTTACAAGACATTTTTTATTTTTAAAAGTCTTTTTAAAATTTTCTTATATATATCATAAAACAATATCCGTATAATGGACGGAATGATTATAATTATTATGTATGGTTATATTTTTTTTCTTTTCCTCTTTTTAGTATTTTATGATGTTATTTAAAAGAAATACTTAATCAAATATATTACTTAAAGATTATACAATAAAAGAAAACTATTTTAAACTTAGTTGCGTATTTGTTTATGTTATCAACTAAATAATAATTGCATATCGATTTCATCGAATTATTTTACCAATGAATTAAATATGATTGAATAAACTTTTTTTTTTTTTTATTCTTTGAATTTTAGAAAATCTTATTTTATCTTTTAGTTACCACATAAAACTCCAATCTCTTGCTCAAACTCAATAAATTATTCATTTCTTGGAAATTAACTTTATAAGTTTATGTTTTATGCATTGAAAATGAACTTATGTTCGATTGTTTATTTATGAAATATATATAATATACTTTATTCTATGATTTTATTTGTTATTACATGAGTTAGATTTTATTAGAAAAAACAAGTTCATTAATCAATGTATTTATTTATGATGTAACTGTATTTAATAAATAAGTTTACATTTAAATAGATTGTTGATATAGTAATATAGTCTTATTTAAATTTGGAGAATGTTTTAACTATTTTTAATAGATTTTCATGATAACATTATTTACCATGCAATGTATGAGTTTAATCAAATACAAACATATATAAATGAATGCCGTAAGTTTCAAAAAATAAAAAACACACACACAAAAATTGATCCAAATCAAATTTAAATTAGGTCAAGTTTCGGTTTGATCATGATAGTTCACACAAATTCAATACGATTAAGTTACAACGAGCCAACTAGTAGTTTTTGAACCGGCTTTGTAAAGAATCTAGTCCGGACTTAATTTGACAGAATCCGATCTCTTCGGCGAATTGGCTTGAAAATACTTATTTTACCAAAAATCTATCTATATTCCTTTATAAAAATTATCATACTCCCAATTCTAGAAATAGTTACACAATAGTTACATACGGAATTACTAAATTACTCTTAATAAACACTCACTATAGAAAGAGTTTTTGTATAATACCAAATTTACCCTTAATGAGTTAATTTACACTCTAAACCTTTATTTTAATAATTAACACTTTAAGCCTTTATCTTTTTAAAAAAATTCCAATATCACAATTACATCAAGCTACACTACTTGACACCGCCACCACCACCGATAGTACCATTACTGATACCATTAGACCGTTTTCTCCACCACTACCGTTGCATTGTGCGGGTATTATGCTCGTAATTAGTTAAATAAGAGGGCATACTTAATGGGACCCTCCATGTGAAATAGGCAAGGACAAAAATTGTGAACGTGCGCCTTAGCATATTTTACTAGTCTATTTGAATTTTGTTTTTCATTTAAATACCAATAAACCTATAAAAGCATGGAGGGAGGGACCATAACGTTTTTAACATGTTGCATTATGGTACAACCTTTAAATGAATTTTATATATTTTTTTATATTGTTTTATACATGAATTATGCACTTTTTGCTTGTCTTTTCACCCCCATGACCAAAACCAAAAGTATATATGATACCGACCAACAAACTCACCCTTTGCATTCGCCGTTGCTGTCTTTGTTTTTCTTGTAACAGTCGACAGTTTCAGCGCCAAACATTAATAACTGTAAAAACTTAAAGCTTCAAAGCAGAGTTATATATGATTATGGTATGTTATGATTAAATGTTTGATTGTTGTAAATATCGGTTATCGGTTTATTATCGGCCGACTCTCGATAAGCGATAAATAGGATATATTGGATACTCTAAAATGTAAAGGAATTTATCTAAAATTTATATATATACTAGCAATATATACAATTTGTAATGCAATACATCAATAATTTGAATATAAAATTGTCGTTCAAAAAATAATAATACTAATAATAATAATAATATAATAATAATAATAATAATTAGAATATAAAACTGTAGAAAGAAAATAATTACAATTAAAGTTTCGAAATTTAAATATCTATAGACTAATTCAAAAGGAAAAAATGGTAGTAAAGAAAGTAATTACAAGAGTTAATTATAGATCTCGTCCCTGTCGTGGACTTCTACTTGCAACTTTCGTCCCTAAGTTTAATAAATTACAGTTTTAGTCCAAAAAACTTTGTTCCGTCAACACTTTTGGTCCTAGGTAGTAACGTCCGTTTAAAAGTCCATCACGTACCAGCCACGTGATGGGTATTTTCGTCATTTCCTTCTTTCATTTATATCACTTTTAGTCCAAATTTTGTTACCTTTTCTTTTTTCTTTATATCTTCCTCATCTAAAACAATTATCATCTGTCATTATAATTTATACTATTATCATCATCATTACATCCAGAAAAACAAAATTCCATATTTCATCCAAATCTAGATCTATCATCATCATCAACAAAATGATTCATTAACAAATCTTTGATTACATGCTCTTTAAACATAACTCACTAATCAAACATAAAAGTTCATACACTAAAAATTCTTTAAACATAACCCACTTTTTTCCAGTTTCATTTTGAAAAGTTTGGATCTATGATGACTTTCACCTAAGCCCAAACGCCTCACAATCTCACATTCCAAGCAAGACATACAAACGTTTTTTTTATATGGGGGGATATTTCATTTTGAGTTTGCAAATATGTTGACTAGCTAATTTCCTCCTGCCAGCACACATCATATATGTTGTTTCGCTGTTGTTTTGCTGGGCCACATTGAAGATATAAAAATTATTTATTTCTTCCTGTTTCAAGTTTTAACTAGGAACCATCATTCATAATTTTTTTTCCCCTTGTTGACTACATTTATGCTTCTTGGAATTTATTATCTTGGCAGGATATACCCGTACAGAGATCACGAACAACAATATGTGCGAAGGAAAAGACCAAAATACCCATCATTTGCAAGTCACATGGTGCGTAATTTAACGTTTATTTGTAATTTTGACCAAAACTGTTGACGGAACAAACTTATTTTGACTAAAACTGTAATTTATAAAACTTAAGGATGAAAACTACAAGTAGCGGTCGACGACAGGGACGATTTCTGTAATTAACTCTAATTACAATTTACAACTAGAAATTAAAAGATTATTAAAGATTAACTCAAAAGTTAAAGAATTAATTAAAAATTAAATAGAAAAAAATTAAATTAAAGAAAGTAATAAACCCTAATATTTGATAAAAACCAAGTTTTTTTTAAAAAAAAAAAAGTGGTCAAATTTTTTTTTTTCTTACTGATATTGACCGATAAGTGCCGAGTTTGACCGAAATTTGACCAAAACGATAAATTGCCCGATAAGTCATTTTTCTTATCGGGCCAATAACCGATATATCGGCCGATAATTCCGATATTTATAACCATGTGTGTTGAACCATGTTTAGGTTATCATAGTGGTAAGGTGTTTTAAAAGTCTTAGAAAGAGATTTGGGTCCAACTTCATTGGGATAAACGTGTTTAACAAAACCATATTATTAACTTCTTCTTGAGATGTTCGAAAATAGTCTAATATACAAGTTATAAAAATATTGGTTACTTTACATCTATACCCCTATTAAAAGATTATAGGTTCGTGTTGAAAAGTTTATAAATTTGAAACATACAAATTTACTTATTTGCTCTTACACATATAAGTATTATATATCACTATCTCTATCTCCATTCCAATTAACTAATGTTGTATTTGTTCTCGACCGATATTAATTTTGTGTCACCGATCATTCTCTCTTTATAATTGTATGTTAGGGTTCTAAAGCCTAGACTTTTGAGACACTAATCACGAAATGAGATGCCCCGTCAATAGCATTCGTCGCAACTCGCAAAGCGCAGGTACCATGCATGCTCGTATATCAAAACTAAATGCTCAACTTTTAAAAGAAAGGGTAAAATACCCAACCTAACATACTCGTTGATGATATTCTATCTGATCAACGTGTCTTTAGTGTTATCATTATGAAAATGGAATTTAAATGTTGTATTATTGTTTGTTTAAAATAATGCAAAATATGTTGTTTTCTTTAGGTTGATACAAAATGTATCTTTGTCTTTTTGGTATACTTTCAAGTTAAGGTTACTTTTTTCTTTTATAAAATGATTATTAATTAAACATCCGTAATTACAATTTTTCATCTACATGTCTTTTAAATTAATATCATTTTCATTTTTCTTATATATCAAAAGATACTTTATAATCAACCAACTTTTTTTTTAACGTTTGAATAGTCAAAGTTTGTATGTCCCATTTATCGGCTATTATCTACCACCAACAATTATAATTAACGGATATATATGTCATATATTATTATTAAATATAAGAATAGATAACATATTTACATAGCTATGTTTACAACCAATTAAATTGAAGAGTTATAAAGGTTATGAAATGAAAAATAATATTAGTATCACTTCTTTCTTATCACAATACATATTTATATTGTCAGTTATAGAAGTTGTACGTTGTGATATATTCATCCTCATTTATCAAATAAATAAATGGTACTCCAAATGTTTTAACTTTTAACCAATATATCACGCAAATTGAAACTTTTCAGCTCATTTATGTCGCATTATGCATTTATATTGAAACGACCTGTATCTTATCCTTGACTCCTTAATCCTAGATTTGTTTTATGTGATCCTTAAAAGTAGCAAACTATACATATACTGTAAATATATACTAGTAGGTTACTCGCATATCTGAATTTTTGTGGCATATCTGAATTTTTGTGTGTATGTGTGTGCACGGATGTTTATTTTCAAAACATGGAGAAAGGATAAAAGGGGTATATGGAGATGGAAGATGAATGGAAAGATCAGAAATAAATGAGAAAGAAAAAAGAATAATAGTTTAGGATGTAAATCTCACGTATTATATACAATCTTCATTTTCAACCTAACCTAATACTGGCGCAATGTGACTTTAATGAAATTTTCAACATTTTTCAAGTTTTTGGTTTTGTGTGATGATTTCTCAATTTTTTGTGATTTTGATTTTTTCTATTTTAATCATCTAATGTCGTTTATCACACCAATGTAATTGGCACTATCGTTGAAAGTATAACGGATTTTAATATGTAAGTAAGTAAGCAACTGCTCAGTGCCACCTTTTGCGGGTTTTGAGCCCCAATACCTCAACGGTGTATAGAGGAGGTTAAAATGTAATAACTTCTAATGAAGATGATATACTTTTTTATCTAGTGGAAATAATAAATTTTCTTATCAAGTGGAATGATTTTGATATACTATTATTACTATATATCTTTAAATTTATATAAGGCCTCATCTTTACTTCATATTTAATTTAAGGCAAAACAATATGGAACAAAGTCATTTTTCATTACAAATGATAAATCATAAGGTTTTAATTTACTATTTACTAAGAGAAGCTTAATACCAAGGGTGTGAGGAGCGTCTCGCCACCCCCTTCCTCGGTTTTGCTTCTCCTACTCGCTCGCTGCCTAATGCTAGGAATGCTTTACCACCTCTCCCCTCCCCTCCCCTCCCCAATCCTTTACTTTCTCGAAGAGGAGGCAGTATCGTGGACCTCTTGATAAATCGCATAATGTGCCATTGTGAAGAGATTAATATATCGTTCCGTCTCATCGGATGAACTTGTAACATTCGTGACTTTTGACTTCAATTGACTTGTAATTAAACGTAATTAAGTGAGGACGATTTCGTGAATATATATGATTTATTGAACGTTTTGATATGTTTTAACGTAACGTTGAGTTTAAATGTGTTAACGGGTTCGTTTTGGCATTTAAATGTTTAACGAATATCTATTTGTCGAAATTAGTGGAGCGGGGCCTCAAAAATGAGACCCCATGACCGACCTCTCTCTTCCCTCACCACACACTCTTCTCTTCTCTTTTCCTTATCCTTTTTTTTTATCCTCCCTCTCTCTCCCATATCATTCATTCTCCTTCTTCTTCATTTACCAAAATGCTCCACCATAAATTGATCATGAATCCTTTCACATCTTGTGTTGTTAGTGTTAAATTAACTAAACTTCTTAGCAATAATAACCTACATCATCAAAGTCCAAGATTTTTTACAAGTTTCAAGTGCTCATCCAAGGTTTTGAGCCCTAATTTCGGATTTGAGGTTCTAGACCGAATTGGTAAGTGTTTCATAGCTCAAAACGTTTCTTTTACATTGTAGGTTACTTCCTTATTGTCAACTTAAACGTTTGGTAGTCGATTTTGGCATAAAATGGGTATTTTTGCTTAAAAACGGGTTTGAAGATGAATCTAATGATTTTGGACTTGGGTTTGTAAAACAAGATGTTTTCTAGTGTTGTTTATACTTGTATTTGGTTGTGTTAAAGTTTGGTAACCGGATTTGGCTTCTAAGGTTGTCGATTTTTAGGTCAAAACCCGTATGTGTTCATCAATTCCGCGGATGATCTGCAGATTTGTGGATGATCCGCATCCGCCGTAGCATCCGCCATATCGTCTACCATCCGCCATACCATCCTCCATTCGCTGTCCATTTCATTCACGTTTACGTACGGTTACCGGTCGACATTCAAGGATCCAAAACTTCTTTATTAGTCTTATATCATTATTCTAAGGTCAACAAAATTGGTTAAACACATTTCTAAACACTTTGATTCTTAAGTCAAATTTTGGTGCTAAGTCATTGAACCGAATTTAACTAAAACTTTTCTCTTGTCGCTTAAACGTTCTCGAATCACTTTTAAAGCATCCTCGGGATTGTGACATAGTTTAGCTAGCTAGACTTTATCGATTGAGGATACCTTGCGATGATAAATTGTTGATTTAATAGGTTGTGATCGTTGTGCTCCCCGCTCACCCATTTAAGCTCATTCTAGTGACTTCTAGAGGCCAAGGTGAGTTTCGTAAACCCTCCCTACTCAATTGAGATTCGGGCTGAAAAGTGTACGTGTTTGTTATTGTTGTTTACTCGATTGATTGATTGTTTGACTAACGTATGGACTTGTTGCTCGGTTAATTATGCTTCCGTTTATGAATACTTGTTGTGGTTTGGGTAGTTCTACATACATGGAAGACGGTTATACTTTCAATGAATAGGAGATGTGGTGGAAAGGCTGCGGGTGACCCTATATATAAGCATCAATGATTCCTTGAAATTAGAATCGTAAGAAGTGTATGTGCATTGTGTTGTTGATCGATGGAAAACGTTTTGATAAGGATCGGGACATAGGATCTCGCATGATAACATTTTTTCCCCCTTAACGTATTATAGATCTGTGATGGTGATAACGATTAAGTCCATGTTGATGGCATAATGATAAGCCTACGATTTGTGGCATAACTTTGTTGTTAACGATATTGTTTAACATGTATATTGAATATGAATGCTTAGTTGTAATGTAACGTTGATATTACGCATTTGAAATATGTGTAAGTCGTGCCGTGATATTACGCATTTGAAATATATGTAAGTCGTGCCTGGGACGTATCTTACGCATTTGAAATATATGTAAGTCGTGCCTAGAACGTAGTTTACGCATTTGAAATATATGTAAGTCGTGTCTGTAACATATTTTACGCATTGTTTATCATGTAAGTCGTGCCGGTTTATCGCGCATTATTCAATAAGTAAGTCGCGCTGTTATTGGATGTTATATTATATATATGTATGGACGTGGACGTGGACGGTGGATTGACGAATCCACACCCGGCATGATCATAACCATGGATACGAGTTATTTAACCCGCGTATTGGACGATATTATATATGGACGATTATTGGACATTGACTTGTATTGATTTGTGATAACGTGAAATCCTTTTAGGGTTTCCTTGGAACATGATTAGGTATTCTAATCTTTGTATATCATTAACGGTTGTTATCCCGACACACTTATTTCCTGATACTTGTTCCTACGAACTCACCAACTTTATGTTGACGCGTGTTAGTACACTTTTCAGGTGACAGGTTAGCTCAAAGATGTATTGGATGATTGATTGCCTGATTTTGCTAGAATTGGATTTGGACTTGTACTTCTTGGATCCGTGATTCATTATTTCCGATTAGGGTTTATGCTTAGATGTGATCCGGTTGCTTGCACTACTAAATGGTTCGTATGGATTTACTTGATCCTTTTATGCACTTAGTTTACTCTACATAATTTCCATGTCGTGCTGTGCTTTTCTTGTGATACCCCATGATTCCGCCTTGTTGGGGTGTTACAGAACTGAAGTCCGATTGCATATTTGGGGGTGTTGGGCCGTTTTCGAAAAATAAAGGATTGATAAAGAAAGGGTTCATGATTATTGTGACATCTGTCACCAAAACTGGTAATTTATTATAGTCTCTAACTTACATTCCAAATTTCTTGACTAGTCAATATGCCTATATAGTATAACAAGCATAGAAATGTGGTGATCATTTCCAATATGGGATTTCTATTACTTGAATTTCAATAGTTTAGGATTGAGATATTTGATCTTCCTAAACGTAGATGACTATAACTATCCCCGTAATTTCTAGCCTTGTAGTTGTTAGTCATATTTATTTCTAGACATTGATAAATTAGTATACGCTATTTAGTGGTGAACGAAATCAATAATTATAAAAGTAATATATAATTAGTATAAGTAGTAAGATGGTAATAGTAATAGTAAAATATCATATGTTTAGTAAAAAATTTTAGTCAAATATATATTACAACAATTTAATGGTGAGCAAGGAATTTTAATTCCATTAGAATTCTTATGATACATTAAGTCTAATCATAAACTAACTAAAACACTTATCTCCATATATATATATATATAATAACTATACCCTAAATAATAAAAAAAAAAAACCAAAACCCTTTTTGATTTTGCTTTTCTTTTGCCGATCAACAAACAAACATCACAACATAAAATATATATTTTTTATTATTAATCATCTCATTGTCAAAGCAAACTTTGGTAAGTTTAATTATAATTCTATTGAATCCTGATTTAAATAACAATTAATAATAAAATTCTTAAAGATTATATTCTATTCTTCTTTTCAAGGTATCTAAGAAGAAGATCATCAATCTTGGGGTAAAATCACTTGTCTTCTCTTTTCATAAATATTAGTCTTTTTACTTATTAATATATATATATATATATATATATATAAGCATATCTTTTTTTATTTATTAATTTTTATTTATAAGTAACCTATTTGATGAATATATATTATGGCAAATTTATAATAATGAATGAAAGGGTTTTTTTTAGGGTTAAATCAAAAGCTTGAAGTATAAATCATATTAATGTTAAAAAGTTTAAGTATTTAATGAAGCATAATAATTAATGTAATAAAAGAAATCCAATTATGAAGGCATGAAAATCATAATAACAGATTTAATTAGGTGTTGGAAAGATTTGAAAGTTTATATATAAATATTAGTTGTAGTAGTCTTTAAAACAGTAAGTTTGGGTTATTTCAGAATCTGGACAGATTCGTTTTGTTAACTTTGAAAGGTCGTATCTTGGTCATGGGAGATGGTTAAGTCACGTTTTTGGTGTCTAAAATTAAGTTCAGGAAGTCTACTTTCTGGTGGAAGCGGTTTCGTGTCAAAATATGAAGTTTAAGGTTGTCAAACGAATTTTATAACAAAACTGCGCAAAGCTGAGTTTTCCGAACAGATTTTGGTCGACTTCAAATAGTCATATCTTGGTCGATTTTATGAACTGGACAATTATTTTTCTCCAGAAACGTTTTTGAGATGTTAAGATTGTACAGTAAAAAAATTGGATTTTTTTGAATCTTTGAAGGCCCTTAACTTTTATAAAACTTTTCTGTGTGCGAACAGTGATTTTCTGACTAATCTGTAATCATTGAATTTTTAAAAATAGTTAACGTGCCAAATAAATTATGTAAAAATTCATGTAAGTATATAACACTCTAAGGTAACGGTAGTTAAGATTTGGAATCTTGAATCATTCGTTTCATCCTAATAAAAAATAGATAAAGTTACCAAAAATTTCAGTTAATATGAACTTGTAGAATTTAATCTTAAATCAGTAAAACAAATATTATATATTAAGTTATGTGACTTGTAACTTAATAATATATGACAAATCAGTTGTGAATATTTTGAAAGTAGCCATATGTGTATTTCATCAAATACGGGTTACAATGGACGGTTCTTGACCATGTCCATAATTGTAACTTGTTCATATTTATATGTTGTGTAGATTCTAGCGACCTTGTTGGATTTGCATAACTACTTGCTTGTTGAGGTAAGTTTCGTGGCCCCTTTTTATATTATTTTTTTGGGGGAAAATGATGAACAAAACACTTTTCATTTCTTTACTAGCTGTGCCAAAACTTGGTTGTTTTCATGGACAAATACGTGTAATTATGAAATGTGTATGTTAGCTTGTTTGTATTGATTTCTTTGATACAATAGATGTCTTTTGATATCTATTGAAGACTATTGGAAAACTATCGACCAACTATATACTCCAGCTGGTAGTTGTTGGTATTTAAAGCATGATTGAGTTGTTAACAGGAGTGATGGGGATTGTGTTGTTGGATTACTATGATGGCATTGATCAGTATTTAGTACGCTGCTACATGTTTATATTTACACTATTGTCCAAAACTTGATATATCATGCACAGCAAACTCATTTGTATTCCTTTAAACCTACGAACTCACCAACATTATGTTGACATTTTCGAGCATTCATTTTCAGGTAATAACAATGTTTAAGAAGATTGAGCTTATGGACTTTAGGAAGACCAATAAAGAGATCCTTCATGGACTCCTAGATTGCATGTGAAACATTGAACGCTATTTGCAATTATTACTTCTTTGCTATTTGAGGCGTGTTGCCTAGACTTTCCGTTTATGGAATTTACATTTATTTGAATTTTATTTAGTATGACTCTATTATAAAGTCCATGTGCCATTGCTATATCTTTTAGTCATATTCTACGATTCCGCCTAAGGTGGGGTGTGACAATTATTGTTTGATAAATATATGTGTATATATGATAATATATATGTGTGTACACTTTTGTTGTTGCTGCTTGAAAAAAAAACAGAATGAATGAAAGAAAGGAAGAAAAGAAAGAGAGAAAACAAAGAAGAAGAAGGAGGGGAGATGTAACCGTTGATGTGGGTCCCATTGGTTTCTTTTTTTTTAAAAAATATTTTAATTCCCTAACGGTCGAATCAAAAGGCACCACAACTGGCACTATGGTCACCAATTCGCTCCCCACCCTACCGGTATCAGGGGTCGGCGCGGTGTTCAATCCGGTACCGAATAGGTACCGGTCTCCTCCCTAGAGCGCTCCGTCCACCCTAATGAAAATTCTTTAATTTTAAAATATAATAAAAATGTTATAAAACGTAATATATTGCCAATGATGGTCAACCTAGTTGGTCAGAAGCATCCTAGGTTTTGCCTAAGTTCTTGAGTTTGATCCTTAAGGATGACAAGTCTTGGGATTTTTTTCCTCCGATTATAACGACTTTTGGTCAACATATCATTGTCTAGAGTACGTGCAACGCTTCACTATTATACAGTGATGCTTCTCTAATGTCGTATTCCAAAAAATAAAACTTAATATAAATAAAAGGGAAAAAAAATGATATGAAAGTATGAAACATTCTTACTCAAATATGATATTAACCAACTATGGGACCGTCCATTTCTTATAGAGAGAACCACTCACTGGCCTCCTGCAAGTGGCCTATCTAAGAGCATGGCGAAAATATAAAGCAAAAATTTCTTGAATCGAAAACAGTATTTATCGACTAAAAAAAAAAAAAAAATATCATAAAAAATTCTCATATTATAAGTTTATAACCAGATTTTAAATTACATTTATATTTATTAGACACTCGAGAAAATCACTAACTTATGTTATGAAATGATTTTAAAAATGGGCCGACTACTTGTAAATGTTTTCTTGATTTCTCTTATAGACTTTGATCTCCACGAGTCTATGAGTTATTAACAAAATAATAATAATAATAAATTAATTAATTAATATACAAACAAAAATTTCTAATAGAATAAAATAATACGATAAAATCAGTTCGGCAGCAGAAAGGAAAAACAAAATACGTAACCATTAATTAATTTCCCCAATACCATTTCGGTTACGAGCATGCCCCACAAGTCCTCAAAACATCCACATCATACCCACCATCATTTTTGAATTTACATATTACACCCTATCCTCCTCTATATATTTACGGAGTATAATTCAAATCCATATCCATATCAAAAATATATCAATGTCTACAAGTCCATTCCTTCAAACCTGATCCAATATTTTTACACACACACAAAAACAAAATATGAAGACGATCAATGTGATGCTAAGGAAATGCAAGACATTATCAAAACAACTCACACGAACATCGTCGTCAAACAACGTTAGATCAAAGTCTAGTAGACATTTTCAGTCTGTAGGAGGGATCATTTGGAACACTAATGCCATATCGGCCGTATATGACGACCACAGCCTTAGTGATTCCGAACAAGACCCTAAAGAACCGGTTTACGTAGGAAGTACAAGGAAACGATATGTAATTAGCTCAAAGTACTTATGTCATCCATTGGTGAATGCTCTCATTGAAAAAGTGAAGACAAATGGCGATGTTCACGATAATGATAACGATAACGATAATAATGTTGTTTCGGTTATCAATTGTGAAGTTGTGTTGTTTGATCATTTGTTATGGATGCTTGACAATAATGCGGATTTAAATGCTAGTACTACGGATAGTTTGGATGAACTCGCGGAGTTATATTCTTCATGATCGATATTGCATTTTGGTCTCTTTGGAACGAGGTCTAGTAATTGGATTAATATGTTCATAAATATCACAATATTAAGTTGTGATCATTATTAGTTTTGATTTTAATCAATTTTTATGAGTTTAATTATTTCTTGTTTTATAAGTATGTATATGTAGTTTTTAAATTTTGTAGCTGATGATTCATCGTTCTTGTATATTTAACTTGTATGAGTTCGAGAATAATGTTAATGATTATGGTTATATTAAATAAGTTTTAAAATATATACGTTTTTGTTTTTTGTTTTCACCCGTTAAGGAAAATGCTAAATAAAGCCCTTAAGGCTTCACTTAAGATGCATAAAAAGGTTATACATTTTCATATCAAAAACTCACTCTCTGATTTTTATGGTAAATGTACAACTATTTAATGCACCTTAACGAAAACCCTTAGGCCTTCGTTTAGCAAAACCTTTCTTTAATACATACATGTAGTTCATCCATCGCTTTTATGAGTTTAATGTCTCGTTATTGGTCAATTTTTTGTTCTGCTGTCTCTGATGAGTTTGGAAATTATGATCATTATTGATTTCACTTAATATCATTATTATATTCTTTGAACGCCAACTTAAAATAGAACATGCCTCTACGGCTCTCCCATAGTCCCATTCAAATGTAAATGTATAGCTCTGATTATGGTAGTTGAATGTGTTAATCAGGTCTCATTACATCTAATGCTACATTTTCTAAGGCTTTATTTTATTGATTAACAAATTTTAGTAAATGTTTAGTAGATACTAGTACATCATTTCTGTTTTCAATGATTATTGGAAAAATAAAACCGACTTTAAAGAAATTATCGAAGATCCTTATGAATATTGTGCCATGGATTCTTGTCGAGAGAATACGGGTGTGATTTAAAAACAATTTTTTAATAATAGTAAGTAAGAGATCAAATATTCTTCCAAGATATATAATGATGATACCTGTTGAATATGAGTTGGAATACATACAAAAGAAAAACAAATAATGATGGAAGATTATATGTCATGTTATGGTTAGATTTTTGAGTAAATTATATCAGCAATGACTTACAATACCGATTAAATTGTCTAGGGATCTAAATGTATATTCATGATTAATACCTGCTAAAAAAATAATAATAAATTAAATTGAATTAAATTAAAAATACATATAAGATTTGTGTTTTAAATTTAAACACAAACTATTCACTTTTGTTAGTATTGGAAGTATATGCTCATGCAATATATGGTGGTGGAATGTGTCTCAAGTTGTTTAATAAAAACTAAAAGCAGATATCGGGGTAGTAGAATCGAGCGGTGTCGTTCAGTGATTACACAGTTAAAAAGGTTGGAGATGACGGTATCTAACATCCTTAGTTGAGTAAGAAATAAAGTTATAAACTTATAATTGTATATACGCATTTTTTTAATGACATCAAAATTATATATATCTTAAGAATATATGGACCTCTAGCAAGATACTAGAAGGTCACACAACAATTATAAATGATACAATTACAAAGCGAACTATATTATCATGAAACGAAACAAGCGAACTACAATTCACATACACATATGTATGTGAATGTGATACAACAACTACAATAATATCCAATATTTCATGCATAAATATAATATGGGAGACATAAAATGTAAACAATCTTACCTAATTAAATTTGCTTTTTATATATATTATATCACCGTCGCCATCGCATCACACAAATATTAGTCTAGTTTATAGCAATACATATTAATATTAATGTTTATTTAAACTAGTTTGAACTCATTTCTGATTAATCTATTTTACTTTAAATTTTATTGGAATGTTATTTAAAAAGGCATAATAGTAAAATTCATTATAAAAAAAAAATATGAGTCAAGTGAAAGAACGGTCCTTGCGGTTTTTCAGTTTTCGTAATAAATTAATATATTAAGTATTTTGAGCGAGGATCGTTTAAAATTATTGTAACTTGAGTAATCAATTTTGGATATTCTAGTAAACTAAAACAGGATTGTAGCCTCCATTAAACGACATGTGACACTGTATTAAAACGACAACGGTCATTTTAGTAATACATATTAAAAAAATCTTTTGAAGTATTCATTAAAAACATTTACTATATATTCGTAACTAAAATATATATATATATTACATATTCCTCATAAATAATAATTAAAAGAATACATATCCGTAAATAAACACTCATCGTTTCCTTATCCGTGTCAATTCCAACTCGTTACGTTCTTTTCATTACCATTCTCCAATACCCCAATGCCTACATATACTTTTAACTTTTTAAGAAGATTAATATTTCCAGCAATTTCAAATAACTACTTTTGGGTTTTTTATCTACCAATAAACTAAAACAGGATTTAGATATTCTTAAAATGACAAGTGGTGTAATTTTTGACCGAGACGTGTCCTTTTAATTTACTTATTTTATTAAATTAGCTTTTCTAATTGTATATATATATAAATTCAATTTTTTTATTAGATTTAGTAGTAAACTCTAACTCTTGGCTTATAAATACAAAATACATTATAACCTTATTTGATTGATCATTTTTTCATTAATAAAGTTATTTCTTCTTCTTTTTTTTTTTTTTACAATTTTTCAACTCTTATTACTTATAATAAGTTAATAACATGAATGCTTTAAAAAATTGAGTTTGTGATGACCTAAATCACAAGGCTATTTGCCGTCATCATCTAGGCTTACAAGTTCTGAATTTGATGTGATTTTAAAAATTTAAGGTAAATCCAAAACTTTAACTAAACATATATTATACTTATCATTACTGTTTATTATAACTTAGTTTTGATCATCATTTTACTTTAACCACAATTTATTTCATACTTACAAATCATGTATGAGATATATTCGAATTTTTTTACGATACAATCTGTAACATTCGTGAATTTTGACCTATTTGACTATGTTTGACTTTTGTTAACTATGTGATTAATTGTAACATTCGTGGCATTGGACCCATTGACTTTCGTTAATTATGTATGTAACATTTGTCTTTTCTTTTTGGATTCACCCTTCATGTGTGTAACTCGTGCTACTAATTCACTAAGTAATAGTCTAAAAGTGGCGAAAATGGGAAATAGACGGAATAAGACTAATTAACGGGGTAATAGTCTAAGAGTGCTGGAATATAAAAAAAAAAAGATCATTTACATTTGACCCAACCCTATCCTCCCCAAACTCTTACACTTTCCCTTATCCACCCATTCATTTCTCTTTCACTCCTTCTCTCTAAACACACTTAAGAACACACACACATACTCATCGATCTCAATCTCTAGATTTCTTCTTCAATTAGTGTTGTTTGAACAAGATTTATACAAGAATCATCATCACTATCATCATACCAAGGATTTGAAGGTCAAAGTCCAAGAAATCCTTCCATCTAACTCAAATTCGGGTTTGACTCTTTGAAGGTAATTTTGGTAAGTAAAACTCATCTCAAATCCACCATTTTATGTTTATAATCATGTTTCAAGTCTAACCTAAACAACCCTTAGTCAATTTTCGGTTTAAAAGCTTAACGGGTCGATTTTAGGGTTTACAACTTAGATAATTTAGGTCAAAATCGGATTTGAGGCTTAATTGAAGTTATGGAATGATTTTTAAAGTATAGGTTAGTTTCATACACATTACTTATGTCAAATTATGCTCAAAACATGTCTTGACACTCTTCAAATCAAGGTCTAGGTCGAATTAGGGTTTTGTGAGGTCAAAATGGGTCAAGAATGAATATTGAGTTAAAGTGATGTTATGGAACGAAATTATAAAAGGGGTTATGTTTGTTATGTTCAATCATGTTGATTATATGTTGAATTGAGTCTTGAATCTCACAAAAGTCGGATTTCAAGTGTTGAATTAGGGTTTGGATGTTCTTGGCCAACTTTGACTTTTTAGTCAAACCATTCTTACCCATGTTGCTACCCGCTTTCTTCCTTTATGTCTCTAACTCGTTTTAATCTATGTCAAGTCAATTCCTAACATCCCCCTAATCTCATAGCCACTCAACAAAACATAATTTTGGATTCTTATGAGCAAACGAGTCTCGAATCATGAACGTATAAACGTATATTAATATGTATGTATGTATTACTATAGGTTGTGAACGTGTGACGAATATCTTACGCTTGTAGCCCAATCTTAACTTGTCATAGCCGCTCAAGGTGAGTTTCGTAGCTCCTTACTCAATTGAGATTCGGTCAGAAAAGTGTACACATACGTGCTTGTTTGATTGTTTGGTTGATTTAGTTGATGACTTATTGTTTGTCTATTGCTTATTTGATTGATGGATGATTTTGATTGATTGTTGGATGGTTTACGCATATGATTGTGATATTATGATTTTTTTTTTGGGATAGTCGTACATACATGGAAGTCGGTTATGCCTTCAAAGGGTTGTTAGATGTGGTGGGAAGGCTGCGGGTGACCCTATATATAAGCATTTGGACTTGATGAAAGCAAAATCCTTCGAAGTGTATGTACGTGTTGTTCAGTGGAAATGAATGGACTTGTGATTGATTGATATACTTCCAAGTGTTTTACACTTGAGAACATGCTTTCGTACTTAATGATTGGCTGATGTACTTCCAGGTGTTTTACACTTGAGAACATTCTTTCGTACTTATTGATTGGTCGATGTACTTCCAAGTGTTTTACATATGAGAACATGCTATGCACTTATTGATTGATTGGCTCACATTACGATTTGTCTTATTACTTGATTGCTTGTTTGATTAATTTGTTGACGGTTTAACCTATTATTGCTGGATTATGTGTTTGGTTTGGATTGTGTTACATGATTAGGATAATAGTACATACATGGAAGACGATGATACCGTGGAAAGGCTGCAGGTGACCCTGTATACAAGCATCTTCGATTCCTTAAATGTAAAGTCGTATGAAATGTATGTGCATTGTGGTTTGGATGATTGGTTGTCGTACTCCCAAGTGTCTTGCACTTAAGAACATGCTGTTGTACTTATAGTTTGGTTGGTGTACTACCAAGTGTCATACACTTGAGAACGCACTTTTGTACGACGTACTACCAAGTATTTCATACTTGAGAACATTGTGGTTGTGGTGGTTTTGTTGTAGTTATGATGCATTGATGATACATTATTTGATATCTTATTGTTTGGACACGCATGTTATGTTTTCTCTAATTAATGTGATTAGACTCTTGTGCGAGTACTAACATGTGGCAAGGGTACGCCATGAGTAACCCTCTCTACATTCTTGTGTGATGCGATGGTTTACTATAAGTTATGATTTACTTGCACCTTGTACATGTCATGATTTGCCTATACTTTACATATGTTGTGACTTGGATGGTTCCTTGTGAACCATTACTACGAACTCACCAACCTAGTGTTGACCTTGTTTAGTACACTTTTCAGGTAATCAGGTGATTCAAGTGCGAGAAGCATGATTGAGGTTGCATTAGAACCCGGGCTTGGACTTACGTGCATCACAGATTCATTTGCCCTACTTTGACTTTATGCTTAGGATCGTTTGCCATCTTTTGATATGATTTTGTAAACGCTTGATGGCTACATGCTCCTTGTGCATTTGGTACTTGTTATGTCATGTTTGGATCCACCGGATTCCTTGTTAATCATTTAGACTTATTCTACGATAATCTCATGCATATGCTATATCTTTTCGGTAATATTTCGAGCCTAGCTTGGGGTGTTACACAATGTATATGACTACCGTAAATCATACGGGTATTAGGACTAGTTTAACTATAATTTAAAATTTTCCAAATTGGACACTTAAATTAACTTTTAATTTTAATTTAAAAATTAAAGATGTCCTAACTTAAAGTAGTGTTATTACTATTCATTTATGAATAATTGAAGAATGTATGTCACCCAAAAGTTTATCTTATTTGATAGGTAATGTGTATGCATATTAGGACAAACAAATGTCTGTGAACAAACAAGTTAAAATTTTAAAACTTAAAATTTTTAGACTGAAATGATAATAGATTATATGGATTATCTGATGACTATAACGTCTTTTTGATTTCGATGTATACATATAACTGCAACATTCATGTAACTGTTTTTCATCATTTCCTTAGAGGGAAAATTTCATAAAAAGGTAACTTATTTACATGAAACTCCTATTAAATGTAACCTATTTTGTTTTCGTATATTTAAAGAATCTTATTTTCAAAAAAATTTTAATAAAGGGTATATCGTTAGTTTTTGACAGACAGAGCTTGTTAAGTGCCACGTCACCGATGTCATGTCATCAGTTTTGATGACGTGGCACTTGACTTTGACCGACTCATATATATATATATCAAAATTAGGCCGGTCAAAGTCAAGTGTCACGTCATCAAAACTAATGACGTGACATCGGTGACGTGGCACTTAACGAACTCCGTCTGTCAAAAACTAACGCTATACCTTTTTTTAGGAATTTTTTGAAAATAGGAAATATGTTACCTTTAATAGGAATTTCGTGTAAATAGGTTACCTTTTTATGGAATAAACCCTTTCCTTGATTGTTTTCAAGTACATATTTACAATAGATAAGATTCATGTAAAATTTGTTTACGTATGAACATAGGTGAATTAAATATAACCTGATATGTTCATATTATACATTTATGTATGACGATACGAATCTCAAATTATAATTTAAAGATTATCATGTTTCTTTCCATTCAAATGGTACATCCTAAATTAAGATCTTTAAAACATACGAGTAATTCCTATCAGTACCAGCGGTGGTGGTTTTCTATTAAATTATTTCATATAGTGGCGGAGTGGTCTACTTGGCCCAATGCTTCATGAACGAAGCCATCCCCATTATTGGGTCAAGTTTGCAATAAATTCAAGCCAAGGCAGCCCATGTGTGAAACTGGAGTGCAGTCAATCACTATTTAAAACATGTTGTTGTACATGAAGGACTAACCCTAGTACTAGCTAGATTGTATTGTATTTTTTAGCCATAAGAACTAGATTGGGTCCAACTAATTGTACATATTGTACTCTTAACAGGTTGTTGATTGGTACCAAATATAGTCTTGTTGTAGTCCTATATGTTATTCACTACGTTTTGTGCTTTTATCATTTCCTTTAACATGCCATATTCTTTTAAACGTTATTCAAGGCAATAAATCGACTAGCATGATACTAGAGTTAAGTATTAGAGTATTATTAGATTAGATATCATTTTCATTATGGAAATGACATAAATTTGATCATCTTTAAACGCTATAGCTACACACTAGTTTTAAACCCGGGTAAAAACACGGACAACCGATAGACCTTTTATAAGTTAAATTGTTTTTGACATTACATATTTCATCTAAGTACATACGACAACTTCATCAGTTACATATTTGTACTGGTTACAATCATATTATATGTTATTTTATTCTTTCTGTCAACTATACATTAAGGTGTTGTACTGTACAATAATGTAAAACATATTTGGTGAATTTCATCAATCTGTTTCATTTAAACCTCATTATAAAAGTAGCTTTAGTTATCTTTTATTATATTTTTACATGATCTTTTCATATCTTTTCATATGATTTGATTTATCATTTGATAAAATGATATACATAAGTAGTTAGTAATTACGTAATATTTTTGGTGTTCCCGTCGGACGGGTATAATCTAGTTGAATGATAAAGCACTATAAGCAATTTATTAGTTTGAAGTAGTTTGTGATACGAAAAGTAATAGCATATGACACTAACAACCATTCATAACCAAAAAAAATAATCTTAAGTACTTCAAAATGAAACTTTTTGACATCGGTTTCTTGGAGTTCAAAATTTACAAAACATAGTATTAAAAACACTGCCACAAAGAAGAAAAGCTAGCAGTTTCATTTTTAAAATAAATTGCACAGAAAAGAAATTGACAGAAGACAACGACCACCCTAATATATAGCACATCACCAAAATGGTTAGAAACCATCTTGTGCCTTTTTTTCATATTGCTGCAAGTACCTTTAAAAAGGTATTGATATGCATTTAGCATCAAATTCCATGTAGCTTACCCTAGACCTTTTGCCCAGCTACAAACTAAGCAATAACTTGCAAGATATGGTTGCGAGGTCGCACCATCCAAGGACACCTCGTGTATAAGGCCGAATACACACACAACACTGCATCAAAAAGTTAAATAAAAAACAGTTTTAGATATTGTGTGGTTCCACACATGAAGTCTATCTGACTATTCCACATAATAAATCTGGCTGATAAAATTTATAGAATCTCAAAGAAACTTCATAAAACGCACATAAGAAGCTATGTAATAATGTGTACAACAATATCTCATAGTTCCTAAAAGACTTGTAGCCTTAAGAAATCATTTTCTTTGCGGTCTTAAAACTTCCGCCATCAATTGTTAACCTAAGGTACACTTTTTATCAACTTTATAAAACTTCATGTCCTCATATATATCTAATATGCAATCTACAAACATTTTCTTATCCACATCTCAAAATTTCATATATATTTAAGTGCTAACTATACAAAACCACCCCAAACAGATAGATAAACTACGATTAGCTAGAGCCTTCAAGTTCACCAAACGCAAAAAATCATCGGTTGAGAAAGTTATACACCATATTATTTTTCTTGGTCTATCTTTTATAGTTCTAAATACAATGTTTTGTGCCCATAAATTGTTCTTACACATGGAATCATGGACTATGTTCAAGGTAGATAGTGCGAGTGATTTAAAATAAGCTATAACTACTTTACTCATTCTCTTAACTTTCCTATATCACAAACCGCACCCAATCTTTCCTTTATTATTCTTTCAAATCTCAAAATGTAAAGCACGCTATTTGGATCACTTTATATCTTTCGAATTGCCTTAACCTTTCATATTGAGATAATGATGTCATTTTTCAAGTTCCATAGCTAGCATAGTCGTCTCTTTTAAATCAACTTCAAGTTTTATACATGGATCTAAACCTTATCAACTTTGAACCCTTATATCTTTTTCTGTCATCCACCACAATAGTTTCTATTTTGACTTGTCATAACTGTAAATTAGCAATAAAAAAAAAGTCTCAAAAAGAGCAAAGAAAAGAGACGTGGCAAACAGGAAACAACAATCCAATAAACTGCACTAAACTCTATCAATAAAAACCTTGAAAAGCATTACATAGCAACCCCAAACAGCCCCAAAAACTGGACTAACCTGCAGCAAAGCAGGCCTTAAAATTGCACTATAAACAAGATTTAACTACATCAAAACAACCCTAAACAACACTAAACAACAACCTAAAACAGGCGTAAAAACTGGAGCATAAATAGCCTTAATACTGCACTAAAAGCAACACTTAACTCCACTTAAAACATGCCTAAAACAAAGCAAAATTATAATACAAACAACACATAAAAACTGTACTAAACAACAACTCGACAAACAATAATAAAACTACATAAACAACAATAAAACAAAAACAAAACATACAAAAACATTAACAATACACCATCACAATTGTCTTTAGAATAACTTTTGAGGCATACACTTATGAAAACCGAAAAAGGAATGGCAAAATACTCATAAGATTCTCTTCATGTTCCATTAAAATAGCTGATTATCAAGATAATTATTCACACCGTCACACGGGGTAAATTATATGATTAGGTAAAGGAGCGAGAATAACCTCTATAGTGAAGTGTTTTGATCACTTTGTTTTGGAATGAGAAACCGTCCACATAACTTCTCCAATCTGATCGCCTCAATCCCCCTGCAAATCATCGTCGCCTCAACCCCCTGCAAATCATCATCAAAACCTTCTCAAGTTTCACTTCATCAAATGAAAACATAATAATCAACTCTTCAAGTTTTCGACTCCGCTTAAGTCGAGTCGACATTACAATACTCATTTAGAACCTGTTATCAAAGCTTACTCATGATATGTATATTTCTGTACTTTGAAATTTGATGATTTGGTTCTTATAAGAACAATGAAAAATGAAATAGTACTTAATTAAGCAAATGAATCATTGGGCTTTCTTGTGTTGCAAAAACATTTTCTCATTTATTAAGTTGATGATTTTAGTAACAAAAAGTCCATTTTTATCTTAAACCATCAACTTATGTACTTGCACTGATTGCAAAATGCAAATAATATTGATTAAACTAAATAAGCTTAAAGATAAATATTGCCAACTTTTCTCTAGAAAATGATTAGATTACAAAATGCAACACGATTAAGATAAATACACTTAGCCTTTAAATTTGACCTTGTTAATTACATTATTCTTGAAAACCTACATAAATGATACACGAATAAAGGAACCCCTTAATGTTAGACGAACTAAACAAAGAAGTTGTCTAAGTGTCAGACACTTGCAAAATTATGATCATAACTTTGAACATATAGAAAATAGGTGTTGGAATAATTCGATTTGGTAATTAATAGGTAAGTAGGTGCTGTAAGAAACTGATTTTTTAGTTGTGAACATATTATATTATTATATATAAATGCACATTAGAAAACCTTTTTAATAACTTTCATTATAAACTTGTTTGCTTGGATTTATCTCATCACTTTTGCTTGGAAACATGCTTGGAAACTTGCTATGTAAGGTTGATACCTTTTATGTGTGCAATCTAGTACTCCAACTTCACATGTATCTTATTTCTACTCATACCACATCCTTCAATACAACTCTGCAAATGATTCATAAATCAAAAACTTATATATAAAAAGACTACAAAAGTCACACTAAATATATACCAATCACTTGAGTCAAGAGTATTATTTACCTTTCTATTCCAAAATTTGCATACGTGACTATTATGAGCATTCTATCCAAAGTTCGGGTTTGTTGCATTATAAGGGGTTGCTGAAACTGCATTTGCTGCATTGCACCAACCTGTTGCATCATCATCATTAGTAAAGAAGATGAATCGAGAACATAATTACCAGGCTTCTGCGGTAGTGACTTTGTCATTTCAACATTCAACGGCCGACTTAAAACATCCCTGTTAAACATAAACCAGTTATATAATTATTTTAAACACAAGTTGTTAACATCATATATAATACTTTATACCACTTGAATGTAAACCAGTCTATAACATAATCTAACTCAACTGTAAGTTGATTCTACCCTGACCTCTTAGAAGTAACACATTCATAGAACTCAACTATCTTTTAGGTGAGAAAAGTGAGAACAAAACCTTTTTGGGGAAACAAATTAAATGGTTATCACTAAATACATCAGAATCAAACAGAACCAGGTTACCTCAAAGTTCAATATTGAAGTTGAAAATTTTCCAAAAAACTTTTAATCCATGTGTTTTTTACCAAAAAAAAAAGTATAAATAGAATTTATATCTTCTTTAATCCACGTCCTTTTGTAAGCAACATAACCAGGAAAAAAATAATCAAAATATAAAACAAAAAAATTGAAAAAGAAATCAATAACTAAAGAAAAAGAAGGCAAGCAGCTATTCAAATTTGCACCGATTTTTAGATCAAGAATAAAAGAAAAGGTGAATGAGAAAAATTATAAGAGGGAGAGAGAGAGAAATAAGCTTCTCATGGAAGGAAGCTATTCAAATGGAAAGTATTCCCTTATATTTATCCATCTAAAAGCTTTTCTTAGGAAGAAACACAAATCAGTTTCTTATTTGACTTTGTGATTTGATAGTACATTGATTAGTTGGCTTTTTACAAGATTTAAATGGAAATTTTGAATTTGTGCATGGGAAACATATAAAGTAAACCTGCAACATGTTCCTGATCAACCTAGAACACCTCCTTTGTATAGTACATAATATCAAACCAACACAAAATCCAACCTAACTAAATAGTTAAAACAAAAGTAACCTCCTAACTAAGTCCCTAACCAAAATCTTATGTCATCAAATCAACACTTTATACTAACGTGGCCACTCTAATTACTTGACAACACTATTTTCTTAGGTCATCATCTAATCTCCTTTAGTAGTATTAGGAGATTAGGAGATAGATATGGAACCTTTACATACACAGCTTTGCATAACATAGAAGTAAGAAGTTACTCTTTTTTTTATGCCTAGTACTAATATAGAAACTTTTCATTCATTTCGTTAGATTTGGATCTAAGTATTAGGCCCGTCGTGATTTTATGATAAGTTGTTTGGTTTGATATAAAATGAGTTTTTCAACCTGGGCTTCATCCCAAGAGACATTAACGACACTTCGATAATAATGATATAATGTATTATAAATGTAGCCTTCAACAATAATAATAATTAATACGTGTGACAAAAATAACAATAGCAACAACAAAGTACAATTGTTGTCGAGCCGCAATCATCATGGATGCACATTGCCGCAAGTATTTTTTTTTAATTTTCTAACGATAGTTTCATAAACACAACAATGTAAATGCATATACTCTAAAAAAACACAAATAAATATAATGTTTAAAAAAAGAGGGCTGATTTTTACATTGTAAGTTTTACACCATACACAAATATTAATTAAGTTGACCAATATCCCCCGATTAAAACGGTTTTTTTTTTTTCGAAACTGGACACTTTTCAATCCCTTCCACCGTCTAGGCATCTATATATTCCCAAAAAGAGTGTGACAACCGTCATCTGAACGTATTTTCCGGAGTACTTTTACGGTCGTTTTAGTTCGTTTCGTTTATGTACGACATTAGACTTTAAGACTTTATTGATGGAATAAGTGGACTTATAGTTTATTCGGGCTTTACGAGCATTTAGACTTTAGAAAAATTGTGCGTGGACTCGAGGACATGAGAAATACTAGTTGTCTTGTGGAAATGCCAAAATAAATCAAATACTTTAAATTAAATCCATTAAAGATTTAATAAACAAATATGGTCATGTTTATATCCGTTTGAAAGCTATTAAAAAGTTACATTTTAATATGTCAACGAAATGAATTAACGGGACTCGATTGTTCTTGAAAAGTCGGGTTAAACCATTTTTGTAAAAGAAAGTCAAAGAAAGAGTAACTAAGGATATGGAAGTATAAAAACCAAAACCCTAAATTTCTAACCCTAGTATTTCATTTTTTCTCACACACACTTTATCTCCTCCTCTCTTCCTGTCTATGGCCGCCCCCTTCTCCTCCCTCTCTCTTTTCTCGGCCGCCACAAACCACCACACAACTGCCACTGACCACCCTCAAACCACCATCGACCACCTCCTTTTCTTCATCTTTTTCAAAGATTTTGGTAAGTGGTGTTTAGATCAAGTGTTTAAATGGTTATTTATCATCAAAAATCTCGAGTTTTCTTACATATATATATAGATATAAATCGGATATATGTATGTATGTATTTATTGAATTCGAAATCCTTACAAAGATATATTTTTAAACCCGTTTTTCATGATTATTTGTATATATATATGTAAATATATATATTTTCGGTGGTGTTGTATTTTTAGATCCGATTTTTTTATGACATTATATACATAAACCGTTTTTGCTATGTAACTAGAGAATTGAATTCGAAAATTTCTTGTTAAATACTTATATTTTCAGTTGTAAGTGTTCTATATATATCTATAGATCTGGAATTTATTACAAATATATACATATATTCGGTTTTGAATGGTGTACATGTGAATACATATCCGGATTTCTCTTAGATCCGAAAAGACATAGCACGAAAATCAATGGATCTGAAAACCTTATGTTCAAGAATCATCAAATCCGAATTGTTTGAACCGAGATCTCATAGATCCGTGAACCTTGAACCCGAAAACCTTAGAATCCGAAATATTAGACCCGAAATCTATCATCTTGGTATGTTTTGATTCTTGTTCTTAACTATTTAGGTCCGAAGATATACACTATACCCGAATATAATTTAGATCCAAAATTAAATGTGATGTTTGAGTTGTTCTTGGGTAGATTTAGTGTAGATTCGACTTGTATACGTGATTTTGGTCTGGAAATCGAGTTGAAATTGTTCTTGTGTTTGGATCGAGACTTGTTCTTGATTTTGGTTCGGTCAACGCCGGTCAAAGTTGGTCAACGGCAGATTCAAATGATATTTTTGGTCAAAATTAGGTTTTTGTTCATATATGGGTTGTAATTGGACTTTTTATGGTAAAATCGAATAAGGGTTTTGGAAAGTCAAAATGAGGTGTCAAGTCAAAATTAGGATTTTCTAGTCAAAAGTCAAAATTTGGGTTTTCTTGGTCAAAGTTAATTATGGGTAGTCATTTCGGGTCGTGTTTATAATGTAATCCAAGAATTGTCATGACATTGTTGTTTTACCGACTTATGACTATATATACATATTTATATGAAAGTACTTTATAATGACTATATATAAATGCAAAGATTAAAAGACTTTTTTTTTGGGTAAAAAGGTACTATCCTTTGGAATATGTATTATGAAAAAATAATAAAGAATACATGTATACTATGGGCATCCCCATAGGGGACTACACTAAAACCAGCTTTAGTGCACTTCCCAAATAACATAATACTTTTTAACTACTACTACTAAAACGTATAACCAAAAAACTAACAACCAACAAAATCTGAAAAAATAACTAAAGAATAACCTGTCATTATACTCTTTCGTTATACCAATTTCCATCCTAGTGCTCCTGAGATCTTCACAACCCAGATACAACACAAGACCCACTCCCATTAAAAAGCCCCTTTGATTTAAAATGATCCAAGACAAATATCCATGATGCCAGCACACTAACAAAAAACAATCCCCACTATAAAATACCATCCAACTAATACTAGATTTACAATAAAACCTCCAAAACACATTAGCACTATCATTCATCATGACACTATCCATTTTCCACTTTCTCTTTAAAGTTATGCTCATTAATACCCTAATTTAGGCCAAAATTCCACAATTTAGCAGCTTCTATAGCCTGCTGACTATACCTGAACTTTAATCCAACCAACCTTAACCTCACACTTTCTTTAATAAGACCACAAACAACATCCACACTTCTCCTTTTCCCTTGAAAAATTCGAAGATTTCTTTCCTGCCAAATAAAATACACATAAGCTCCCAACACAAGTCTTTGAATAACACTTCCAACAGACTTATTCATGGGCATTTCCTGCATAGTTTGAATCACCCTATCCCAACTGTTCGACACTCCATTTAACTTTGTCATCTTCTTCATTTCACACCATATTTCACAAGCAAAACCACACTCAAAGAATAAATGTTGGTGACTATCAGGCTGCTCATTACAGAAAGCACACAAGCAGCCATCCAGATTATTACCATAATACTTGTTATGGGTCTTTAGTCTATTCTTAATGGCTAACCATAATATAAAAGACTGCCTGGGGATACACTGACTATACAACACAAGCTTAGTCCATTTCTGCACAGGACTGACTTCACTATTAGTAAAAAACACTTCTTTGACTGAAAAGGGAACTGCTCTACCATATTCATTTTTCCAAAGAATTCTATCCATTCTATTTTGTGATAAAACAGGAGGTGGGAAATCAAGCAGCATGGGGAATTTTTCACATAATTCTGTAGGCCAGCACCACATACCATCTTTAACAATATCACACACCTTAGCATTAAATGGTAATCCTGCATCATATGCATCTCTATATGAAATAAACTGGCTTAAAGGGCCCAATTGATGCCAGTTGTCAAACAGAACAGAAGTACCAGACCCATTACCCAGTTTATAGACAAAATGATCCCTTAGCACCTCTCTATTCTTCAGGATTTGTTTCCATCCCCAACAAGTGTTATTAAAAGGGTATACATCCCAGAAATTTCTCTCTTTCATTCTCTCAGATTTCACCCATTTAACCCACAATGAATCCTTATTATTAATAATATTCCATGTGTGCTTAGACATCAAGGCAATATTCCAGGTGTGAAGAGACTTGATTCCCAAACCACCCTGAATCTTTGGTTTACACACCTCAGACCATTTTACTTTAGCCTTCCCTTTTTTCAACTCCCCATGAGACCACAAGAAACCCTTTAATAATCTTTCAATATCATTAGTGACCCCATTGGGTAAAATAAACACAGAGGACCAGTACACTTGCAGGGAATTCAAGACTGAATTAATTAACTGTAGTCTCCCTGCAAATGACAATGATTTATTTTTCCAATCTAACATTCTCATTTTCACCTTATCAATTAAGGGAATGCAATGTTTTTTATACAATCTGCTAGACAAAAGAGGAACCCCAAGGTACCTAACAGGCAATTCAGTAACTTTAAAGGGCATAATACCAGAGATATCACCTCTTACATTAGCCTTGACATTTCCAAAAAATGCAGAACTCTTTTCCATGTTAGCAATCAATCCAGAAGCTGCACTAAATTCTTCCAAGGCACTCCTTATAATGGAAACAGAATGTACATCAGCATGACAGAGAAAGAGTAAATCATCTGCAAAACATAAATGGGTTAGTTTAGATTTTCCACATCTCCAGTGGTACTGAAATTCACCATCATCCTCCCTTATTCTCCTTTTCACCATTAAAGTTAACACCTCCATAACTAAAGTGAATAGGTATGGAGATAGAGGATCCCCCTGTCTCAAACCTCTTTTTCCTTGAAAAAACCCTTTATGGTCACCATTTACACAAATTGTGTAAGCTGGAGTAGTGACACATTTCATTATCCAAGCAATCATGCACTCATGAAAACCAAAAAACCTCAAACATTTCTCCAAAAACACCCACTCAACTGAATCATATGCTTTCTGTATGTCAATCTTGAAAGCACATTTAGCAGGACCAGTATTTCTATGATAATTAATCATGAGTTCTTGAGTGAGCAAAATATTATCACTTATTTGCCTACCAGGAATAAAAGCACTCTGGTTAGCATCCACAATATTTCCCAAAAACCCCTTCAACCTATTAGTAAGAACTTTGCTAATGCACTTATAAAGTACATTGCAACAAGAAATGGGCCTGAAATCTGCAACATTCTTAGGGGTATTCTGTTTTGGAACTAAAGCAATTACTGTGGCATTTATCTCCTTTAACAGTTTACCATTCATGAAAAAATCCTTAATGGCAGTACACACCTCATTCCCCACAATATTCCAAGCTTTCTTAAAAATTTTTGCTGAAAAGCCATCAGGGCCAAAGGCTTTGTCATCATCAATATCAAACAAAGCTTCTTTTACTTCTTCATTTGTAACATCTCTACATAAAAAATCAGCTTCAGTTCTAGGAATCCTATTAATGAAAAGATTTTCAGGTTCAAAAATAGGCTGAACCTCTTTACTGGTGCCCAACACACTTTCAAAATGCTTCACAAATTGATCAGCCACTTGTAACCCATAAAAGCACTTCCCTTGCATGTCCTCCACCATTTCAATTCTATTTCTATTCAATCTACCTTTAACTGCCTTATGGAAATATTTAGTATTATGGTCCCCTTCTTTTAGCCAATCAACTTTGGCTTTCTGTTTCAAGAACAACTCCTCATCCTTTACAGCCTCCTTATATGCTTTAAGATACGTAACTTCCTGAAACCTAAGATCAGGATTGCCAGGATCATCTCCAATTTCACCTTGAATCTTTCCCAATTCATATCTTAGCTTTTTAACCTTCTCAAAAAGGTTACCCTGCTTATAATTAAGACTTTTCAAAGGTTTCTTCAAACTCTTCATCTTTGATACAACTGAATACATTGCACACCCACTCACTTTTTTATCCCATTCAGTCTTAACTAAAGGGATAAAATCATGCTTATTTGTCAAATAATTCATGAATTAAAAAGGCTTAGGTCCTGCCTTTTTCAATTCAGGGATAACTAGAACAGATGGACAATGATCAGATATCATAAATGGTAAAAACTGAGCATTTGCACATGGGAAAACAGCCATAAACGTTTCATTTCCCATTACCCTATCTAATTTTTTAAGGATACCATCAGTTCCTCCAGGAGCTTTATTCCAAGTAAACTTCAGCCCAGACAAACCCAAATCATCAATTTCAATTTTACTAACACACTCCCTAAATTCATTCATACTATTAGTCACATAAGAAGGACCAGCAGAATGCTCATCAAGATTTAAAGTTGCATTAAAATCACCCAATAAAACCCATGGGTCATTTTTAGCAAACTTCTTAAACATCTCTAGATTTCTCCACAACTCTCTCCTAGGTACCATTATGTGATAACCATAAACAATAGAACAATAGAAACCAGCACTGCCATTCAAAGGTTCTACATAACAATGAATAACTTGAGCATGTTATTCTATAACCATAAGTCTAACTGAATTGGGATCCCAACCCACAATAATTCTAGTTCCCCCTAGACAACAAGAAGTGTTAGAAACCCACTGCCAATGCCCTAACACCTTAGAACAAATACTAGCAAGTTTAGAACTAATAACATGTGTTTCTAAAATACCACATACACTAAAATTACCATTCTTCAACAAATTAACCACCTCATCTTGATTAGAAGACTTGTTTAGTCCCCTAATGTTCCAAGCTACTAATTTTAATAACATTTAAACAGATGGGGGGATAGAAATACCAGAATTCACTTGCTCACCATCTTGAGCAACTTCCTAATCATCCATCTTCATGAATTAGGCGGTATCACCCAAATCAGAATATACATCATCCTCCAATTTTTCTGGAGTAATGCCTTTAGTTGTACAACAATCAACATAAAAATCATACTGACCCTCAGCCCAATTAAAAATAGTCTGTTTGTCGGGAATTTTGCCCTCCTGCACAAAATTAGCAATTTCCTCCTTTTGAAAGTCATAAATGCCATAATTGTTATCCCATCCCTCCTCATATTCCATTTCTTCCTCAAACTCCTCAAGAGAACTGAATTTATTACTTGTATCCACCACTTCTTTATCAATGTTGTTCTCTTTATTCTTTTCATTATTTTTATCATTAACCACTCTATATACTTGCTTCACACCATCATTATTCTTAGTCTGCCCACCATTTACAGTATCATTTTTCTTATTAACACAAGAAGAAATAGCCACATTACTCTTATCCAAAACATTCCCCTTCTTAATTCTAGACTGAACAGGCCCCAAACTTCCAGATACACCCTTCTCATATAAGATATCATTACTCTGCTTCTTCTTATTTGGAACATTCTATAAATCAATTGGAAAATCGTTTCCAATACTTTCCTTTCTACCAATTCTTTCAAACACACTCCTTCTACCATCCTTATTCCCCTGCATCCCCTTTTTTAAATACCCATTCTGGTTTTCATTACTCTTTTGCTTTGACACCTTTTTTCTTCTTTCAACTTTCTTAAAACCATCATCCCCTTCCATATCATTATTAGTAACAATTCTATCCACAACATTAACCCTCAAAGCTTCTTTTGCAGCTTTAGCAGCTTTTTCTTCCTCAGTTCTTGGTCTAATTTTACATTGCTTAAAATTATGACCAAAAACCTTACAATGGGTACAAAGTGGTGGTTTCCACTGATATTTAACAGGAAATTTCATACAAGTCACTGGTTTCAATCTAGTGGCAGGGAACACTACTTCAACATCTTCAGGCAACTCCTCCCTTGCCTCAACCTCAACCAACACCCTAGCATAACCAAGCCTACCAGTTTTCAAAACACACCTTTCTTTAGTAACCTTATCCATAAGAATAGGCTTACCAATACAACTGAATAACATACTCAAATTTCTTGCAGTCCACATTTCCAACCCTAAATTATTAATACACACCCAAATTGGCAATTTACTAGGTTCAATTTTATCAACTGCCATCCCAGGCTCCCATTCATACACAAACAGAGGAACATTTCCAACCAACCAAGGTCCACTCTCCATCACTTCCCTCATTCGCTTCTCATTTTTAAACTTAAAGAAAAAATACCCTGCTGAGTTTTTTGAAACATTAACAAGATCATACCTCCTCCACATCCTTCTTAAATTAGCATTCACAAATTGAAAATCCATAGATGTACCAATGAAATAACCATACAAATGAAGAGAAAAGGTCTCACTACTCTTAGCAATATCATCAATAGAGAACAAAACTCTCTTCTTACCATCTTGACACTGAGTAAGAGGGATAAACTCCATATTAACCTCAATCTCTTCTTCCTTATCTTTAAACAGGTCATCAGCAGCTCTCTTATTACTATCCCATACATTACTCCCCATCTCAACATCAGCTTCATTATTAGTACAATCATTAACATTCAAACCCTTCTTCTGCCCTTCAATATTACCCCCCATTTCAACATCATCACCATTATCATTACCTTCACAGTCCTTATTTTCAAAAATATTCTGAAAATTCCCAACCCCATCAACCTTCTTTTTCTTATTAGCAATAATACCCTCCATTTTCAAACGGATTTGATCATTAACAATATCACTAACCTCCTTAATAACATCAGCAACAGGCATAGATGAAGAGGTAACAGGATTACTTACATTGCAATTTGGAGAGATATCTTTTTGAGAAGAATTCACACCATCAGACTTTGCTTCGAAAATATTGATCACGTCTTTTACTGGTGTCATCCCATCATCTCCACCGTTATTAGTCACTAACCCATTAAATTCCTTCAAGCTCATCTTCACTTTTGTTTGTTTCCTCCTTTTTTGAACCTTTTTTAATTCAATTTTCTTCAAATCTGAAGAAAACCTAGAAACATCCATGCCCGAATCCATAGCTTCACGAAGAATCGCCCTTCGTTCAGCTCTATTTTTAGCGGAATTCATAGATCCCATCGATCCTGAGTCTGAAAACCCAGAAACGGGGGTAACTAAAAAAATTGGATCTGGATTTCCTCCAGGATCCGGAGATAAATCATTCGAAACAACATAATTTGTTGAAGGATTCATCTCAAACAGTGAAGAATTACGAAATAAGATTAAAAGACTTGGTAAAGACTATATAAGTTATACGACATTTCGAACTTTGTATATATTTTATGATGACGTTTCATACGAAGATTTGAAGGGATATAAACAATAAAAAATAAAACGTAACATCGGAGTTAATATGGACATTAGACCTAAATATATATATATATATATATATATATACCGATTAATTAAAATGGACAATTTATATATATATATATAAAGACTAATTTAGTAAGAACATATATATATATACAAGGACTAATTTAATAAGAACATATGTATATATATACAATACAAAGATCAATGGACTCGAAAAGACCAAATAAGTTATACATTGGTATAATAGTAAGGGGGAAGGGAATATGAGGCTGTTAGGCACCTAAGTTGGGTGAAAAACCCCTCACATACCTTTTTTAAAAGGTAAAAATCATGGGGGGCCATGTATTTATTTAAAATATTAAAATATTAGTATGTGAGTGGTTTTTCAGCCAAGATGGATGCATAACAGCCTCATACTCATTTTTCCCATAATAGTAATTGATGACATTGATATTAAAATATGATTTTATTAAAAGAAGTATTTCTTTTGGACAACTTATAAGGACAAAGGGCTATTATATATATATATATATATATATATATAAAGACATAATGACATTTCTTAAGACACTAGTATATGACATAGACGTGTACAATTAAGTAAGTACTTACTGGATGACTTGTGGACAATGTAGGACTATTGGACAGATATTGAGCGTTTTTCAGGTGTACTGACTGTTCTTGTTCTTGTTTGTTGACTTAGGGTACTTATACTTGTGCTTCTTTCAGGTGAGTTTCGTAGCCCCTCTTTTTACATGTTTTGGGGTGAAAAGTATACTTGTTCTTTTTAAACAGTTTTGTCGATTTCTGTTTATGTTCAATATTGAGCCTGTGCGTATAGAGTTACTTATGCCATTGGACGTGCTTCTGTCTTGTCGTATGTATGTGATTATGTGTTTGTTATTGTGCTTAATGACGTGCTTAATTGACGTGCTTTTTGTATGTATTGGAGACTTGAGACTTTGGACTAGGGCAGGTACCGTAAGGCCGGACTTTGAGACATTTGGACTTATTATGGCGTAACTCTGCTCGATATATATTGAACTACTACTTGATTAGACTTAAAAGAATCGACAAAAGACTTATTTCTTTAACTAGACTTTTGACATAAAACCTACGAACTCACCAACCTTTGTGTTGACACGTTTTAGTATACTTTTCAGGTACTCAGGCTAATCAGGGATAAAGACTGTTATGCTAGGCTTGGACTTTGGAGATTAGTGCTCCTTCATTTATTGTCAGACTTTAAGGCTAAATACCTTGGATTATTTCCTTATGGACTTGGTTGTAATAAACTATTCTAGCACTATTATGACTTTGAACTCATGTTTCGGGAATATATTCATTATATTCTATTTCATTTAATATTATCTATGTAATTCCATGTCGTACTGTACTTTTCATGACACCTCATGTTTCCGTCAACGGTGGGGTGTTACAAAGAGATTATGTGATATTGTGATGTTCGGGAAGATAAGCAAAGTTAGAGTAAATTAGGAATAAGGCTAACATAAGGTATGAGAACTGTTGTAAAGAACTAATTAGAGAAAAAGATATTTAGAAGTATATTAGTAAAATACTGTCAATGTTCTATAAGCTAATCAGTCATTTTTATGTAAAAATCACCAAGCATTAGAAAAAGTCGGTGACAATCAATTAAGAATAGTCTTAAAATAAGAATACGGTGAGAACACTTAAAAACTACATTTTGATGCATTAAAAGTCCATAAAACTAACATAGTGTATAACTAATTATCAATATTTAAGTGTTTAACAACACATTGGTCTTTCAAAATCGAGAAAATCATATTTTTTGTTTTGTGCATCCATCTTGGATGCATTATAATTAAAATGATGCATCCAACAAAAAACGTGATTTTTTCGATTTTGACGGATCAATGTGTTGTTAAACACTTAAATAATGATACTTAGTTATGCACTATGTTAGTTTTATGAACTTTTAATGCATAAAAATGATGTTTTTAAGTGTTCTCACCGTTCTTATTTTAAGAGTGTTCTTACCGGAGTGTTACCCGCATGTTGTCGCAATTTCCCCCCTTTTTTTAAGTGCAAAGTCACAAATAGACAATCATAATCATTGTTAATCTCAAACTTTACAAAGAAATAAAATGTTAAGAGAAACTCAATAATAATAAAAAAGCCCATAAATATAACATAGATATTACTCTCAAGAATCACAAATATATATAATGTTCTAAAAAAATTTATATATTTATTTAAAATCTGTGATATTTGAATGAAAATTTATAATATATTAGTTGAAAATTAAAGAGTATACAAATCCAAAAATAAACTCAATTTATCACAATCATTTTTATTTATTTATTGTCCCGTATAATACTCGTCAAATTAATGATATGTTAATACTTCATATGATATCATATCATAATATTGTATATATTAATAAGTATAAGTATATAATCTATATTTATAATTAATGTAATAGTATTGCAAAAATTTTTAATATAATAATCCAATTTATTATCTTTGTCTGTATTTAAACTATATTATAAATTAAATTCACTTTTAATTTTCAACATTGAACTTAAAATTTCAATATTGATTTTAAGTTTCAACAATATACGCTTTTGAATGCATGATGTACCATACATCATAGCCACATTACATAAATAACTTTCACTACTCCCCGACGCCGCCACCACCACCCGTCACCGCCACTGCCATTACATTACCACCGCCGCCGTCTCAATCACCACCGGAACGTGCAAGTACCGTTCTCGTAAAAAAAATAGATATAGATAAATCTATACTATCTTATAATAATTATCATTTTCTTTCTCATAAAAGTGTTAGATGCAAAATTACTACTTTACCTTTGATTAATTAATTTACATCATCAATCCCTTATCTTTTAAAATATCTCCACTATATCTTTACATCAATTATTTACACCCACCACCAACAATAGTTCGTCAGCACCACGACTGCCGTCACCACCACCGGTCGTCGTCATGACCAAACCGCCGCCGCATCGCGCAAGTACAATGCTAGTGTAAGCAAACCTTTAAAAAAATTTCATAAGGGTATATTCGGTAGTAAAGTTAAACAAAACAAAACATAAAAGAGAGAAAAGGAAAACCTTGAGAAAAAAGCAAAAAACAGAAAAAGAAGCAGCAGGTTGCTAAATTGCTGGGAGACAGGAACTACATATTGAAATCGATATTGCTGTCTGAGCGTCTGTTTTATTAAACAAACACAAGGTTAGTTTTTATAATGATAATGATGTTATGTATATTTCATATTTATATCTATATTCATATTAGGTTATTATAAATTTGATTTTAGGTTATAAGAAGTGGGTTTCTTATATTCTTTAGAAAAATAAATATATGATGTCATTAATCTTCAAAGTATATTGAAATATTGTTTGATAATGTAATTTTTATGGGATTAGTAATTCATTTAGTTTTGTGCTTTAAATGGAAACTCAATATAAATTGTATCTAAGTTGACTCACTCTGTAAGTGATAAGAGGTTGTTTGGTTTACGGGTATGGAAACGAGGGAATGAGTTTGATGTATGGCGTTTCATACTCGTACAATTTAGGCATAAATCCATTCCCATTTTAGTTTGAAGCATATACTCTTGGTGAGTTCCGTTTTTATACCAAATACCCGCGTGTGTTGGAAATGAGTACCTACCTTCTATGATAACGACGTTGTTTGCCTTGACCCCGGGGGACACCACTTTGGTTTTTGACAACCAAGGCGAAGACTTTGGCAGGATGTATCGAGGGTATTGCTCTTGACCCAGGCAAGCTTAACCATAGAGTCTTTTTTATTGAGTTTATTGTGCTTTTAGCCCCAAAAAGTATTGTGTCTAGTGAGACCATTAGGTTATTTTATGGGCTTTTATTGGATTTTCGAAAGGCCCTTCAGAAAAAACGAGCCTTTTGGCTAATAAGCCGAAACTCCAAGTTAAGCTAATTCAAAGTCCCTCTTAGTTATGATCTTAATATCTACCCTGTCCATGATGGCTCAGTGGATACTGGATTTGCATAAGGTATTATACACTTATACCAACTGGTTTTAAACATTTTTATTATGAAAACATAATGTAAGAGAAATAACGGAAACTATCACCCAACTTGAACTGTTTTTTCTTGAACTTATTCATTTGGTTTATTTCATCCAAGTGTCGAGAAAGAAGGTAAAAAATTGATGCTTAAATTCAATTGAATTGACAATGTTTAGATTTATATGACTAGGCCAACAAGTAATAATCCTAATTGCTAACCAAAACAATAAAGTGAACTTTCTGAAATCTTTGACAATTTGTGGACTCGAAGTAATATCCTATGAATCTTAACCAAGGATAATTCTGTTTCCAAATGCAGCCCACATCTACTGAAGTGAATGTTGTTCTCACTGTTTACATCTTGAGAGCAATTCATGGCTGGAAATGGCCTGCCAAATTTAGGCCGTGTGAAACTCACAGACCTGATAGCTTCTGAAGGACTTCCATCTGACACCTACAAACTATCGGTTTCAACTCTGTCACAATCTCTTGCTCAATATTCTGCTGCCATTATCCAGTTACCATTGAGTGATAGTGCTCTGTTGAGGTGTTGCCTAGATTCTGCTCGGCCATACTTTAATCAAAAAGCTGCATATCCATCCGCTGATATGATTCATATTAATGACTCCCGTGAATGGTGCAAAACCTCCGGATACTCTGCAGATCCGCAACTGTGGCAAGAAAGTTATGAATACAGACCGGGGCTAACTTTGATTGAACCCAACAATGGTATTGATATGCCACCGGTTGGGTTGGCGGATATATTTATGTTACTCGGAAAAGCTGCTCGAGATATATTGGATTCTATCAGCTTTTATTTGAATCTACGTAGCTGTGCTTTCACCGAAATACTTGATAGTGTTCCCTTGAGAAATAGGGAAATTTCATCTTCGGTTTTGTCTGTTGGTTGTCATGCAAGGCCTTCTTTTCAGGGAGCTCAACATCACAATATCACAACTCAAGAAGACGGGCAGCTAGTTATGTTTTCAGACCACGAGCATCAAGTCGATAAAAGCCTTATATCTCTTATGAAGTCAGATAAACCAGGCCTTCACATTAGAGATTTCAATGGCCGTTGGGTGCTTGTGGATGGTGATCTTGGTCCTCAAGAAGCAGTTGTGTACCCTGGACTTGCTTTGTACCATGCTACTGCTGGTTATGTTAACCCTGCGCTGCATAGAACGGATATCAGCAATTTACATGGTAACATGTACGGGCGTTGCTCACTTTCTTTCAAACTTATGCCAAAATCCATGACCAGTCTTAATTGTTCAGAGATGCGAGCTGCTGGTCATGGTGTTGAAGCTCAGTTTCAGCTACCAGTTTCAGTTGATGACTTTATGCAGAGACCACACTCTTTGGATCAACTCTTCAACAGAAACAATTTTCCTACTTTCAGTTTTCCGACAACCCAAGAAGGTCAGTGCTTTTGTAATATAGTAAATTATAGCTTACTTATTCATTATGTCTATTCTTTATTATACTAAGTATTTTAGCAAATTTCACCTTCTTGGTTGGGTACTCATTTTTAAAAGTATTATGAGCTGCTAGAGTGCTATCTATAGACTTGATCATTATTTATCTTATTACGACTTCCAACAAAGTTTTCCAATATCACTTGGAGGTTAGATGTTTTCCTCTGTTGGATTGTTTCCTTTACTAATCCTACATTTTAGGCGTAGAGTTTTGTACCCTGGAAATTCTGTAAACGGTTTATTGCATGTAGGTAACCAACTCACTTAGGTGGGTTGGCCACTCGTTTGCCTTAGGGTGGGCTAGGGGGGGAGTTTTACTCTCCAAGGTCTCAGGTTCGAGCCCTGGAAAGGTAGGATTTTCTTTCTCAAGGGTTTAAATGGGTATCTGCTCGTTGAGGGGGATCTTTAGCTCAGACCCATAAAAGACAATGTATGCAGTATGCTAGACCTCCCGATATTTGCGAATAATATATACCTTTTATAAAACGGTAACCATCTTATAGACATCCTATAAACCTTCGAGTTCTCTCTCAAAAAAAAAAAAGATTTAAGGTTAAATTTATACAAGTAGAAATATGTGGCTTTTACAACACCTTGAAAATGTTGACCTGTCAACTTTTATTTGATGTGGCTCTGATTAACTGGTCACATGCTATTAGGGGATAAGCTTACAATCGACCGAAGTTCTTAGAAAGTCAAGGTTTTTATGAGTGAAATCAAATTTGATTACGGATACAGAAATTGGACTAAGTTGGTTACTTTGAATGTAATTAACTTTTTTTGTAAAATTTGTATCACCAAATGTCTAGAGACGTAATCATGTTGTATTATAAATATTTGTTTTTGGTACTAGTAGCTCTTAGTAAGAAGTTTCTTAACAACAGGTCCTTAGCCGATGCTATACTAATACAGGATCTATGAAACCTTTAATGAAGAGGAAGAAAATTAATTCTCGGTTAAAACCTTTGCCACCTTCTAAGAGGTTGCGACTTGAAGCACAAAGAGTTCTTAAAGAGAGGGTTCAAGACATAGCTGATAAAAAAGGCATCAAGCTCAGATTCTGCACCCTGAAAGAGTGTGAGAGTCACATACACACACTTGACAGCCCATGTGGCAACATACGATTGGAGATTGGGTGGCCCCCGGGAGTGCCATTTGTTCATCCACATGATCTGCCCAACAAGGCAAAAATTGGTTTTCTTGAAACATATGAACCTGGTTGGACAGCCAATCAAGACCTGGAGATTAGTATGATTGAAATAGGTCAATCTAGTCAGCATGTTGATAACTGTAAGTATCTTCACATTTCCTTAATACTTTCGTATCTGTGCTTGCTTTTGTCATCCCAGCTCATGCCTAGAGGTGGGAAAATGGGTGGGGTCACAGGTGAGGTAACATGTGACAATAAGTAATTTTTGGTTCGGGTGCGGTTTATCTATAATACCTTTTGTCAAAGATAAAATAAAATTTGTTACCGTAGTAAACATGATTACAAATATTTTATTTTACGAAGAAATTTAACTTTCTGAATAACATGATTTAGGAGATTTTATGTATTAAAATACACATTTGGGTAACGTCTGGCCTCTTTCCTTTTTTATCTTACTTTTCCATTACTGTATATACTCGTGAAAGTTATAACATAGCGTGAACACACCAATTCACGAGTAAATGGGTCAAGTTTGCTACATTAATAATTTTTATTACTTGCAACGGTTGCTACTTTCTCTGTTAACCCGGTTATGCATGGTTGGCTTGTGTTACAGGAAAGTCACATAGTTTAAAGATCGATCTGTCCAGAAATCGACGCGCTTTCTCCGCAATCTGTTAACTGAATGGAATGCAGCTCACATCTTTGAAGTCAAATGATCGTAGCATATCATAGTCCATGACTCAAGGTCAGGTGCTGTTTTTCTTTTTCTTTTTTTTGTTAGGGAGAAGTTTAGAACTTGCTTCTGTGTTTGGTGGGGGGACTGCTGGGCCTGTTGTAATTTTGATAAGAAGTTTTCTGATTTCTGAGTGGTTTCAAATACCACAGTGCATGTTTCCCGTTCTTAAAGAAACTGTAGTGATTTGAATTCTCTCTATCTAATTAACTTCAGTTTCTCTTTCAGTCATGTTTCAAATTTGTGTGGGTCAAAAGGGATCAGGTGGGTTTGATTGGCCTGAAATCTTTTGTCTAGTATGTTGAACTTTACTATACATTATTAGTTCATCTAAAATGATAAGAAAAGTTGTTATTTCCAGTCAAAGGTTAACTCTTAAATATGAAATGTCGGAGGTATCATCCATTAGAGAAACACTTTGACTTTTAACCTGTTTGTCCCGTTTGAACCATTTCCTTTGACGCAAATAAAGTTTTATACTTTTATGTTACCAAGATAAAACATAATCTGGATTGACCCATTAAAAATCAATGGGTCGAAACTGCCTTCTCTAAACACAAGCAATTATTATGCTGAACTGGAGAAATAGAAACCTGTTAGTTTATACTTGTGTACCACACCTTTAACTATTTAATCGCCGTTTATCAGCATGATAATTTGTTTTAGTTTGTAGAATTTTTCTGGTTTCTTTGCTGCTCGAGTTTCATGAAGGTTTTTTTGTTTAGAGTAAATAATAACATTTTAAATATAATCTTCATTTTCCAAACATCATGGGTCATTAGCCATTTAGTCCACACCTCTAACTTCTGACACCAAAAGCTCAGCTTCAGCTTTGTCAAATACAAAGAGATGAGAACCAGAAATATGAGCTGATATTGAACTAGTATAGTTAAACTAGGGCAGTCAACCCGGACCCAACCCGAAAAAAATCAGGTTAGTGGGTTAGCGGGTCGAGATTTCATAACCCAAACCTGAGTTTTTTCGGGTTGGGTTCGGGTTGACCCTTTGGGTTAACAGGTCGACCCGCCAACCAGAAAATAATTTAAATTTATATAATTTTTTAATAGGTCGATCCACCAACCCACTTGACCCGCCAACCCATAACCCATTTGACCTTGGAATCTACCCACCAACCAACAACCCATATGACCCATAGTGGGTTGGGTTAGGGTCAAAGATTTTCGACCCGCCAACCCGAACCCGAACCCATTGACAGCTTAAACTAGTGTCATATCAAACCAACATGCCTAGCGATATCAAGCTGACCCATCAACCAAAAGGTTGAGCATTTAAGTCCTCAAAGAAACAAAGGTATATAAGTGTGTGTGGGACTTTGCTTTTAACTCATATCAAGATTTTATTTTTGGTACCCCTTTCCTCTAAGCAAGACAATAAGACAAACAGCCGCCTGTCCAGTGTCCACCCTATCTATGACGCAATTTGGTGAAAGTTGTTTCTTTTTGCCCAGAAAGTAGGCTGAATCATCAGTTTTGGACAATTGCTATGTTTATTATTTTGGATTTAAGGTTAGAAATTATATTACATTTCATGTTGGAATAGGTCAACATCCTGATATCTTTAGCTAGGTATGATCTTGGAGGCGGCCAAGGAAGGCTTAAAAAACGGTTATGGGATACCCCAGTTAGGCCGCCTACGTTCAAGTTAAAAGACTCAACCTCATGGGTAACCTTTATGAGGAAAACCTCATCTTTTTATGTATTATTTTTGGAATAGGCTATCTATGATGCCATTCATCTTGGAAGTTTATAAGTAGTTGCCACTACTGTTACTGTGTTACTGATTTAGAGTTTAGTTTAAGCCGTCAAAACTATTAACTTACACTTACCATTAACTTTATTGAATTTTACTGTAGGTTCACTGTGATATTACACTGAAATAAATTCATGTGTCTTAATAGCAAATTGCAGAACCTTATATTGCAAATTGCAGAACCTTATATTGATATCAATATAAGGTTCTGCAATTTGCTATTAAGGCACATGAATTTATTTCAGTGTAATATCACAAGGAACCTACAGTAATGAGATAGTAGTATACTAGTATGTATTACATACTACTATCTATGGGATAAAGTTACTCATTACACTTGAAAAAATTGTCGTTATGCATGCCAGAGAATTCAACTTGTGTTCGTGCCAATAGCAACTTCATCCTTGTATTGCAAGATTTGTAAACTTTAACCAAAGTTCTTTTTGGTCCACAAATCTTTGAAATAAGCATACATTAGAATATACAGCATAGTAAGGGTTGTCTTAAATACCGTTGATTTTTATGTTCAGTATGTGGACGAGCTATCTTGATAAGGTTGATTTTTTTGGTCATTGGATTCATAGTCCTCTTTGCTGATTGAAATATATGCAGAGACTAAGTATAGAAATTCAGTTTTCTTTCACTTGACCAATGCCTCATCTTCTATGTCACGGCTTGCTTTCGCTTTCCATAACTCTTTGTTTGTAGATAAACATAGTTAGATAAGATTTAGAATTAGATAGTGGATATGGTATATTTAGTAGAATTAGATGCAGATTACCCGATTCGTATCTAATTATGGATTGGTTGGACCTAACCTAACCTTGATTTGATAATAGACTTCTGTGGCCAGGGACCCCAGTATGTGGTTTGAAGCTTTGTGCAAGTTGCTATTGATATTTATATTTGAAAAGTTTTTATTTGACATTTAACATTTTACATACAAAAGTCATTGGAGTTGTTCATATTGTCTGAACTATGACCAGCTAAAATCGAACTCTGTTGGTTTGCTCGACCAACTGTATGATTAAGGGCCGATATGATCAACGGTCGTATGCACCCAAAGGAATAACAACGAAAAGTTAAACCGATTCCTGGAATAATATTCTGATTCATTTCATAAATTTACACATTACATTGAACAAAACCTAACTAAATACTTATACAAGAGATTAAAAATTATCCTAAAAAAAGGACTAGCTTAACTTCCAATGTTCTAGAACATATTCTTTATTTAAGAGAGAATTTTTGACCAAATATAAGAGGAAAAGTAATATCATGTCAAATGCTATATTGAATTTACACGGGTAAAAACAGTTTTCACTCCGTGAAATTCACCATGCCTCGTTGTCAACCCATTCTAAAACCGACGTCAAGTTTGTCCATAGTTAGAAAATTCAGTATAATTAACATAATACATCATATAATAACTTCATCGACTGAAGTCCTCCAATGACTAGCCAATCCCAACATGTGCGAGCTAGCTAGGTATTGGAGGACAAGGGGGTGTACATCAACTAGAATTATATATTTAAGTGAGGCTAGAGAGACTGTTTATCAATCAAGACTATCAAGTCTTCCATATGTCATTAAATGGTTTCCGACCAATACGATATGAATCAAGAATAGGTTTCTAAACATTTCATAATTCGAGTATCCATATCAATGTATTTCTAATATCTAGCATCTTGTTAGATGGTTTCGTATTAATAATATTTTTGTTTAAAAAAAATATATATCAATGTATGTTTAAAATTAAGTTGGATTTTGTAATGGGGCAAGGAGGAGGCGTTCGTTGACACATTGTTCTGGTAGTCTATTGAGTTTATGCTAATTTTTCTCCACCTCTAGCGGCTAATAAATTTACACTAATATTTTATGATAGAATTGGCATACATTTTAACTTAATTAATACTATCTGGTCAGAAATGATGAGCTATTTATCATCGCAAGTTATGGGTTCCGCAACACAGATAGCACACCCGTCAGCACATTGATTCACATTTATTTTGTGCGAGACTTGAACTCACAACTTTTTATTATTATTAGAGTTATCTCCATATCACATGTCGATCCATAGTTATCAGTTACCATTATTATGGGCCAAGGAAGATGATTTTTTTTTCGGCCAACAAAATATATGTTTATAATATAAAAACAGACTAGCGAGCTGCTAAAACCAAAAAATACAACAACACAAGGAATTACACCAAAAGAAACAGGATTTTTGGTCCAACCAGTTAAACCATCGTACCAATATGGATGCCGGTTTGGTCATCATCTAGTATTTTAAAAGTTATGATGTAAATGCCGGTACACATGATTTTTTTGGTTGCAAGAAATGAGAATAACACGCCTTTCTTTGATTTAAATCAGACAATCCCAAATGCGAAACAATAATTGATCATAGATAAAGTCTAGTAACGAATCTGATTCGTTAGTTGAACCAAAACGAAACAATTAACTTCTTTTGGGGGAGAAATTTGGTGGTGGTGAATAGAATAGGATTCCATAACCATCCATCTATAATAATTCTATAAAAATAATATAAAATAAAATACAAAAAGATCAATCAATACATATACATAAAAAGAAGAAAAAGCGTATAACACACATCATCTATCATCTACCAATCTACCATTATTATCAAATACTCCGTATTTATTTATATTACCCTATAATTTATCAACAAACAAATATATCTATAAAAAGAAATAAATCAATACTCGTCACCATCAAATCATGAAACCATCATCATCTTGACTTGCTCTAGAAACAAGCATCCAACATGCAACAACAACATAGAGCAGCACAACTGCAACCACCAAACATCATTAACAAACATTTGTTAAACCTTGATCATCATTTCATACATTCTATATATATATAAAAGTAAAAAATATATACAATATAAGACAAGTTATTTAAAACAAAAGATGAAAAGATGGTTCTTAGTAAAATTGTCAAACAAAATATTGTTTGTTGTGGATGTGACATGTTGTCTTTGAAAATTGTAAGAGTAAAACTGTCAAATGAAATTGATTGTCGTTTTTTTCTTTAAAACGCAAAATTATTTTAATAAAAGAACGACAACTCAAGACGAGTTGTTTAAACAATTACAATTGTTTGTCACAAACAATTGTTATTTGACAATTTGAGCTTCAATTTGTATAAAAAGTGTTATGAGACCTGAGAGTAGAATCGTCAAATAATTATTTTTTGTTGTCTAGATATATATCAACTAATAAACGAATCATAAGCATAATAATTATAATACATAGAAAAGAAGATTCAGATAAATTACCATCCTTTCCAGAAGCCATCGCCTCTAGTTTGAGTATGTACAGGAGCCTGATCGTTATTACTATTATCGATTTTCGCGTTTAGGTCCATATTCGGATATCCAACTGGTGGTGGTGCCATGACATATGAAGCTCCTTGTGGTTGTGGAGGATATGCAACTGCATCATAAATAACCAAATAAAAATATATTAATTAGTGATGATCAAACTTTACTAATCATCATTTCACTAAACAAAAACATATATTCAGATATACAAAAGTTTAAACAATAAATGCAAAACTAGTTTGGAAATTGTAACTACTTACCAGGAATTTCGTTTTGATTGGAGTGACTCATGGTTTTAATATGTAATTTTAGAAGATGTTTCTGTGTGTTGTTTTGTATAAGAATGATGAGTTTTGATCAGGGCTTTTGTGTTGTATATATAATAGATAGAATAGATAGATGTATTAAGAACAAAGGATTTTAATTTAAATAATAAAGGGGGAGAAGGTGTAATGGGAATGGTCGGCTGATTGCTTACGACCAAAACTAAAACAACAAAACACGCTTAAGGAAAGTCGCTAACAAAAGCGCGGGACACGTGGCTTTCTAACTTTCGTTTGGGTTGTTCTTCTTAGGATATGTTTAATTAATAGTTTAGTAGAGTGTTCGCGGTTGAAGCGACATTAATTAATTACAACATGTTCTACGCTTACCGTTTAATACAAAGGTCATTTACTAAAGAGTTTCGTTGTATGTATGTGATGATAGTTTGGGGAGTTGAAATCTTTTATGCTTATTTTAGACTAATCGTGTATATGATATAAAGAAGATGTAAAAGAAGAATGGGTAATATAGTTTTTCTAAGTTCATAGATACTTAAAGATGAAGGTCTATTTAACTTTATAAAGGATTATAGAGATACATTAAAAGATCATCAAGATCATTTATCATAAGAGTCAGGATGAAAGAATAGGGTGAACGTTTTTACTTTAAGATACAGATTTACTTATCATTAGATCATTTGGTGATGATATCATTACTTGTAATGAATTATACTATTAATTTAAGTCTTAAAAAAGATATACATGTTATGATTGGCGAGTTGATTGATACCATTGACTAATTTGTAAAGCAAGTTTTGGATATTTAAGAATGATACTAAACACAAGTTGGGAAAATATTATTATTAACAACAAATGTTCTAGTCATCTTTCATTTTGTTTCTACTTTATACATGTCGATAGTTTTGTTCTTGTATAAATTAATAAGCCAAAAATCACTTTCACAAATTCGTAGGTGTGGGATTAATAAACTTATAAAAACTCATCTCTATTTTTATACTATACAAATCACCTTTGGGTAAAATGAATATAATCATATCAAATTTTGGATAACCTTTTTGATAATAGACAAATGACCAAAGTTGACAAAAGAATCTGATTCTTAATTGGTCACATAGATAAAATACAAATAAAATATGTGCGAGAAACCCAAGTGTCAATCTAAGTTTGTTTGTCGTTACCAATTTGCCCATTTCTTTGTTTGGTCACATGAGTACGAGCCTTTTCTTGACTCATCTGCCACATCACCATAAACTGATAAATGTTATCTCTATGCTGTTGGAGCCCAAGGTTATATATGGCAACGTAGAATAGTTTGATATAGATCACGCCAAGCTGACTTGTCTCTATTTATCATTTTAAAAGTTATTTGCGGAAATCATCTTTGCGGCAATTCATGACATGACCCCGCGACAAGATAAAAACATTACACGAAAATAAGTGGGTTCGGGTTTGGATTAGGCAAGTTTGAGTCAGACACAACCAAAACGTCAAATAAAAGGGTTGAGTTTGAGTTGGTTTTCCTCTTAATACTTAGAAATATTTTATGTTTGTTTATAGGGTTTAAGCCCTAAAACCAACATACTTTTGTGAATGTAACTAATTGCACCATGTACATCAAGTCATCAAGATATGTATTGGATTTTTAAAATTTGTTCACATATATAAGTGTAATTTTATCATCCACAATAAACTTTTAAATATTGTTTAAAAATGTTCATGAAGTTAATAGTATTGTTCAAATATGATTATCAGCAATTGAATATATAATTTAACCAATTAGAAAGTTGATGACCAATTTTTAGCAAATATTTGAAAGTTTGGTAACAATGAAAACGTTGCATTTTAGGGATTAACAATTGTATATTCTAATCATCGTATTTTTAGCAATGTTGGAAGTTTAAAGTGTATCTTGATCGATCAATAAGAAAATACACAGTGGAACTTGAAGAACGTTGCATTTTAGGGCTTAATAATCCTTGTGTATACTTGTGTCATATTATTTGGCATAGAGTGAGTAAATAGATGGGGGTTTCCTAATTATCCTGATTAGAACAAAATCTTTAACTCAAATGTGTGCGGCCTACTGGGTTACAGAGATATCTCGTAGCTTTTAAACACTCCCTAGAAGACCCCCAAGAATGTACCTAGTGAGAGTCAAACCCTAAATTTCTTACAAAATTTTTAGGAAGTTAACTAAGGTCTCTTTAGAATTAATAACAAACTAAATATATAATTAACGTCATATAGATTTGATTTAATAAGGGTCCTAATTATGTATCAACAACTAACCTATATCTAAAACGAATTGGGTTTGGGTTCTCAATTTAATTACGATATAGCTTGGGTTCAATTTGAGGTATATAAACCTGTCAGCACTTCCACGGTTCCACATATACATTAGTCAACAGAGGCAGCTTTAATGTATTAATGGGTCAAGCAGCTGCTTTAGGCCCTAAAAGCTACAAGGCCCCCAATTTTTGTGTAACGGGCTTAAGATTTATGATATTTGGGCTACAAGTTTATGGACAATGCACAGTATATCGAATTAGAAAATGATTGATATGCCGAAAGATATGCTTAATAGATTGGATTGACACATGTATCATGTGTTTTCTCTCTCTCTTAATCTTTACAACCCATCATGCAATGTGTTATAATCTTATTCTTAGGCATACTTTTTGTCACACTAATTAGGCCTATATATCATTATCCTATCGAAATTTATGTTTTTGTTTATTTTTTATCAACAAGTTTGGTGACTAGCAGGCTAGGTGACCAGTAGACCAATACGTGGTCCTTCACCTTGTTTATTTTACTTTATATCCTAATAAACTAATCCTCTAAAATTGATCTCGTTTAAGGCCACCAAAAAACTTGAGTCAACTCTGTGTCAATTGCCTTGTCTAATCTGAGTTGTTATCACACAAGTACACAACACAACTATTATTTATATATTTGGATCTACGACCGAGAACCACGACATCTTGATTATAATGTCACATCCATAATTATAATGTTAGACCGAAGTATCTTGAACAGCTAAAACTTTGTACATGGTGCCTTCCAAAAATTCCTATCAGAATCACTGGTGCCAAAGACCAAATGCCAATTCCCATTTTAACTACAAATTAGAAAGGGAAAATGATTGGCTTCAAATAATACATACTGGCTATCTTGGAAATCAATCTGGATTCTTAAACTACAGAATGCGTATGATTCAAATTTCAACAAGTCTATTATAGTATATGTTGAAACACACAACTATTTATAAAGTTATCCCTAATGAAAATGAAGTAATGAGACTAAAAAGCCCAACCTTTTAGTTATTGGGCGTAAGGCCCTTTGATATTATATGGTTGTCTTAGAGGTTATGGACCTAAATATTGTGCGAAGGTGGACTTAGCCTAGCCATCCTCATTCAGAACAGAAATGCGGTTAAACTAGAATTCCTTATGGGCTGCTATGGGAATTTAGAATAACGGATAGAGAGAACGTATGGAGATGGGCCGCTACTTTGGATCCTCCATATTGTTATCGTTGGTCCGTGTATCGTACATTACAAGGGTCATGGCTCAACATATGATAATGGGGAGCTTTTTTTTCTTCCTATGCTGCTCAACATAAAGTCCATGATGAGGCTCTGATGCATGTGGTGTTGACTGTTGAGTTTGTGCCATTTTCCAAAAAAACCTGACTTTACCACATTTTCGTGTGCGAAAAAACATTATTAGTGGACAAAGATTGACACTTTGTGACCATCTAGATTTTTAGCCCTCAGGGTCGTGTGTTTCTGGAATGTTAGTTCTTCACTTCCGTACAAGCACATATCATAATCGGGCCCATATCACAAGTCTAGTTTACACCTATATAAATTGGGCTGATATAGAAAAGCCCAAGCAAAAAAAAAAAGAAGAAAAAAAGAATGTGGATTTGGGCTCACTTGTCCAACATTTCATGGTTTCATTCTATAATTATTATTTATAATATTGTTTTTTTTACTATTATTAATACTGTTTTTTTTAACGACGAGTTTGTTTTAGTGATTGAGTATCCAGTATCTAAGAGAAAATACCACTATGAAAGGGGAAACTCCTTAAAAAGTGTTGAACCTAAACCCCTCTATACTGAAAACCTCTTCTTCACGCTGCAACGTACGTGTGAGTGGTCAATCCTTCCGATCGAAAGGCTTATTATTTTTTTAGAATTTTGTTTAAGATAAATATGATTTGAATATTTTTCATAATTTAAATGGATACTTGTAATTAATTTATAGTTATTAAACATCCATCTATAAACAAATATACTTTTATTTGAATAAAGATTTTGTCTCGACAAATACATTAAATCCAAAAGACAGTTAAGTACAACGATTATGGGTGGGTCTAATATTTCAGCCTAAACGGCATACTACGAAACAAACCAAAAAGCTAAACAAACACTAAGCTGTCTAAATTTGACTGCTACTCATGAGTACAAACCATGTCATCTTCTTGAAGACCCCATATAGTTGTGAATACTATGTTTATTATAAGTTCATAACCTTTAATCTTGTTTCGAAGTTTATTATGCATCAACTTTAATTAAAATGCTCAAGTATGACTATCAAGTTTTCTAAGTAGTAAGTACGTATTAATCCACACTTTTATTGGGTATTTTTTATTTTCGAATGTAATGTAATAAAAACACTTAATATGCTTTATATTTTTATATCATACGATTTGAGATGATGGAGTATATACCAAGTACATTTCAATTAACTTTCTAGCAATTCGGCATGTATACAGCAATTAATATCGCTTTTACATTGATACTAGTTATCTCATCGACTTATGTGACTCAAATGTATACGTATAAACCAGATAAACGATAAATATTCCAAAAATGTTCGTTCTTAATTAGACACTATCACACTAACAAACATATATATCAAACGAAAAAGTTAGGACATCGTGATTCGTCAACGATATCTTACATATGTGAAACAAAACATGCTCCATATATCACATTAAGAATGTTTTTTTTTTAACGATATAAATACACAAACTCTCAACGACTCCGGAATTCTTCACACTTGAGAAGCAAGAGCCTTACAGGCTAGGCGAACACAAATTAAAATTAAAACAACTTGTGAATATAAGACATTTATATTGTACTTGTAAAACACGATCATTTGTATCAATGTTTTTTGATTCAATAATGGATACGTACTATGAAAAGTCTGAAACCATCCAAAGCCCGTGCCCATTTCAGCTAAAAAAAAAAAGGAGATGAATTTTAATGAGTGATGATGACCTAACAAAACCCAACCCAGCCCTTAAACTGAAATGATCAAACGGGCCCATCAGGTGAGCCCATCCTTGTCGTGTCAGGGTCAGATTTATATTTATATATCTCAACTAACAAACGTACATGCAATTCAGAAAGGCGTGATTTCTAATGAAAGATACGCTTCCTTGAAGTTGGTCTAAATGACTAAATTTATAATATGTTTTAAAGTTATAAGATTCGAATTATGTTTAGTAAAAAATCTTATAAATGATATTTTAATGTAACAAATTTTGTCTTTACGCTAACCTGTTGAGAAATTACTTGAATCTTATCCCCGTCCATAGTCCATTTAATACATTTACGCCATTTATAACATAAAATCTTTTGGAACTTCTATTGACAAACAAGATTCTATAATAATTCACATAATGTACTATATACTCGTAATATGCAATGTATCAATTTCTAGACTTATAATTAGTTACGTCCTAAGTTAGTATGTTACAACGTATCAATTTCTAGACTTATAATTAGTTACGGCTTAAGTTAATATGTTAGTAATTAAACGCTACTGACCATATTTAAACGCAAGATTTTTAAAGAAACAGAGTTAATTCCGCTTTATCTTTGAACCAGTTAGACTAAAAACTCATTGAAATTTAGAGATTTAGCAGACTTAAGAGATTTACAAATCTCCAAATTTCAGTGAGTTTTTAGTCTAACTGGTTCAAAGATAAAGCGGAAGTAACTCTGTTTCTCTAAAAATCTTGCGTTTAAATCTTGTCAATGGCGTTTAATTACTAACCTAGTAACTTAAGACATAACTAATTACTCGTACAAGTCTAGAAATTGATAACATACCCCTATTAATCGCCGTGCATTCGGGCGTATTGGTAGGAAGTTTTCTCCGATCGGGTATTTGAAATATGTATTTCTACTTCGAGAAAGCACTCTATCGCGAACCCGGTTAAGACAATGTATGTTAGATCTCTCGCTGTCGAATCGCAACACAAAGTTTAATTCCAAGTTCCAACAAAATTCACCTTTCAAAAAAGGAAAATCTAATTATTAATTTTTAAAATGGCTGTATGTATGATTAGTTTCTAAAAATATGGATCAATAACATTGACTTGGTCAACTTAAAGACTTGATAGTAACGTTTTGACAATAGGGAAAGGAAGCATTAATGTACTGTTGGGTTAAAGAGGAGATTACTGGGTAATAGGGACCACTTAATGAATGGCCCGTGAAGATAGGAAATGACAGGCAGAACCAAAGATACCCTCCCCCTCAACGGTCAAATTATCATTGTTGTTTGCCTAAAGTAAAAGTAAAAATTGGCAACCAAGTCAGTCTGTTTCTGTTCCCAATGTGTCGACCATTTAATGACAAATTACAATATCTTTAAAATTCTCTTTTAGTTCGGGCATCAAGCTTATTCGACAATCGACACTCTCAGAAAAAACATATATATAAAAAAAAAATTAATAGCTTAACAATCTTCATAAAACCCGATAAATATGAAATTTATAATCATTTATATTTTTTTCTAATCTTATCCTTTTTAATCTTTTCAAATAACATCATTTTATTCCTAGGAAAATTTTTAGGCTTAAAAAGATATATCATATATCATACTCCAAAAATACTAATAATTACAACACAATACTGTATAATTACATGAAGAAGAAAAACTTCCAATTGTCAAACGTTACAGAAACATTGGGAGGATTTTGCACCATAAACCACCCTTATGCCACAATTCCAGAGCAAAAGTGCAAAAAGTGAACAAATGATCCACTGAATTTTCACATTTGTTAATTACAAAACGGACATAAAGAACAAGGAGTCGCCACCCTCCTTTTCACCTGATAAATTAATCATACGTTATCATAAGAACTTCATTCAATAAAATATAGTTTATATTCATTAGATATATATATATATATATCAACTTTAGATATTCGCACTACAAAATCCATATAAAATTACATGAACAGCCCATAGTCACCAAACTATGACCTCATTGGAACTCTAAGATATAGGTTATCATAAGAATCTCATTAAATTAACAAATTTGAATAAGATAATGAACCATATACTTAGATGATCGATGGACGGTTTTAAAATACTATTCCTGTAGTTGACTTTCACAAATCTTTGAAACTCAAATGGTATAGCACTAAACAAATTTTAAAAGTGGGAGTGAGTGTTATGTGTACGTTATTTCCATTTTGTTAGTTGTTTGAGATTCCTTTTAAAATAGTGAGAGATAATGGAGAAAAAGAGGAATGATTTATGGAGTGACAATGAAGATGAAGTTGAAGTTTGACGTATATAATAATAATGAGTTCCAATGAAAAATTTTTTAATTAAACTACAATCCTAGGGAAAAAAGTCAAGAACAAAATTGGTGGCATGCTTCATTTCCAAGTGCTTGGCTTTTGCCCATTAAACAGGGAAACCACGTTACAGTGACACACGATCCTTCCAACTATACATATCTTATTCTTTATAATAATTGTTAGTTCCTCAATCTTAAAAATAACAATAATAATAAATTACATCAAAGCTTAAGTTATAGTTCGAATTAACTCAAGCAATGAAATGTTATATATGACGGTGGAAATATATTTTTAAATGACAAGTAGTTTCATATATGTATAATATATTATTGTTTGTTAACCATATCTTTAAATGTTATGATCAACAAAATGCGTAGAAAATTAATACTATTTCTACAATAAAAGAAATTGTTTTAGGAACTTATATTTGAGCATGTCAAGAAATTCATAAAACATTATAGGAGATGTTAAATCTTGATGCGTAAAAGGCAAAATTTGAATATGGATATAAGAAACTCACTTTGAGCTTTCTTTGTGACACCAAACTTTCTATTTTGCCAAAAAAAAAAAAAGAAGAGAAAAAAGCATATAATATTGTCAATGGAACTGGAATTAAACATATGATATTTTAACTTGCACTTGATATATTGTTTAGCCGAGTTGTAACCCAATACACATCTTTACACTTTACACTTTATTATTTTTATAATTATTTAATCACTTTAACTTCTTTTTTATTTTATTTTTGTCTACATTTTGGTTGGTACGTGAACTTTATAACATAAAGTATCCTTTGGTCATGGGTAATTAATGTAAGGTGCTTTGGGTGTGAAATTTGTGAAAGAATCAAAATTCCACTCCAAAATGAGCAAAAGCGATGATATGATCTTATCACAAATCAACCATGATTATGATAGATCTTTTTGTGATCAACACTAATTTCCATTGACAAGTATGTATGTACATTTGGGAGTAACATTCACGTGATGAAAATATATAGGATGTTTTATTTTTGAATAGTCTACAATCTTCTTTGGAAGATTATCTATGATAATAACAATATAATTTTTAGAAACACCTTTTATCAATTCTAAAATAACGTATAAACATAACTCAATTCACTTAATTTTCATGTTTTAATTATTAATGCCTTTAAAACATATATAAAAAAGAAAGAAAAAGATTTGATCTCTTTTTTTAACAGGGTCCTATATAAAAAAGAAAGGAAAAAAATTTCATGTTAGAGGCTTAACCGGCATTCACATGAGCTTTTCTCATATTTTCTCCTGATCATTCTAAGATGTTTAACTAATGGGAAGGATATTCGTATCACCAGTTTTTACCAATGTATCACAATGTATACATTGTATAACTAACTATACAAGCCGGTAATACACAGGTGTGGTACACCAATAAAAAAAAATATGGTACGAATATCACTTCTCTCAACTAATTGTTTTGCTCAATTATACATACAACACAACACCATACATATACACGAAGATAATCATGTCGTCACAATAATTAAGTCTACATAACAAGTTGTATTTTTTTATCATTAGATTCTAAGGGTGAACTATTTATATGTAAGATGTTACTTGTTACTACATGTTATTGACAATTAATAATATAATCCTTTCTGAAATTACTTTGAGATTAATGAATATAACAAAGCCATATTCTAAACGCTTCTTTTTATAACAGGTTGTTTTCTCAAATTTTTTGAAATGACAATATGAAGGCATGCCGTCGTCATCGATATATATATCCTATTAATTGACTGTTGGTCCCCGGTAAGTTTCGATTCAAGTTTAGCACCTACCATTGAAAGGTTTCCTACATCATGCTCCATGCCTAACTTTGTATTTTGCTTAAAGAAATTGGTACAACTTTGATTAAAACTTTTTGTATATGCATGCTTAAAGAAATTAATTAATCACAAACTTATTAATTAACTTTTTAGTTTGATCAACAAATCGGTAAGATCTTGCTTTCACAAACGATCGTTACGTACTAATTAGGTATGTGTTACAAAGTTAATCCTATAGAATTATGTAACTTCATCGAATTTCATCTCAGATATTCATATATTGTATGAGTAGTAAAAGTTGAATAATGTGTCGTTAATAAAACGATATTGGATATTGACAGGGGCGGAGCTAGTGGGGGGACTAGGGGTGCTTGGTCCCCCCAACTAGTCAGATTTTTGTCTGACAATGTTAGGTTCCGATCATCAGATTACGCAAGTCAACATATATACTTTCAAATAGATAGTTGTATGTATGTGGGATTAGATAGATAGTTATATGTAGTTGTAGGTTTAGACAGAGAAAAAAGGTTTTGGGGGTGGATTTGTATACTTGTATGTATCACTTTATCAGTAACTTTAGAGATAGATGATTTTTGTGGAAGACAGAGACGAGAGTGATGACTTTTTCTTTTCTCTTAATTTATTAATTAATTTATATATAATTTAGACCCTAAACTATTCGTTGTTTATAAAAGTGGTAGCTTAGTTTGAAGTTCAAAAGATACAAACATTTCAGTTTGAAATTCACAAATAAATGTTTACATTTTACAACTACAAACCAAGTTCACTAAAATGTTAAGAAATTATTTTTCGTCTTTCGGCCCCCGTCAACCATAATTCTTGGCTCCGCCCCTGGATATTGACATGTATGGTTAAAAGAAATTTAAGAAAATTTTGTCACTATTTGTAGATAGAATGATTTATTTTTTATGTTTTTAGATTTTACATTAGACCAATGTTAACCGTAGGTGAACTGAGGTCGGTGAAAGTGAAATGAAAGCAGATGAACTGTTACGATGGCTCGGTGAAATTGGTCGGTGAAGTTTGCTCGGCTAAAGTGTTCACCGGATGAAATTTTCTTGTCTCTTTTGAAAATAGTTGACTGGCATTAAATGCACCTCATTATTTAAGCTCCTAATTTATTTACACTCCTAGTATCCCAACCACTACTAAAAAGTGTGGGCCCCATGTTTATAGTGATATATATGATAGAGTAAAAAGCGATCCCCCTGTTATTAATAATCTGGTCGGGTTACCAAAATAATGGTCGGGAAAAGAATTGTCAAAATCAAGATATTGTGTAGGTAAAAAGGTAAACGGTTACGAATGGTCTTATGATTTTTCAGAAAAAAGAATTGTCAAAATCAAGATATTGTGATGTGTACGAGTTAAAGAAAATTGATGTAATTTCTACAAAGACATACATGGATGTGGTGACCGAAAGAACTTGCAAATTGGCAGTGGTGATTTTGGTCTCATGAATTATTGAATTGTGTCTTTCTCCATTAATACCAAACCAACTTCATTAGACATGGATTTTAACCTGTATTAAATTAGGGCTTCATTAGACATAGACATTATTTTTCTATTTAATTTTTTTAAAAAGTGAATTTTTCATGGTGTCGTGAATCGATAGCGAGAGGTATACATCATAGATTGTCTTATCCAATGGGGGAAAACCCTAATAATCAGCCTGAAAGCACGACGATTAATAGGGGTAAAGTTTGCCCCTCATACTTGAACCTGGTATACCTTAAGCAAGACCTCATAGAAGGACTTTCTATATTTCAAAATTGGCTGAATGAAGATTCGAACATGGGACCTATAAGTCAAATGGGAACTTTAAACCACTATACCAACTCATCATTGATCGATGTTTCATTATTTGAAAAGCGAAACTTTTCTAAGAACAAAGGGGTGTAGGTTCGGCCTTGTTCAGGATGGCTGGAGCCGAGAGCCAGACACGTTTGACATTTAACGTCTCAAAACATGTATAGTCAGCATAAGTCTAGTTATCTTGGACGAATGATCCGATCATGTTTCAAAATTTATATACTACGTAGATGAGTCTAACTATTGTACAATATAGGATTCGATAATGAGCCTTTTCAACCAAGCAATTAGAAAAAGTTATTCAAATTTGACTCAAATAAAAAGTTTCTTCCCGTAATAAGGTGTGTTTAGTTGGGGAAAACACCCCTTGCTTTCTATTTTTATTTTCTAAAAAAATATGCAAAACATATAATACGATTAAATCATAGTTTTTCAAAAACATTTTGTTCCACTTTTTCATGGGAAACTATAAAACACTAATTGTTTTCTACTTTTAATTACACATTTTCAAAATTTAGAAAACTACAAATTATATTAACTTTTCTCATACGCTCCCGTCCCTGCCCCATCACCCTTCACCTCCACCCCACCCCGACCTACCACTTAACCAAATGTATTAGAAAATGTTTTTGAATATGAAAAACCAAAATAGCATGTTCTAGTTTTGAACACGTTTTTTAAATTTTATTTGTTTTCAAGTGATAGAAAATCCTTCTATTTTTTAAATAATTAAAAACTAAAAAATATTTTACAACGCTCTCATAATTTGTTTTGCTTCTCCTTCTAGTTCAAATCTGGACATCGAATTTTCACTTTAAATATTAATTAACTTGGAAACTAATCATTAATAGCTAACATGTCAAGTTAAAACAATAATATATAGATTGAATCATAATTATGATATGATGATATAACATAATACCAGTGATAAGTTACATCCAAATCTACTCGATAGATGGAAACATGTCACTAGATGCTTTCTTGTATGGTCGATATCATAAAGCAGGCTGCCATTCAGATTTGAAAACACATATGTTGATGCGAATGAAAACACACTCATCTACCCTACTAAAGAAAAAACTAAAAATAAAGAGATGTTCTATATCATTACATATAATTTGAACTATTATTTTGAATAAAACTAGCACTGTTTGGTTCAAAAAATTTTAAAAAATTTGATAGATTATATATAATTTGGATTTCCTTCCTTTCAATCAATTTTTTTTAGAAACCTTGAATCAGAGTTTGGAATTTTTATCTCGGTATGTTGGATATTCACCTTTTTTTACGGCTCTTCGGAATAGTTATGACTTATGACTTATGAGTGATTGGAGATCAAATGTATACTATGTGACACGCAACTTGTAACATCAAATGTGAAAATCATCAACTTCCAAAGATGAAGACATTTTGTCATTAGTCAGGATTTTTTTAAGTTAGGATTTTTTTTAATTAAGAAAATGCATATTATGTGACGTTTCTTTGACATCTATTCATTAAATGCTAAAAAAGATGTATTGTGAATGAGTTTTCACATCCAATAATGTGTGCCCATTATGGATATTGTACTATAAATATGAAACTTACAATCGTCCTTATGTCAAAAAAAAGCTTTAGTATACGGTAACTTTTACTTTAGCTAAAAAAAAAGGTTAAATTTTAACTCTGCAGTGGTTAAATGGATTAATTAGATACTTTGAATTCTAACACTTGCAACTATTTGTGTGTTTAGGAAATTCTTATTATGATGAAGAATAAATGGATTGAAAATAATATATTTTAAAAACACATTTACATAATTTATCAATAGTTACATTATATTTTTTACTATATTTTAGACCCGTGTCAATTACACGAGCTTTACAACATTATCAATAATAAGAAATAGCATATAGAACAAAAGAAATACTTATATGTAAATATGTAAAATATGCTTAAAAACGAATTTAGATATTCAAATGTAAATACTTAATGCTAAATCATATAAAGATTGAATGGTGTAGCAGAGTTTATTTTATACAAACTCTTCCAGAGAAGCAATATCTTAACCTTGATTACACAATTGACCGAGTTTCACTAATGTCTTGCAAAAAGATAATTTTATTTTCGTTAGTCATGGTTCTTAAGAACAATAAAAGTAGGTATTGACCGAATTATCATTGATGTTTTGCAAAAATATAATATTATTTTCGTTAGCCATTGTTCTTAAGAACAATAAAAGTAGCTATATTTTGTTATTAGAAGACATTATGCAATAAAATATTGATTATTTTTTAATCGGGTTAAAGTGTAACTTAGTTATTATTAAATTGGGTTAAAATGTAAATTAGTGATGAAAAACCAAAAAATGTAAATTAATAATTTTTAAATTGGGTTAAAGTGTAAATTAGTGATGGAAGACCAAAAAGTGTAAATCTATAATTACTAAATTGGGTTAAAGTGTAAATTGATGATAGATTACCAAAAAGTGTAAATTAATTTATACATGTGTTGATTTAATTAATTTTAAGAAATTGAGAGTTGTGATTGGTCAATTAATATTAGGTCGGTTGTCTTTTAGCATAAATTATATATATATATTGCCGGTAGAGCTGAGAGAAAAAAAATTGAATTCTCTAAAAAAAATTGAATTCTCTAGCTTCTGATTGGCTGTTGGTTTATTTTCTTGTGTTTTGATTGGTTGAGTCTATTTTTAGAAATGATTTAAAATTTATTTATGGAAGGATCTTTTCATTAATGAAGTTAAATATAAAACAAATATATTAGTAATTATATTTGAAATTTAAAGAAGATGTTTAATACTTGATACAAACAAATTATTTAAAAAATATATAAAAGTTTTGATTTACTTTTAATTTAACTTGAACATAATAAAAACCAAATTAATATATGGGTTAGTAAATTGACTGCAGTCTATATAACTAGAACACAATTGTTAAACATAATGAGAAATAGTAGCTTATCAACATTATTACTATATATTTTTAAACATGTGATTTTTTAAAGTTCGTTTAAAAGAATCGGGATTATGTACTCCACCATTATTGTTCATGCAAGAATTATAACTATTTATAGTGTATAATTTTTCTCAAGTTTATAATTAAATTTTTTTAACAATAAAAGTTTTTTTTAGCCTACATAAAGATTCATAGAAAGCTTTATATATAATATACGTTTGTCAATTAGAACCACCCCAATTGGGATGACAGGTTATAAATCTTTAACCTTAATCAGACCCACTAAAGTTTCATATCTTTAATTACAACCAAGACCCAACTTGCGTCAATCTGTACGTTTGTGTGTTATTAGGTTAAATGGGTTGTTATTGGATCAATTTAGTCAAATTAGTTGTTTTCGAGACAAATTGGTTGACGGGTTGAAATGTCAAATGTGTGGTTTTTTGTCAAACGGATCAGTATTAATTATAAACAAATTAATATAAAACTATTTCAGGTTGAGAGGTGGACCTAGAGGTGTACAAAAAACCGGGTTGAAACCCGAACCTGAACCCAAAACTGGTTAACAATCGGTCTGACCCAACCCGGCGGTTACCAACCGTTTGGGTTTTCGTTTTTATATCTAGTTGAGATCGGGTCTGGCACGGGTTTTGGTCAAAAAAATTTGGTAAAACCTAGTCAATACCCAGTCAAAGTTTGACCAAAAACCGGTATCAAGTTGGGTTGGGTCAAATCCGGTTTTGGCCTCATTGACCAAAAAACCGGGTCGAATTGAGTAAAAACCATTTTTGTACACTATGTGGACCTGACAACCAAAAGAGCCAACCCGAACTAACCTGAAAAAAATCAAGTTGTCGGGTTGGCAGGTTGAGATACTTGACCTAAAAATGTTTTCTTCAAATTGAGTATCGGGTTAGATTGACTATTGACAACCTTAACATGATATACCCAAAATTATACGTGTGTAAAATTTTATCTGAACTTTATATTCAATCTATCATATTAAACTTCATATATCAATAAACATGCCAAAAAAAAAAATACTAATATCATAAGACTCATATAAATATCAATAGAACAATCTTTACAATTAAATTAAACTATATGCTTTTTTTTTTCTCTTTTACAATACATTTTCTAATAAATTGACGTATATCTTTTGCAATGTATGATGCATATATCAATTTATCTTTTTACACGATCGGTTCATATATCAATTTATCTTTTTACCCGGTCACCGACCTGTTATTAATCTAGTTATAAATTATGATTATAGTGTGTGTTTTTTTAAATACTAATAAATCAACTTAAAAATCAACATTAATCATAGATTGTGAATCAAGAGATAATTTTAAAAAATAGACTTTGTGAAAATTCAACTGGCAAACCTTTTATGATTTTAAGTTGCTTTTTAAACTTATAAATTAAGTTTATTTACCATTTTTTATATTTTTAACTTAGTATATATGTATGTGTTATTGTATAAATGTAATACCTAGCATTTGTAATTATTAGACTTGGTCCAGTGTTTTTCGAAAAGACTTTTTTTCTTTTTTTGGGAGGGGGGGTGGGGATGTTTTACACATCTAAAACATGTGATAACAAATTCCTTAAAGCATTATTAGGGTTCGAATTCGAGATAAACACATCAATTTTAAGCGATAATTGATAATACAATCATTAATTATATACTCTATTGACAAGATTTTCATAATAATAACCACTCAGCAATCACACATACTTGAAACAAAGATACCAAAAAATTGACAATCGCACTTTCTGTTTCATAAGGAAAACGAAATATTGAAAAATTTATATTATGTCACACCTTTGGCAAAGATTCGCAAAATGGAAAATCGGTTATTCCCAAATTAGCTTGAAGTTAATATATGTTACACATCTAAATGCATGTAAATCAATAATAGTTAATATATGTTACACATCTAAATGTATGTAAATCAATAATAATGGGAAAAATATTTACTGTTTTTATATAATATGCTTAAAAGTATGTCTACTAATATAATTGAGAAATAAATGCATGAGAAATCAATGTGTATAATACATATTTTAATAAACAAATGAAAATATAAGTATATTATTAGATATCTTTTTTGGGCATATGAATCAAAACTTATATTAAATAAGTAATATGTATGTCAATGTTGGGTTAATTAGTCCTCTTGCTGAAAGGTTATGTCTTTTTAAAGAAAAGTCTTAATATGTGTAGTTGTAAAATATGGTGTAGTTTAGTATTGATATAATATATATTTAATACCTTTGTTTTACATAATAAGGATCCTATAGTTATAGTGAAAATTATAAAGACAAATTATTATTATTATTATATTAAAATAAATAACCATCACGCATTATTTCAAATACTATGTTTATCATTTTCCATGGAAAAAAATGATAAATTCTTCTATTTAATTTTCTACAACATAAGATTATGATATATATATATATGAAAATGATTAATGCTCTAAATTAAATAGTCTAAAAATCTTTTTAATCATAACATGATAACATGTGTAAAAATCAGAGAACAAAATTAGAAAATAGAATTAGTGGACATCATATGTCATTTTTAGCTTTATTAGAATTTTTAGGCTGCTCTTAACGAGGCTTTATCATTTTACAATTTTAAAGGATATATCACTTATTTTTCTTTATTTAAAAAATATAAAATTAACTAACTTGAGCCATAGGATATGAAAGAAATAGATGAATCCAAAAATAGAAAAGATAAACACGTGTTTGGGAAGACGTTACCCACGACCATGACAAAAGCATCATTTGGATTTGGTATTTAATTTTTGTCCCCAACTGCCTCTTTTGTTTTTGTTTTTTTTCTTTTTATCCTAAAATAGACCACACATGGGTCCCACTCCCGTCACACGTGTCACCATCCTTCCACGTGGCATTTTTTGACCATACCGTATTTCTCTCTCCGTATAAACGACCGTATACCTACTTTTATGTTTAATAAAAATAAGAAAACGCTTTTTCACCCTTAATTTTTGCTTAATTTACGGACTTGACCCTTTATTTATCTGTTGGTTATTGTGTACCAGTCAGTCAAGTCACACGAGACACCCATATTCTCATAAATACTCTAAACCCCACCACACAACACAACAAAATATATACGTACATCATATACATATCACCATATACATGATATATATATAAACACACCAAACCAAACTCTTTCATTAAACTAAAACCCCATCTTTTTATATGGCAGTTGATTCCCCACATTTGAATTTGTGCTCTCCACAAATTTTGTCTAACTGCAGGTACTACTAAAAATATTGATATATTTTTCTTGTTATTCATTTATTAGTATAAATAGACATATTGAAACGTATAGATATTGATATATGTCTATGTAACGTTTGTAGAGATATGAATGAAGAAGGAAACAATAATGTGTACGGAAATGGTATGAAGTTTGGAATGATGGAGAATGAAATGGTTAACAATCCAATGTATGTTTCTTCTATGATGATGAGGATGATGGATGTGATTCCGCCATCCGCAGATAGCGGACTCACGTGTAGTTTTCCTGTTTCTAGGAAACGTTCACATGATACCTCGTCCGTTTTGTCATTTCAAAACGGACAGGTTGTGAATTATAATGATCAGATAAATAATGTCCAAAACGAAACGTTTGCGTTTCTTGGTCATGATGTTTCCATGCAGATGTATCAACAACAAGTCGAGGTTGATCGGTTCATTGCAAATCATGTATGTTTATCAAATTTGTAACTTATAAGTAAATTTCAAGTTATATAAACTAGGCCTTGTACGGTCACACCACTTTTGACAAAATATCTTATATATTTGATTTCAATAACAGATGGAAAAGGTGAGATTGCAAATTGAAGCGACACGAAGGAGGAATTCGATGAGATTAATAGTAGCATTCGAAGAAGGAATCAAGAAGAAACTAAGATCAAAAGAGGAAGAAATCGCGAAAATTGGGAAATTGAATTATGCATTAGAAGAAAAAGTAAAGTCTCTAAACATAGAGAGCCAAATATGGCAACAAATGGCACAAACAAATGAAGCAACAGCCAATGTTTTAAGACGAAACCTTGAACAAACATTAACACAAATCCAACATCAACAACAACTCCAACAGTTTCGATACAACGAGGACGTTGAGTCGTGCTGCGGAAGTAATTACGAAGAATTACAAAACACCCATGATCAACAAAGTAAGCAGATATTAGTGGTAAATAATGATGATGATGATCAAGAAGATATTAACTACACAAAGAAAAAGGACAATAATGATAATAATAATGGCAACAGCAACAGATGGTGCAGAAATTGTGGGAAAAGGGAGTTAAGTGTATTACTGCTGCCTTGCAGGCATTTGTGTATCTGTACTTTATGTGAATCCTCCATCAACTTCTGTCCAATCTGTAAATCTACCAAAAATGCCAGTCTTCATGTTAATATGAGTTAAATTTTTATACAGATGTTTGTTTGTCCTTTTTTTTTTTTACTATTAACATCAACATATCAATTTGATACTACGTGCTACTCTTTTATTTTATTTTTACTTTTATAAAATAAAATCATAGCAATTTTTTTGATTTTTTTACTTTGCCCAACTAGCCAAATATTATCCAAGGTTAACAAGTTTGTTTAATACATATATTTCGTGATTTGTTTTACTTTTAGTTATTCTGCGAAACACTAATTTCTAATTATCTGCATATATATTTTTATAAAGGTTCCTCATTATCTGCATTTTGAAAAACATGATTTTTGATATAAAAAATTGAAACATGGTCACTATCATATACATGAAATGGCAAACTTTAAACTAGTATATATCTATTTATGGCTATACTTTTTTTTATTATTATTATTCTTATCAGTATTAATTTAGAATTGTTGAATGAGTTGATATTCTTTTAGAGTTTTTGAACGGTAAAAATAAGTTCATTAATTTGTTTTATTAAGTGGTACACGTCTTTTGTAACTGATACGCTATATAGGGCCTGGTTGCTGGATAAAATTAAACAACGGTAGCATCAATCTTGGGTTTGTTGTTACGTTTGCACTATAATTAAAAATAAATCTTGCTTCATATTTTGGCGTTTGTTGTTATGTCTAGATTTCTGTTGTTTTCATTGTTGATCCATTTTCATTTCCTCCGGGTAGGTAATTATTAATTTATTTGATATAACTTTCATTCTGCATCCAATCTTATTCATATCAGTTTTTGACAGGTTTGGATCGATGTCATTATTGTTTTAGCACTAATTCTAAAGTAAAATGAAAATAAGATAAATATACTTTGTTTCAAATTTTGTTTCAAATTTTCTCACATCTATTAGGGAAAGTCGAAAACTTTGGAATAGAAAATCATGATTAATTATTTCCCCAACAAGTAGTTCATTTTCTTTTATGTAAAGCAACTACTATTACACATGATGTTATGTTGTGTTGGTTTTGTATTCCTTATTGGCTGTATATTGGGGTATTGTTTTTGATGTTTTGGTCGTTAATGCATTCATTGGTTTTTGAAAGTATTTGTTTTTTGGATTTCTGTATTGATGTAGCAAGTTTTGTTTGTTGGAGTTGGCCTTGTGATGATTCTATAACTTTTGGCTTTCTTTGTTTTGGTTCTATTCTTTGTCCATTTCTAATGGACTTCTGTTGTACCTAATCACACTTATCTTCAACTTAATTCTCGTTATTTGAAATCAAACAAGATAATAATGAATATATCAACAAGTATATTACTATAAAAAAAAAAGTAAATAGCATTAGTGGATTTTACTTAATTATAATTTGTAAACTTATCAAGATAATCTCATATCAATAGGAGTATCCATTTTTTTTCCAGGCATTGGGTGCTATTGTTTGTTGTAACACGGTATAAGTTTTCAAGTTTAAGTATATGTGTTTGGCCGATTTTTCATGTCGTTTTGGCCTGCGTTTAGATTTTTCATCTTTGTTGTTATCTAGTTTTTCGATATTCAAAACCACAATTTCACCCTTCAGTCTCCATGCCACCAGTTGATTAGTAGTTATATACGTTGTTTTGTGTCATTAAAAGTCTCATTTGTGGATAAATTCTTTTCGAATTTTGCATATACAATTTCCTTTGTGTGAACCAAATCTAGTTCCCCTTTTCTAGATGACTTATGTGGCCATTTTGTTAGAATTTCTCGCTTTAACAATCGTATGTGAGTTTCATAATAGACCTAAATGTGTTGGATTTTTGACTAATTTATCGATGGACCATATAGAAGAGTTATGAATGAAGGATGTTCTTCCATGTAAATACCTAATTAATTTAGGTTTTAGTTAAAAGAACTACTATACATTTGAAACTTTCAAGCCGGCATAACACATGCGGGCATGAAGATGTTGGCCATGTGATTTACACTAAAACCGGGTGTACGTGATAGTCACAAAAGTAAAGACCACAAGTGATGATCATCGCATTGTTAAAATTATATGTTTGCCAAAATCCTTAAAGAGTAAAATCAACAACACAAAGTTATTTAAACTACTATATTCTGTCATTATTTAACATATATACTATAGATCAACGACATAAAATATTTGAACCCGATCATTACAGCTTGTTATCAACGACTTGAGAATATATGTGATTCATAATTTTGATTATGAACTTAGTATGACTGTTATCATGGCATTGTTCCTCTAAGGTGTTTGATTTCCCGCTCGTTCGATTTGATGTTAATTTGCCATAGGGATTGACTTTGGTAATATCGTAATTGTTTTTTTTTTTATATCGCATTGTAATTAAAAATGTTGGATTCTTATTTTTTTGGTGTGCTTAGCATTGTTAAAACCTGTACAATTAGTTGTTAGTACATTATTCTTTAGCATCTTCTTCAATCAAAAATATCAAGTTGATATTCTTTATAAACATATATTTTTGGATAATCTATAAATCGTCCATATGGTCTTTCAAAAATCACTTAATCACATTTTATGTTCCCCTAGTAAAGTGCTCGGTTTATCCTTATCTTACAAGTGCAATTAAAAAGTTTCTCTTATACGTTTCACTGGCGTATCTTGTAATGAAAATTACGTGCGTTTAAATTTAATTTGGACAAAAATATTCTTTCTTCTTTTTCAATAACATGTCGGGCCGTGTTTTCACGAAATATCATATATATTAAAACGAAATTCTTTCACAAAGCGGGTTCATTCACAAAATACACAATTAAGCGAAGTTCTTATAAGATTCTCTAGTTCTACCTTGTTATAACATTAACTTAACTAACTACAACCACTATCTTCACTACGGATATATATGAAATGGGTTTCTATTATTGTACAATTTTTACTCCAGTAATTGATTTCGATCCTCCCGGTTTAAGATTCCTCTCACGACCACTCTTAAACCTTACTAATAAATTAATTGTTGGAGTTTTATATTGCACAATAGTACTACTAGAAAAAATCTTTTAATAAGTTTAGTGCTATAAAGTTTAAAAGTTTGGTAGTATATTATAAATAAACCATTAAGATGAGAAAAACAACTCAAATTTTTTCTAATTTGACTATTTTATAATTAACGGATTTAGAAGTAAAAACTACGTATATCTTATTATAATTTATTTTCTTCAAATCTTTAAAAATACTTAATTATAATTTCGCTAGATCCAAACTTTTGGATAATAAACGTCCAATCATAATTTTTATATGCTTATTAGCAAAATATTCCGATCTAACGTAGATTCGTAGACCCAGTTTACACCAATGTAGAACCTCCCTTGCATTACTTGCACATCAAAGGGATTATGGAAGTGTGTTACAAACGGCAAAGTCTAAAAAGTATGATTTTTAAGAAATTATATGGATACCTTTTGACTTTATCTTAATTTTAATTTTAAGTTTAAGCAGTGTTGTGAAACTGGCCGATACAGCTAGCCGATTTCACTGAGACGGATCATGTATCCACCAACTGATGATACGAGTTTGCCATACTCAGTCTGAAAATTAGTCAGGGTTTCAGATTCAGGTCAACTTGGTTAAAACTTGACTGTATCAGTCAAGACACAGCTGTATCGAACCGGGTAAACCAAAGTCAAACCTTTTTTTTTTTAAAGCTTTTATGAATTATTTATTGTTTCTATACAAATATGTTTAAGTTAAAAATTATGTCATGTTTATGTTTAAAGTTTTATATATATATTTAATTTTTTCTTTCATATAATTTCTAAAACCATTACTTTATATAGCACCGATCCGATCCTGGTCCGATTTTTAAAAAATCCTGACTCTTTCCTCGCCAATCCAATCTCGATTCCCAAGTTTCGCAACTTTGGGTTTAAGTAAAAGAAGTGATAATCGCATCACAACATTTTATATGTTTATTACACTTATATTTTACCGATTTGTATATTATGCTATAAAAGTTATAATATGTTATGAGGATGGGAATATAAGGTTGTCGGGTATTTAAACTTAACTGTGAAACACTCATATTTTTCTTTAATCCATAAAAATCATAGGCTCATGTATTGATTCATTAAATAAGTAATAATAAAATATTAGAATGTGAGGAGTTTTACACCTAAGCTTAGGTGTCAGACAGCTTTATATTATCATTTCTCATATGTTATTATAAAAATATATATTTATATTTGTGATATTAATATCATATCCTTTTAAGTGTAAACGCCCATTGTATCACAATCATTATTTTTTGGTATCTCGACTGTAATTAATGCGGGTCTTTTGTCTGTAATGATAAATTTGACAAAATAATAGAGGCCCCCCTGTCAGTAATTGCTGCAAATAATTGATATGGAAAAACACCATTATTTACAGTGATAATTGCTGAAAATAGTCTGATTGAATTATCAAAAGTCTAGTCAAGATACTAGCTGTCAATAAAAATTGTAAGCAATTAATGGTGGTGTTGGAAAAGAGGGTAACCTTAAAAGAAGAGGGACCCAACAATGTTAAAATTGTACGGAGCTGGCTTGTTGGAAACGCAGATGGTGTGAGTGGGGTCAACCTCCAGACATAACATAAAGAGACACGTACAATAATAAAAAGCTGTACCACGTAGGATTGGGCCCACAATAAACCAAAGATCAGGGGGTCCACGTGGCCACACTATTATTAAAGTTTTGCACTGTGTGTGGGTGGTTGCAGATGTCAGATCCTAACTTATTCGCATACCCCTTTTCCCAAGTTAGTATAAGTTATGGGCGACTTGCTAGTACTAGTATTATTTTTATTATTATAATATAATATAATATTGTTGTTTCACTTTTGTCCCTTCACAGTAGATTATTTCTTCATTTTTTCCTTTTAACTTTATTATTATTATTATTTTATTACAAGGAAATAAAATAGCAAGTACCGCCCTTCGAGGAAGATTATAAAGTATTTTTTGTATTATTAAATTGTTTTGTAACATTTTATTTATACCTTTTTGCCCTTCAAGATAATTAGTTTGGTTAAAGTTCGTATGGTATTTAAATATAAACAGTATAGTATCCGTGCAATATGGCGGCGGCAGTAGACAAGGTGGGTGTCGGTGATGGTACTAATGGTGGTGGTAGTGGTGTTAAGTGGTGTAGGTTTAGAGTGTTAATTATTAAAGTGTTAATTATTAAAATAAACGTCTAGAGTGTAAATTATAATTTATTAAAGACAAAACATTAAAAGTAAAGGGCAATTCTTATAATTCAAATATATAATATTACCTTAAATAAAAAGAGGTATTTGCTTTATAAGAGAGTATAAAAGTAGAGATAAGATTTTAGTGGGATAATCTTGTCCGGACAGATTATTTGTATCCGTTTGGTATAATTTATTTTTCTTCAATTTAAAATTAATTTTTTCAAAACAAAAATAATTTTTTTTTCTTTTTTGAAAGATAACCATATATATGATATAACCTATTTTCAAATAAAAATGAGAGGGGAAAAAAATCGAATCAATCACGTTGATTGAGAAATTTTGTTAACAAATATTAAATTTTTTTTTTTTTGAAAAGTAACAAATATTAAACTTAGTAAAAGAAATCTCACAATGAAGGCTTTTCTTTTATCAAGTCTAATCTACAACGTAATACCTACTGAATTTCATTGAAGAAATTTTATTTTTACCGAAACTAAACCTAAAAGAAAGTCAAAATAAAAGTTACCTATTGAAGCTGAACGTAAAGTTATTCTTGAATCTTACAATGGACTACCATATTTTTTTTATGAAAAAAAAATCGTTATAACAAATGTTTCCATAACAAGTAATACTTGTTCAATACATAAATATCTTTTTATCTATATGATATGTATAGGTCTAGTCAAATTGTGATGGCTTTATAAAATGCGATTGATGACAACCGTAATTGGTGGTAGTGGTGGTGAATGATGGCCAACACCGACGGTGCCCATCATCCAAGAATTGATTCTTGTGCTTCGTAATTAAAAAGCTTGACGTTTATGTTATCATGGGCCCTTTTTTTATTAAATATATAATATATGTATATAATATAAAATATTTTGATTGATATTGATATGATATGATGATGGTGTATCGGTTGGATGTTAGTGCTGCCATGATAGACCATGACCACCAGATAGTGTGAACAAGAATACAAATTCTTTCAATGGCTTTGCACGTGATCCACGCGTGATCTATGGCTTTTATCATCAGACTAACAAAACAAAAACTTTTTCATCTTTTGCTTTCTCTATTTGTTGTCTATATTGTGGGGATTATATCTAAAACCGTCTAAATTATTGATTTATTACTACTAAACTTTGAAACTTCTTTATTAAACATTTTTTCATATCATAATCATCAGATATATATTAAAGCATTGTGAATTTGCAATATATAATAACGAGAGATAATGTTCGCTCGTTGCGGCAGTGAGATGGTGGGGTGATATAAGTAAAGTCATAGAGAATGATATAGCCAAATGCCTTAACCGTACAAACTCCGTCTTCGGATTTAAAAATTCGTCGAAAATATATCGAATGACATCTCTAATGAAAGAACAAAAATATTTAAGTACACTCATGCAATTTTTATAACTTATTGATATACAGTTTTGAGATAAAATATTTTGAATGAATTAGTAGAATAAAATGAGAGAAAAAAAATAAGTGGTTGAGATTTAAGGGTATTATAGGTATATTAGGTAGAGATGTTTATATCAGTGAATAAAGAAGATAGGTAATTTAGGTAGTTCAATTACTTAATTAGGAAATGAAAAAAAAAAGATATTTTATAAGATAGTTTTAGATAGAGATAAGCGTGTTAGATACCTAAATTTAAGTATATAACCTCTTATATAGTAAGTTTTTTTTTTTAATATTTATCGTATAATAAAAAATAATTAGGCCTCATGATTTTTTTTATGTGACTAAAATATTAAGATGTAAAGATTTATATACCCAAATTTAAGTATCCAACAATTTTGAAATATCTTCGCTAGCTATAATATCACTTATAGTTTTTTTTAAAGTAACACAATGTTTAAGATTTTTGTCTAAGCATATATTAAAGACAGAGATCAAGATTTTGATCCTCATGTCAGCAAGGTTAGAAGTCCTTTTTCACCTTTAGTAAAAGCTGAAATCAGCTTCTCTACCTTTGGTAGAAGTAAAGTTGTCTAAATCTCAACCCTTCCATGCACCGCCAAAAACGTTTTGAGACCCAAAATTCATGAAAGATGTGATATTATGGGTTACTTTAAATAGACATGATCAAGTGTAGAAATTAAGAAAATAAAGTGTAAAATCGTTAAGACATTCTAAATATTTTTTCAAAATTACATTCTAAACGCATGCATCAGTTCAACTTAGAATATAACAAATTAACAATACATAAAATTAATTGGTAAGCATAAAAGCATGTTTGAACTTTGGTACTAACACATATCATGATCAATGCCTAAGATTTAAAGAAGAAATTTACACGAAGTCATTGATTTGCTTTCTTTAAATCTTAACTTCTAATCATGTCACGCGTCAACACGATATTAATTACATTTACCATTTACTTGAAACTAATGAACAATGTCAAACATACAAAATTGTTGAATCATCAAGTGTCATTGGTTTGAACTTTGTACAACGTACATACATGACACTTGTTTCTAGCATACCAAATAAATACCGATTTTATTTTTGTTATTGTATTCACCTTGAATAGTTATGGGTTCACTAATATACCATATCTGCATGTGAGGAAATAAATCGATACAAATGCCGATTACGCTAAACCGCATAACACAAACAACTCCAAAAGCAGTATGTGATCATTCCCACCCTAGACAAAATTAAGTGTTATACAATTTGCTCTTAAGAGCGTTTTGGTAAAATTGAGCTTCTAAACAAGAATAATCCTTAAATATTGGTTAACTAATTTATGTTTTCAAGTATATTATTTAATTGTAATCTTCATTGATTAATCCGCATATTCAATAATTAAAAGCTTCATATAAAATTTCAATTACAATAAAGTAACTAGAGAGTAATCCTAACATAATAATTTTTTTGTCATACATAAAAATATATGCATCAAGTAGTTTGTCAAAGTGCAAATCAATATCATTATAATAAGTTTTACTAAACATATTTATTATTTGAAATGGAATATGACAAACATATTTAAAAAAATATATATAAATATATATATAAAATAAAAATGTGTTGTGTAAAGATTAATATCATTACAATAAGTTATATACTAAACATATTTTATTATTTGAAATCGAATATGACAAACAATTACAAGTTAATCAAATTGTACTCGACCGCTATAAAATATTAGCTATAATTTGATTGATTTGAATCTATTTCAACACCATTACTTTATTCATAACACATGTAGCCCTTAGACTTATTCTCAGGGTTGTTATTACCTCAATTTGATTACATGAAAGATTCCAAAAGAGTACCTATTCAGGGTATGAATTGGAGCACATATATTTATGTAAACAATGTGGTCTTGATGTTGATGAGTCTAATTAATAAAATGATTAAGTAATCGATCAAATATGATGGAAAACGATAACAACAAGCCAACAACTTTACTTAATGTATCAAAGATCACGTATTAATTAAAGATAATATATAATACGATACATAAAGTAACGAAATATTCAGGTTTTACCTACGAGATAAAGGTTTAGTTTTTGGCTTGAAATGAAAGTACGCGTGGTGGGCTTAGGATATAACCATTATCGTTGCATTTGCAGGCGTATGATCGAGGTCGTTTTTTAGCATTTAGTTATATTGGTAGCTAGACTTTATTCATTAGATGGCAATAGTAAAAATAACATATAATTACAATATTAAAATCATGGTACATAATTATATGTTTGTATCACATATTTGTTTAACATTGGGTTAACTTTTTTATATCTTGATATGAATGCATATTAAATTATCTTGATTTTTGAAGAGTGCACTGATTCTTGAAAATGTAAATGGGTCAAGTCTTTTGAGTGTTATAAGCGTTCAACTTTTGACCTTTGACTACGAAACTTCATCAGTAATTAGCAGAAGTGGGTCAAGTCGATCTTTCGAGGTCATGTTACAATGATACAATTAAATGTTAAAAAAGTCAGTTTGTTTGTCCATCTTTGAGACTTTAACCCGAAGTTTCTTTAAAACGTGTACGATGATTTTTGAAAAGATAAATCTATAGCAAAATTGTCAAATTTATGTAAATTTCTAAAGTGAGACTTGTATATAGCAAATTTTTTTCTTAAAAATGACACTAGCGTTTTAATAGAATGATCCCGTCACGAGGGATGCCCATCCCTTTGGCGTAACGTCCGTAGCCGAGGGTGTTAATTAAACTCTAACTTTAGGAGTTTAGGAGACTGACTTAATTATTATATGCTATATATCTATACTACTTATTAAAGAAAATACCTCCATGTTGAAAGTTACATGGGATAAATGTCTAAAATGTTCTTCCATGTAATATTTTAATCTACTACCCTTAAATATATAATATTTTCACTTAGCACTCAGATATTTTCAGTTACACTATCTCTTAACATTAATGATTACGTTACACTATCAATCATTTATCTTTTAAAATATCTCCATTAACCCTTTATATCAATAATCTACACCAATCGACGCCTCATCTGTCACCAACCGTCGCACCTGCCACCATATCGTCGCTGCCACGATCACCGCCGCATTGCGCGGGTAACGTGCTAGTGTATATTAAACAAAATTAGGCTTGGTTTATGTAAGTAGTATTCGTACTCCACAATGGTATATTTCTACCAAGGCTCAATCACGTCCAATGAATGAGTAGTCTCAAAATATATTAATCAAAATTAATATGATTCTAGCAACCACCAATATGACCAATATCACAACTTAATCAATACGAAAGCTAAATAAGAAACATATGAAAATTAACTTCATATAAATATTGATTCCAGTTTACCCTTTTTTTTCAAATTTAATTCAAATAAAAAATTTGCAACAAAGTATATAATTCGAAAATTAAATACTAATTTATCAACAAAAACCATCTCGAACGTTTTGATCTTTCTTCAGGTTGATCCACTTTGAAACAGTCCATAAATGCACAATACGGAGTCGTAGATGTTGGTTAACATATGTTGGCTTGAGATCTTCAAGATGAACTAATGTGGTCTTATTTTTTGTTGTTGAATAAGAAGCCATAACGAACCTATAACAGAAAACAAACTAAATTAAAAAAGATATTAATCCAATAACATAATAATTAAATGTTAAATAATAATAATAATGATTAAATATGAAAAAATATATAAATAAAAAAAACTTTTTTGGTAGTCGATCGTAGGTTTTTGTTTTTTTTTTTGAAAATATGTGGGTTTTTTTTAGGTAATTATATATATAGATAAATAATTTTTGGGAGACTTTTTTAAGGATAAAAATAGTTTTTGATTAATAATGAGGTCGGCCATTTATCAAAATTAAAAAAAATATTAGAAAAATATTTAAAAAATAGAGGATTAATAAAGAAAGAGTATTAGGTTCAAAGAGGAGGATTAAGCATGTCACGTGTACCCATAACCTTCTCTTTTAGTTATATTTTAGATAGATATAGATAGATTACTGTTAGCTTGTTACATTATTTATAGTTTTATACCCATAGATTAATAGACGACTCTAATTATAGGTCAAGCAACAAAAATAGATTACATTGTTCGTTTGGTTTAATTTTTTTCTTTTGTTTGTTTTGTTGGAATTTATTTCATTTTTCTACTACTCTTTTAATTTGTACTTTACTTTTGTCAAGCCAGAGGCTTGATGATCTTGTGCATTCAGTTGTACGTGATTCATTGAAAAAATGTTTATTGCTATTTACTCCCTAAAAATTAATGTTAGACGTCGACAACTTTCCTAGTGTCGTTATTCAATAATAAAAGCATTAAATTGCGTATAGAATTAAAGAAAATGTATGCATGGAATTCATGAATGAAGACAAATTTAAATAGATAAGTTCAAAGAGATCGATAACGAAACTATTTTTGACATCTAATTCTAAACCTAACAAAAGAAAGAAAACAAGACATAAAACCGATAACGACACCATCCTCATTATTCATGCATCCTAATTTTGTTCTTTAATGACTACTACCCTATATTTGATTTTGTCTAATAATAATGTTAACAAATTAAATAGGTGTGGCATATTGACTTTTTTAGATTCATTTATTTAGTAATTAGATCACAATTAGCTAGCTTAGTAGGCTATATATATACTAGTCTTTATTTTTTAGTGGTTGTGTCGTTTTCTAATATAACTTATAAATCGTGCGTTTGAATAATTAAATTGCGAAACTACAAAGGAAGGTGGGATGTTCGTGCACATATGTATACTTGTATCATTAATAAAATTTAGTTTCATGAGTGAAAATAAGGTTAATTACTGTATAATCAAAATTTAAAACATACACCCAGAATTCTACAACTATAATACATCACCAATATAAAAAAGAAAAAACAAAAGATTGTCCTTCAATAGATTTTTCAATAGATTTTGTAAGGGTGTTTGGTATTGCGATTACAAAATAAAATCTGCGTTTTCAAAATAGATTAGACGTTTTCAAATTGAAAAAGCATGCATGTACACCCTTCTTCAAAACAGCGTTTTCATAGCCGATAATCACTTTTTCATACAAATACTTTTTTAGATTATTTACGTTTTACAAACGCAAGAATCAGATAATCACTTTATAACACAATCCGAGATAGGGAAAAAAGTTCCTATCAAAAAAATTGTAGCATATATAACTACAAGTTACAACCAATATGATACGTAATATATGTAACTATTTCTTATTTTAATGAAGTTTATCTACAATAGGTGGCCAATCACTTCAATTTCTCTTAGTTTATGATTATATTAGCATTGCCATTAAGAATATATTCATTAGAAAATTGTTAAAGATGAAGTGAGGTTTATAAAAGTGTTTATATGATTCCTTTAGTTGATTAAACTTAGCATAATGAAGTTGGTTGAAAGCAAACATCAATCTAGCATATCATTATTTCAATATTGTGCATGATCTCCTCATAGTATGACCCACCATCCACTTTGGTCCACCATGTCTATCAATTAGCATAATTTTTTTCAAATTTTGTTGATTTTTCATTGTCTAAGTTTTGTCAATCTTAATTATATATTTTAAACCTTTTCTGTTTGGTATATAGTCGCAAGGTTTTGGTCGACGGTCTAATGGAACAAATCTCATTTCTTTGTCAACATTTTGTTACTTCAAATTCGGCATTTAGGTTTGTCATCAATAGTGCATTTACCTATATTTTAAGATACTACATAGATTAATAATATAGACAAATTTTAAATACTCTTTCATCGTTCGCAAAAGCCATGTAAGATTCAATTGGTCGATCACCTTCATATAGATTACATTCTTCCATCTATCTTGTTGATTGTAACATATATGAAGATTTTTCGTTCAATTTCGTTTATTTTTATTATTATTATTATTATTTTTGCATTTAATTAGCCGAATCGTTTGTTTGCTTGCATTTGCATTTATTCTTTTTTTCTTTTTTGGAGTGTCTTTCTAACTCCTCTCCATATATGTTGAAAATAATGTTTGATCTTGCTTTCGTAGTATATGCTTTTGAACGTATTCTTAGGTTGCTTAAGTATTTTCTTGTGGATACATTCTCAAATTGATTGGTTTATTTTAATTGTATATATATAGAATATAGAGCATGTGAATTTACCAAAAGATGGAAGGAAAATACAACAAGTATGGGACCCCATTCATCACTAAATTGATGAAAAATGACAATGATGAATATATGATCGTTAATCATGTTTTCTTCATATCATTTCATTGTGTTTCTTTTCTTTTTCGTGTTACAGCAAACCCATCCAATTACTGATTCCTCTTGTCGACCCACAAAACACAAATTATGGTGGGTCCATTGCTCTATCACATGTACAAAACTGTTCAATTTCATCACTATATCACTATATGTTATTTTTACACTAATGGAATTGTAATCACAAATGTCATGTGTCACTTCTGATTGAAATAGACCAAAATATTATGTCGATATATAGACACAAGGCATGACCTATGCACTTTGTGTGTCCATATCATAATACATGATTATGATCTAGATGTCATGTGCCATCAAATATCTAACTTCAGTTTATTTATATATATGTGTGATCAATGGTATAGTTAGGTCATGTTTCAAAGATCATTGGTTGACAGTTTCATAAGAAAATGATATATACTCTTAAACAATCAGTTTAATAATCACCCTAACAACTTAATCATGACATTTACATCAAATGATAAAATTCGAAGAAAAATTAATGGAGAGCACTTGTCATGTAATCAAGTTGTTAAAGTGATTATTAAGCTGATCCTTTAAAACGATATATTATTTTCCGGTCGGATATTATTGTTCTATTTTAGTCGTTTCAAAGGGAATAAGATTGACATAAATTGGTAGTGGAGCATAAAACATATGCTTCAAGAACCTTTTCCTTTATTTCTTAAATTCGCATCTCATGTTATCTCATCTTTAAATATCTATAATAATTCCAATATAACGAATAATTTGCCTTTAGGCTACCAAAAGTGATGGTGGCATGGGTCAACTAAAGATATAAAAGAACATCATAAAACAACTCGGCCTCCCAATCTTTCCTTTAGTGTGTTATCACGACAAATTCATGATCTCCAAAATCGGATTCATATTCGTATATAGTTATGTACGTTCCTTTTGTTGCACGGGTTTTCCTTTTCAAACAATTCTTGAACCACCACATAATCGTTAATTCCATAAGCATTACTATAGTATATTTAGGATTTCAGACTATTACAGGTGTTCATTCAAAACACTTAAATTCGTTGATTTATCTTTACAATCGAATCAACTTTTGAAGTATAGGTTTGGAAATGCGACAACCACCTAGAGGCATTCAAGAAAGTGTATTTAGACATTGTATACCACATGTCTATCACATTATATCGATAGGTATGGTGATCAGTACACCACGAAACATGTTTTATATGATTGTACAGTATAACACCTTAAAACATGTTTAGTGGAGGTGTACATCTAAAAATTGATGGCGTACAGATCGTTAGGCTAAGCATTTTCTTAGCAACTTGTAGATATGTAAAAACTATATATGAAAACACCAAGCAAATAAACATTATTTATTATATAAACTTATTAGACTTGTTGAACTAAAAAATGAAATTGGATAATCAGTTTCCTTAAGAATAGATTGAAAACTACCCATCATAAAGAATTATGATGTAAACAAATTGTTAGGTGTTAAGCAATAATCAATAATAAACAAGAAGATATCGGGTGACATGGGATAAATCGTATGATAACAAAAACAAGTAGAGATATAGACGTTGCTTTTTTGAAGCAATGATTCCTACTTTCACATGGAATGGATGGATTTTGGGATAGGTGTTGGTTTGTATTTAGGAATAATAAAAAGGACAACACTATTGGTCCTTTGGCTATATATCTTTGCCTTTATTTTTTTTCCTTGAAAAGAAAGTGCTTTTGGCCTAGAAGGGTGGTGTTCCTTCCAACCATTTTCTCAAAAGACCATCACAAATGGATAGTGGGGTGTAACCATCACCTTTTGCCTAACCATTACATTACAAAGTCCTCAAATGCCATCATTTCATACATTAATAAAGAAACTTGATCATAATCGGTTACTTATGTCATCATGTATTATGATATATATAAAAGGAATAAACACGGGTGTCATTAATCACTCCATATAAAGGTGATTTTTGATAGAGGATTTTACATAAATAAGTAATTAGTCTTTTTTTTTTTGAACGGCAAAAGTGAATTAGTCTCTTAAGAATCCAAAACTTCTCATCTATCAGGACAAAAACTTTGATGCTAATGTTATCATATGAAAGGAAAGGAAACATGTTGTTTGTTTGAAAAGAGTTATCAAGCATACTCGACTCATGATTTATCAACGTCAGACGTAAACTTTATAATTACAAGTCAAATTAAAGGTTTAAAACTAATAGTTCTTGTTAACCGGGCCGCATTGACTTTGTAGTCTTGATTTTCTGATGTAACTTCCTTTTTTTTTTTTCTGACGACTTATCGTAGATTTTATATAAGTATACGACTAATGTGAAAAATAAAAATAAATTTGTTAACTTTTCTAAACTATAAAACTTGTTATGCTAGCTATTATTCACATCTTCATTGCTAGTGTATTCGTTAGAGGCACTATACCTTGGTTAGTTTGTGTATTCAACTACAATGTCATTAGGGTGGGGGAGAGCTTCCCCACTCCTCCCCTCCCCTCCCCTTTTGCTAGGAGCACCTCGTCATTTCTCTCCTCCCCTCCCCACCCTTTTCTATTTAATTTCATTTCCATTTAATTTTTATTCAAATAAAACATTTTATTTCATAAATTAAAACTAATACAACTTAAAACACAATTAAAACACATAATTTTTATTCAAAAGTTTTTTTTTTTAACCGTTGGTAGTGGGCCCCTCCTTTTTTTTTTTCTAAGTCGGCAGTGAAACCGGCACCGTGGTGCCCGAGATGCTCCCCTCCCCACCGGTACCGGGGGGTCAGAGCGATGTGCTATCCGGTACCGGTCGGGTGCCTAAACACTCCGTCCAACCTTAGTGTCACATAATTTATTCTTGTTAATTTGTTTAAAATCAAAATTTGAATTATGAAGTTCTTTTAAGTAAAACTTTAGTTGCTATTAATTTCAAAAGACGGCAAAATAGTCATGATTTGGAGACAACAAATCAAAGGATCGGGATACATACCGAATTCTCCCACTACCTCCCACCATGATCATGTTTTGATTAGCTTTTTGAATTTCAATGTTGCCCGTTGGAGTGACAAAGATATGAACATCATGTTGATGTTGTTATCTAATTGTACTTGTATCTACATACAGTATATTGTTTTTTGACTTAAACAAAAAAATATTATACACGTACATAAATTTACATCTTATTGAAATTCAAAAAGCAAATAACGATCAACTCAACAAGATTAGTTAACAAAAAAATGATAAAGGATGAAGTGGAATGCTGCTATGCATTTTAAGGTTTAAATGTATAACATATACAATAACTTAACGATACAAGTATTTTTAGTTAGTATATCTTTATCTTTATCTTTACTTTTATATAAAATAAATTAGTTTTTTTTTTCTTTCAATTTTTAATTTTTAAAATACCTAAACTACCATTCATTTTTATTAACTAATTTATCTCCACTTAGTATATTTATAATACGCTTAATAAAATTGTTTACAATATACATATCTCAATACTTAAAATAACGACATTACCTCCATTTACATCAATTACTTTAATAACCACACGCCAAAGCCACCTGTCACCTCCACGGTCTCCACTGGGCACCTGCCAGTACGGACATCACCACCGTTGTATTGCGCGAGTACCTGTCTAGTGTAACTATTTACACCATGTATTGTTTGACACCAGAATTGGGTTTGCTATTCAAAAGGGGGTAGTGGCGCAATTTGTTGCCCGATCAACTACCTGCCATTGGAATGTAACGAGTGGAAAAAATAAGATTATAAAAAATTAACGTAATGTTTTGATCAAACCTTCCTTGAAATAGACCAATCTTTTTAATTTTAAAGATAGTCAAGAACTTTGAAAAAAGTCCGAAAGTCCGAACGACATTTCTCGAATGTGTGCAACCCAAGTATTCTCACTTACTCGCTTCAACTCTCGCGGTCTTTAGAGATTTTTTGCGGGATTCAGATTCTTAACTATATTTGAAAATAAAAAAAGGTTTAGTTCATTTCAAAAAGCATTAGGTCAAATATGACCGAATAGGTAATTATTCCTTATATATATGAAACCAACCAAAATAAAACACGGTGTTTACAAAGTTCCATCTTAAGACCATTCTTATGCGCCTAATATACACAAAGAACATATTTTTCTACCCCTTTTTATCAAAGTTTGCCAACCCTAGAAACAAAAGAAGGTGGCCACAAATATGACTTTTTTCATAATTCTAGATACGAAAAATAAATATTAATAAAAATTAATGTCCAAGTCACACTCATTATGAGTATGATCCTAACTAAACATTATCAATACTCACACTAGCACAACCATAATCCCACTAGTTTATCTTTAACGAATCACTTTATTCTTTTTGTGTGTAAAAAAATATTATCTTAACTTGAGTTATATAGTACAAGGTTAAAAGAAAATGCTAAGAGTTTAACACTTTATGGTGCTGTTGAATTTCATTTTGGAGTTGCCGGAAAGATCCATTAGATAATGAATGATTGGTTCTAAGCCATCTCATAAAAATTTGTCCGACCAAAAAAATAAATAAATGTACATATATAAGTAGTATTGAAGTGTTAAAAGCAATGCATGTACATTTACATAGAGTCATACCCTTCGATGAAGATTAGCATAGCCAAACTTTTTACAAAGTGGATCTTGTGAGACAAATTTATCATCACAGATTTTCAACAATAATCACGAATGTTAATTAGTTGTTAAGGCTTGAGATTTGGGCTAAGATAAACAAACTTTTTTGAGAAGTTAACTTCATTAATATTGTTATGCCGAAACCACATACCTTCGATCCAAAACGATTATATTTATACCTATTTATATCATATACAAACAAATTACATTATTTTTATCCTAAAGCTAGCATAACAGGTTAAATGAAACCTGTTGAGTCAACTACAACCAAAATTGCCCATGAAACTTGTTAAGCCAACTACAACCAAAATAATCAAGTCAACTAGATTCCCAAACTTCGATCTGTTTTTAAGCCAAATAAATCGAGGGACCTAGTATCTCTCATAGAGTAATATCTTCATTCGATCCTCTAAATTTCAGAAAATAACTCGTTGCATGCCTTGCGCACCTGCCTAGCTAATCAAGCCATGATCGAACCACTATCGATCCTTTTAATTTTTTACTTAGCTCACTGTATATTAAATACTCGTATTAATTATAACTATTACATTTGCTCATGTCAAACGAAAGAGTAGCTAGCATGGTGGTTAATTCTTAAAAATTTTAAGTCTAGACTCACTTTTAATGTTAAGGGTCTAACTCCAACAAATATACCAAGGATTTCCAATTGGCCGTATACATGTTGGGTTTTTATATGTTAATTATCATTTAATATTTGATAAACAAGTTAATTTGAAAAAAAAAAATGATTAGTATGTCTAAAATATAGGCCTAAAATGATGCCCAATAAAAAAGGATTGACACATGACAAATTTAATGAAAAAGTTTATGAAAGAGAAGATGTGAAATACATGTGTAAAAACTTGAATGCATTAGGCATACTCTTAAATACGTTATTAGACATGGGCATGTGGGTACTGTGTCACACCCCGACTAAGGCGGAAAACTCGGGATGCAAGATAAAGCACACGCGCACATGGATGTTACATAGGAATGACTAAATGTATGCATAGATTAAGCAAGGATAAACAAATTGCGTAGTTCAAACAAGTAACCATAGCTTACAGAATCCAAGATTTAGATGCAATCAAATAAAGTACGAATTAAGTTCCCACGCAGGGGAAGAAGTCAGGCATAGTGCCATCAGACAAGTAAGAACGCATGCAACACCAAAAATCCTAGCCAGGTCTGCTACAGGACATCATGCTAAGCTCTTTAACCTCCTCTAATGCGATTCACTTGATCACCTGAAAAGAATACTAAAAAGTGTCAACACAAGGGTTGGTGAGTTCGTAGGTTTCGTAAACAGGTATCATGTATGGTGCCAGGTCGAAATATCATCAAGATCCACACAGCAATATGGCTATAAACTTACTTATGATAGCAAGAATCAAGTATCTCTATGTAACCAGCACTTACGGTATACCAGGCCTAACGGTGCAAATATCAAGTATCATGTATCTCAACTGGTGCCTCCAACTCCACCATAACTATCAAGTATCAAGCATCTCCAACTCCAACATAAGTATCAAACATCTATCAAGCATCAAGTATCACAGTGCACATCATACAGTAGTCAAATAGCCGTAAATGATGATAGACACAAAGGCACGAGTATCCTTTCACCCCAAAACATATATAACTAAAAAGGGGCTACGAAACTCACAGTGATCTGGTACAAGCACGGTTTATAAGTACAGAGAACAATCACCAAAATAGATAGGTTATATCTATTAACTCCAAGTACACCTTGATGAAAACTTAAATATAAATCATACACATATTAATTCATGTGGTTAATTAATCATTGAAATAACCTTGATGAACTGATGATTTGGTCCATTGAAGATCTTTGAACGTTTTGACTTAAAAAGAGTTTGAATGAACTTTAAATATATGAACTGTACGTCTATAAACTCACACATATATACCTTTAAATGTTAATTAGTTGTTTCATATCTTTGTTAATGGTCATTCGCTTTAAGAACTCAATTAGGGTTTGCACAATGTTGTTTTAGATTGATTCATGAACTAGCTTTGAGGTTAGGAAATAGCCTTAGGTGAGATTAGATCGAGTGATAATGATGTTATGAAATGACTTGATGATTAAGGATCAAGTGTGGTATGATATAGAACGAGTACAAGTTGTTTAATGAATGCACAAGGTCGTTCTAGGGTTTGGAAGTACTCAAGATCGTCTCATGTTTTGATCAGGATCGTCCTAGGGTTTCAGAGGCACTAGATCGTTCTAGCTGACACAAGATCATCCCATTGGACTCTTAGCAAGATCGTTTTAGCAGACAATAGGTCAAGATCGTCCTGGTTGCACTTCAAGATCGTCTTAAGGGAACAAAGACTCAAGATCGTTTTAAGTATTTTGGACAAGATCGTTCCATTTGCTAGCCAAGATCGTCTCACAAGATCGTTTCATTTTTAAGACATGAACAAGACATAAGATCGTTTCATGATCGTGTGTTTGAGCTAAACCAATCCGAAGGATCGGTTACCCATTAAACGTACCAACACAACACACATCACACAAGAACATACGAGCAGGAACCAAAAATCAAAGGGTTTCCCAGGACGATCTTGACAAGATCGTCCCAGGGAGATCGTTTCATCACCAAAACGAGCTGAAACAAGAACTGAATTATATCATGAAGATCTAGATCGATTCCGGGGCTTGTTAGAACATCAAACTAGTACATATATACATAATAACACTAACCATTAACACTTTTAACGATTTCAAGACCATCTATAACATGACCCAAATTTGTAGATTAAGAACAAGGTTTCCCTTATTTTCAAAAATGGGTTTTGTAGATTAAGGCATGTTATGACCCAAATTTGTTCACAAAAAGATTACTAAACACATTTAGACACAAACCCATTAGTTATTAACACGTTTTTCATATCAAAATCGGACCAAATCATCAAGAACATAAACTTGAAAAAGTACACTTTTATTTTGATCAAAAACTCAAAATTTGTTGTTGTTACCTGAGATTTAATGCTAGAAGTATGTTTTGATTATCACAAGAAAGCTAAAAGTACAAAAAATTTTGGTTTAACAACCCAAAATCAAGAGATGATTTTTGTGTGTGTTTATGGTGGCTGCACTATGTGTTTTAGAGAGAGTGAAGAAAGATGGAGAAGATGATGAATGAAGCTCTCTCTCTCTAACCCTCTATTTATAGTTTTCCATTATTAAATGATCTTAGTAAGTTTAGGGACTATTTGTGAATATTTTATGACTAGACTTTCATAAATACGAACGTTTATGACTTGAAACCTATTACTTTATCATTATAAACCATAAACTCGTCTTATAATTCGAGGTTTGAGATCAAATTTGACCTTCATAATAGCACATAATTTAAGTCTAAAGCACGTCAAGAACTTAAATAAAATTTGTGGATTTTATTTACTACATTTCTAATACGGTTGTTACATACTGCCCCTCTCACATACAGGGGACTTAGGCCTCAGAACCTACAACACCTTCCCTCCTTTTTCTCACTGCCACATCAGCTTTTCTCTCTCCTAAATCATCTCTTCCTCACTCACTACCAACCTCACCTCTTCCTCAACTCTTATTTATTTTTATTTTATATTTATCCTAAAATAAATACAGTAACAATTTAAAACTATATAATTTTATCTAGTTTTTTATACGTATACTTTCATATGTTAAAGTAATGGGTAAATATATATATATATATATATTTTGTATTCTAAAATAAAAGAAAAAATATGTAACTTTTATATTTTTGAAGGACCTATTATATAAATTAAAAAAAAATAAAAAGCCAAAAAATCAGATAGTGGGTCTTGATGCTTCCTCAGTTCCTTCTTCTCCAATTTGTTTTGTATTGTATATTATATATATATATACAAACGCTGCACATATTTTAACTTTTTTTTTGTTTGGGACCCACAACCACGCTCCCTCTCTCGTCGAAGTTGTTCCACCCATCGACACAAGGCCATCGACGAGGCCAAGGACACCGCGCTGCCAATGGAGTCCTTCGTCGACACGCGTGAGGAAGAGCCGTTGGCTGAGGCCTTAGTCTGTACATTTAATAAATTTCATAGGGGAATTGATTATTTTTTATTCACAAATCCGTCGTATGCATTATCTCCTCATTAGACATATCTATCATTATTTATAACTTTGATAAATAATATTTCACAAAATTTGGTGGAAAATAACTAACATGTCAATTGATAAACATTAGCATTTTCAATAATTACAATTTTGTTTTAGTAAACAAGAAAAAAAAATTTCTTAGAAGTTTTTTTTGAATTTAACATTAATCTTTTGTAATGACTTTTTAAAATCAAAGAAATCTTGTGTTCAAATCTTATTTATGACATATACGATTATATTTTAAAAGAGTTATGTATTGGGTGAACAATGAATTATGTGAAAAAAAAATATCCTTGTTAATCTACAATTTTAATTCTAATCTATATCTATTCAAAGATAAGCCGCTCTTGTTCTATCCTTCTAAAAAAATTAGTTCTTGTTCTAATCTATGTATACATAGGATGATCTTACAAAATTAAATGAAATATAATAATTAATTGATAATATCAAAAGAGTCCAACTAAAACCACTTTTTTTTTTTAACAATATTTCTTTCTTTATATATATTTCTCACTATTAAAAAGCAAAACCCAATCCCCCTCCCCCATAAAAGCCACCACCAAAAGCCTTTCTCACCTAAACATTTCACATTTTGCATGCTCTCCTTTCCCCCCTCTCTCAAACACTCTCCAAACTTGTGAAAACTCAAAACTTTGAGAGATAAAAACATCAATCAAAAAAAACATTTCTTCAAAGCCCACAAATTGTTATGGCAGTTGAAGCAACTCATCATACTCTTTTCCATCCTCAAATGTTGTTAACAAATAACAACATTGACAACCAAATCAACAACAATAATAATCTTATTGGATATACAACCAATAATCCTATGTATGGTTTCATCAATGATTCATTGAATCCTTTGAAATCCGAAAGTGGTCTCACTTGTAGCCTCCCTGTGTCCCGAAAAAGACCTCGTGACAATAATTCTACTACTACTAATAATAATAATGTTGATCATCATCATATGAATCATTTGTTCTCTTTGGTGAACTCTAGAAACATGAATGTTCATAATAACTATTCTTTTCTTGGTGAAGATATTTCATTGCAGTTGCAACAACAACAGTTAGAAATCGACCAGTTTGTTGCCCATCATGTAAGTATTATGTACCACTTTTTTTACTTCCATTTTGGACTTTTTTTATAAAAAAAATTAACTATACCTTTATAGTTAAAAACTTAATGCATTCAGTCAATTTTTTTTTTATTATTTATTTAATAAACAAAATTAACAGGCTAACTACCTACTTTTTACTTAATACACGCCTACATTGTTTTTTTTGTCACTTATTACATTCAGTACTTAATATATTCAGTACTTCATATGACGGATAAAAATGGGCCTTGATTGATATACTATATAAATAGAAAGAAAAAAAATGAATAATTGATATAGTGTTGTGTATATATATATTTTCTATATCTATCTATCTCTAATTAATTTTGTATCTCATGGAATGGAAATACAGAATGAGAAAATGAGGATAGAAGTAGAAGAAAGGAGAAAGAGGAACACACAAAGAATAATATCAGCAGTTGAAGAAGGGGTATCAAAAAGATTAAGAGCAAAAGAAGAAGAAATAGTCAAAATAGCAAAATTGAATTGGGCATTAGAAGAGAAAGTGAAATCACTATGTGTTGAGAACCAAATTTGGAGAGAATTGGCACAAACAAATGAAGCAACAGCAAATACTTTGAGAAACAATTTGAAGCAAGTTTTGGAGCAAGTGGTTATTAATAATAATGATGATTACATGTTTAATAAAAATGGCACAAGATCTTCATGTGTTGATCATGAGTTGGCTGAAGATGCACAATCTTGTTGTGAAAGTAACAACAATGAAGAAGAAAAGTTTAACACAGAAATTGAAAAGTCAAACAACAATAGATTGTGCAAGAAATGTGGAATGGAGGAATCATGTGTGTTACTACTTCCTTGTAGACATTTGTGTCTTTGCAAAGGATGTGCTTCTTCCGTTAACATTTGTCCTATTTGTAAATCAACTAAAAACATCAGTGTTCATGTTAATATGTCCTGATGTTTTTCTTAATCTTTTTTTTTTTTGGTTGAGTTTTAAAGGATATGATAGATAGAGAAATAGTTTCAAGAAAACTAACAAATGTAGTCATTAAATTATGATTAAATATCTAGTTTTTTGTTAATATTTAATGGTAGTGGTTATTGTTACGCTTTACTATCATTTGTTATTGTTAGTTTTAACAATTATGATTATTATGATAGTGTACTAATTATGAAAATTTTAGTTTTCGTTATAAGATTTTTTATTATCTTTCTACTTATCTAATGGTTTTACCTATTATGTAGTCGAGTACTAATTATTAAACTTTGTTTTTTATTTTTTATATATTTATTGAATCTTTAATTTTAGATACAAAATTTGTGCCAGTATAATATTTTTTGTTATCTATCCATTGTATTCAGGGGCAAATTCTGACATAATGATATGGTTTAGTGGTGCGATATAACGTTTGGAAAATTTAATTGTATTAAAGTAGCTCCTCTTGATTATTTTTCTAAAAATGTTCGATATGATCTTTCTCATTAAAATTCTCAAGTTTCTGTCACATATATAATGTCATTTTAAAAAAGTGAAAATCAGGTTTTAAGTATACATTGCTTATCTAATATTTGTTAATGTGATGTGATTTATTTCGACTCGTATTGATAATGTTTGAAATACATATTTTTATTATTACGAGTTATATTAATTCATAATGTTGTATATTTTATAAAATAATAATTATGGTATTGTGGAGTAATAAATAAAAATGAAAAAGTAAAAAAGGTTTTATGGAGGGGATGGAGATAGATAGGATAGGGGTGATGGGGGTAGGATATATAGGTGGTGATGTCAACGTGGGAACAGGAAAGTGTTTAAAGGGTGCAGTCGAAGTCTCCCAAATGTCCGTGTTTGACCCCACCCCCCTTTTTCTTCTTTTCTCTTTTTTTCTTTCTTTACTTTAACTGTTTTTAAAAAAATATTTACTCCATAGTAATTATGCAATATAGTATTCAAATAATTAAAATGAAGATAGTTTTAATTGGTAGTGGTATTTCGATTTCATTTAACTGTTTGCCTTCTTTTTTTAATTATCTCAAAATACATATTCTTTTAGGATGGATCATAGTATTATTCTTATTATAATGTGTCAAAATTTGATTTCTGAAAATATGTAAACTATAAGTGAAAATATATATATATATATATATATATAACCTCCTAACACTGTATAGGAAGTGGGAGATTAAGGGGGGCGATGTCGTGTGATACCTTGGAGAGACATAGCCCCCTTCACCTTGATAGTGTGCAGGATGGGAGCTAGGAGAAAACCATTGTCACGATTTTTATCTAGGTTGTTTCTCATTCCTTACTTTTAACAGTTATTTTTAAGCGAAAACGAGATATTCTTTGTAATCATGAAAGAGAGGGGGGATGTAAAACTAAGAGAAAGCGTGGGATAAAAAATGGAGGAGGGGATGATACATCCCCTCCTCCATTCGAATGAAATTACAAAAACTCAATTATAAACAAGGATGCAAAGTTGGGTATGCGTGACTAAATCGGCCAATTGGGAAGTTGCGAGTACTCGAGTTTATAAAGGGAGTACTCATGAATCAAAGCGGCCAAAACGGAGTGTATTCGGACTTTTTTGGCGACTCGGGTTGTCTTAGTATCCTAAGGAGTAGCCAGGTACTTGGCTTAACTAGAAGAGTTTTATGGTAACTAGCAATAGTTTTTTATTGTAAACTTATAACCATAGTCGTGGACTCGTAACTATTGACTCGACTCGAAACATGATTCTGTGACTCGTGACTCGGAACGTGACTCGCCTCGTAAGAGTCATGACATTTATAAATATTACATAAATATAGTATAATTATACATATGACGTATTCATAAACAAGATATAAGTTTATAATTTTGAGAAATTTACCAAAATATTGTAATTCGATAACTTTATCTTCAATTTCACAATAAAAAAATCAAATTATATAGATAACACAAAAAATAAAGTACCCATAAATATAACATAGATTATACATATACTCATAATATCAAACTACAATGATTGTAAGTTTGCGACTCGTAACTCGGTTCAAGTTTACATAGCAACTCGTAAGTCCGAACAAAAACGAGTCACCTAGTGAGTCGACTTGTTTTTAGTGTAATTCGACTCGACTTGTAAGAGTTTAACAAGTATGCTTATAACTAGAATAAAGTGATAAACGAATGGAAATACTCATTCTCAACTTGTATTATATCTTATAAAAAATATAAAAAATTTTTTGAACGGCAGATACATTACTTAATTTTAATACACCAAATAATTCTAAAACCATTTCAATGTCAAGGATTGAATCTTGGTCTTTACCTCAAGAGTCAAGAGTTTTTACCAAGTGAGTTAACCCTACGTTTTTACCAAGTGAGTTAACCCTACGTTGGCTAAAAATACTTATTTAGAATCTTAAAATGGCATTAAGGGGGTGTTTGGTATTGCGATTATAAAACAAAATCCGCGTTTTCAAAATTGATTATGCGTTTTCAAAACGCGTTTTGAAAAAGCATGTAGGTACATGCTTCTCAAAATCAGCGTTTTCATAGTTAATAATCATTTTTAATACAAACATTTTTTAAAATTATTTACGTTTTACACATATAATAATTGGATAATCACTTTATAACGCAATCTCAAACACTCTCTAAATAAAAAGGCTCGGATAGCCCAATTATTATTATACATGATAAAAGTCCATGAAAATGTAATTATGTAAATGTCAATCCCATTTTGCTAACATGAATACGAATCTCTATTATTTAAAATTAATATAGACGTAGACATTTCTAATTTTGACCACTTTTATTGGTTCCTATTTAATGCCATTTGCCAAGACTCCTTCTCACCCATGAAACTTATTGTTTTGGTATCAATTATTTATGACAAAGATATTATTTTACGGAAATAAAAGAAAGAAGGGGTAGGAATAATGTAGGCGTGACAATAATTAAATTGAAATAAAAAGGGAGGTTGTATTTATTTACTTTAGAATAAAAACAAAAGCTATTAAAAGAGGCGTGAAGCATCTCATTGACATTGGAAAGCGATACGGGCAAAGTAAAATACAAGCTAAAATAAAAATAAAATTCGTGAGACAGATGCATTCATCGTATCCCATTATTCAAAACCACTTTCCAAAGCATTACTTGTGCTTATTCATTCATTATAGAATCAAAATGGATACATTATCTTGTATCTATCAAAAAGGACATATACGAGTGCACCCTACATTAGAATAATGCATTGTGTATGTATATGTATATTTTAAAGTCTGAACTCATTTAATGTTTCAACCATCTATTTAAAAACAACTCAACCTGATGTGAACTTCAAAAACCTAATTGTTAAAATGCATGTTACATTAATACTAATATCTTGAATAAGTCCTCACGAAATGGGTTGTTGTGTTGTTCGAGATATACGTTACAAGGTAAGGTTAATGTGAGAATTATAAATATGAAGAGAACCGTGAGAATTACTATTTTTCTTTCTCTTTTGTCTATTTTGTGTGGTTTTTTTATTTTTTGAATTTTTTTTGTTTTATATTTTCTTTTAACAAAAATCATTTCAAAAAAAATATATATATAATTTTATTTTTTTTGTAAAAATCATATGGGTTATGTGTTAAGAAAAAAAGTATGGATACGGTACGGCCGTTGTCTTTATCCGTTCTGAAGGGATTGTCACCGGACGTATATGAGAATAGTGTAGATTTGATGGGCGGCGATTCAAGAGTTGGTGACGGTTGTTACTGTACGGACGTAACCTTTAATTTGAAGGGCAAAACCCTTAGAGATGATTTTTCAATGGTTCTCACGGTTGTCACCATATATGTTGATTCTCACTTGATCCTTTCAATACGTTAGAATGCCATAAACTTAGGTTTTAACATCATTCCCTATTTCTGATAATATCAATCAGTGTTTGATACTTCAATAAAATTTAGCTAATTAAAATTTTCATTCTTTCAAATTTTTTTTTTTTAAGTTTCATGTATTATTGTTAGATAATATGCAACGTTAATATCGACTTCACATTGTTATGCTAATTTTTTTTTTACTTTTGATATAATAAAAGGTAGGTGTTTAATAGAAACTCGAAGATATGATATTTCCATCAACTAAGAATTTGGCTGAAATTCGATAGACATAGTTTCTAAACTTTGACTACAGTTATTACTAGATTTTAGACCTGTGTCCAACACTGGACATGGGATTTACGATATTAACAATATTAGATCTTCATACATTTAAGTCATAAAAGCTTACAATTTTAAAAAAACACAGTTTTAAATGTTATATTTTGCAAGTTGTAGTACAATAATCATAGGTTCTTCACTGTCATTATTAGCCTAGACATATTGATGGAATTGTTTGCCGTAGTCATTCCACAAGACACATGCTGTATATAATAATTTCTCCAATATAATATATTTTAAAACAGATGTACTCATAATGTGACATTATTAGGAAAAATAATTAAGAATTAAAATATAAACATATTTGTGATCCCGAACTTGACATTCAAGTATATGTATTTAATCATGATGCGCGTTCATAAAACGCATAATTTTCAATCACTTGTTCTATGATAATATGATAACAATTAGGATTGATTTTATATTCTTTGATAACAATTAGGACTCTTCTAATATTTGTTAATAAGTCATTAGGTTTTCAAATAATTTTTTGTAGAAAATATTTCATATGTTAAAATTTTTTTATTTAATTAAATGATTGTAAATTTAAAAAAATTCTCTCAAGTTGATGGCTAAAAATAATTATAAATTAAGTATTCATGGCTAAAAAGTGTAAATTATTGATGGAAAACAAAAAAGTGTAAATTAATGAGACTTTTTCTACAAATTAATATAAATATTAATATAATAATATAATTGGATAATGATTATTAGGATTTTTAATTTGTAGTTTATCTAAATGATGACATCATCAAAAGTCAATTTGATAAAATCGAACGATATGATTAGTTAATTAGTCATTAGTTCGTGATGTACAACACGAGTTCAAGATTTTCGATGAATTCGAGTAATTGGGACTAACGTACCTTACTCGTAATTAGTTAATATTTAAAATAACTAGGCTTAAGTGATAAGTGTTGTCTAGTGTAGTTTCTCTTGTATAAAATAGTCGTATGATATGGGCTATGTTTGACATAAGCATTTTAAGAGCTTTTAAGGAGTTATGGCCGGCTAAGACATGGGACAAAACATAACGGGGGACCGACCGAGGTCTAACTTTTTAGAGGGTTTGATTTTTTATATGTTAAAATATATATAAATATAAATTGTATATGTAATCAACTAAGCCTATTACAAATCTTAACAACCAACCAATTAAACGATATAACTAATTACCCACATAAAAAAAAGTCACTTACATATCTTTATGCGGATTAAAATTACACTTATTGGAGGAAAAAAAAAAGCATGCGACTACCGCAAACGTGTCACCTTATTGAACGTTTATGTAATTTTTTTAAACTGAACTTTTTATTTAATTTGGATTGAATGTAACCATGTTCTTTTTAGGTTTTAGATTTCATTTTGTTTTATATCTTGTTTATTTTTATATTATTATTTATTGATATAACATTTATCGTTCTTTTAAAATTATTTTATATAATAAGATTTGTAGTACCTAACTTACGGGCCCATTTTTTCTTTCGAGCGAGGTTTATAAATCCTCAGAGATGTCCCTGTCAGGAGCTTTAGCTTTTTGTTTCAAACTTAAAGCTCTTATGTGTAACTAGCTTTAGGTTTTATTTAAAAGAAAAAGTTATAAAATGAAACGTTAGATGAAGTAGCGTTTCATGAGCTTTAGCTTTTCGATGAAGTTTTTAATCTTTAAAAGTACACAAATACCTCTTGAAGTTACAATTATAGTTACCATACCAAACAAATTTGAAAAAGTAAAAGCTTTAGATAACAAATTTGCTTAAAAGCTACAACTTACAGCTCCAAATAAAGTTACAGTTACAAGCTACAACTATTTTTACCAAACATACTTATGGTATTAGATTGATATAAATTTAAAGGTTGTATATATAACATGAGTTTCTAATTTAGAAGGAAAATAATAAATCTTTTTAAAAATTAGCTTAAAAATTCTCTTAAATTTATATAAATGTGACATGTGATATCTTCTAATTTTTTTTTCCTAATCTTACCTTTAATTTTATCCTATATCTTTATTTAACAATTAGCTCGATTTGTAGACAAAGATTAATCATTTCTCAATTTATAGGTGTTATTATGAATAAAATTATTTTGGGGTTTGTTAACTATAGCCTTTGGGCTGTGTTTAAGGTGCATAAATTGTTTGTACATTTACCATAAAAATCAATAAATAAACTTTTAATATGAAAGGTACAAATTTTTTTATGCACATTAAGGAATGTATTTAGCATTTCCTAATTACTTTTATTTAATAATATGGGAGGTATGGAGAGAGTATAGACATATGTACTTCCTAGGTGGGGGCCAAAAGGACGGATTAAGAAACGCCAAAGTAGACATTTAATGAGAAAAAGACATTTTTTAAATAAAATAATAATAATAGAGGATCCTTAAAAGTAGGTTTTCTCCTTTCTTTCTGCCACTTCACCCCGTTGGGTCCCTTACCACCATCTGTCGCTTTATGACCGGCATCCCCACCTTTTTTAACCTCTAACTTCCGTTTCCTATTTATTACTGGTCCCCTCACTCTATCTTAATTATCACTTTTGCCCCCTTCTGGTCAAAATCTTCTGCCAAATGGTCCTTTGCCAGCAAAAACTCTTGCTTGATGGTCTAACCTAAGTAAGATATATTGTATTTATTTCAAAGAAAAGGAGAAACTTTTTTAACCATCACGGATTAGCGTCAGATATCATTATCTCTTCGCTAGCAATTTTAGTTTCAAACCTTGGTATTGAAATCAGTCACGAAATATCAAGTTTAGCTACTTACATATTGGTTAATTATTTGACTTATCTTGATAGTTTAAACATAAGATACCCCATTCTTGAAAGACAACCTATATTATTATAATATGATAGAGCCATTATCTTGATAATAAAGACACTAGTGTAATGTAATAAACACATGTGGTTCAAATCTCAAGATTTGCATACAAAAATAATAACAACTCAATGTAGCTTGTTTGGGCCGTCTATATTACAATTTACTATGATTTCTTGAAAACGAAAGAATTATCAAAAACACAGAACGGGGTTTCCTATGGTCTTTCATCCTTTTTTTTAACATTGTTTGACAGATCATGGTATTGAATGAGATGTCATTGTATTTGTCCGAGTATACAATTTGATAACAAATTAACGCATTCGATCGTTCTCTTGGTCGAAGAAAAGTTCAATGTAGCTACACAACACAGTCGGCAATGGCCGAAACATAATCTCAAAAAGATATTTCTTGTCTTTTTTTTTTAATAGAAAGATACGACATACGATCCGCAAAGGGAATTCCTTCCACTAAAGGCTCAATTCTGAAATATTTGGCTTCGAGCTAGTGAGGTGGCTGTCTAGCGTATAGCCGGTTAATACAACATATATAGTCTAGAACTCTCGTTGTAATATTTGATCTGCAACTATTAAAAGAAGCAGTAGATTAATATGTAATTTGAATAGATAAAAGATATACTAGCCATTCATCAACCATAGAAAAATACTGTAAGATATTTTTCATATTTGTAGTTATTTTTTACTATCGGACCCTGTAAAAGATCCAAAATAAGATATCTTCTCTAATAAGAACCCCTAAGTTGGGTTTGCTACAAAAGAACTAAAAAGAAATTATCTTTCCTCTGGCTAACAAATCGATCTAACTCAAGTGATTTCACTTGACTGCAATGAAACTCTTCTAATTTCTAAAGCTTTATGTGTTTTTCTTGCATTATGGACTTTGTATGATTTGCATATCTTTCCTTAGAAAATCATATTAGTAATAGTTTAATGTTTTGAAAAAAATATAGTATCCCAAAAATACTCCTTTTTTTCTAAATAATATGAATAAACCAAATTTTTTAAAAACATTTTTACCCTTCATATATTGAAATAATAATAAAATCAACAATTAAATAATATTGAAAAAAAATTGGGTGGTGCAATCCACATTGGAAACCCCATCTTCAATCTCCCATCAACATCTCAATTTTGTCAAAATCATCACGTCTTCTTTTTCCTTTTTAAATACCCACACATCTCTTTTAAATATATGCGTGCCGAATAAAGTCAATCCCATCCATCCAAAACATTTATTATAATAATAGTAATAAAAATAACTTTCATTTCATTTCATTATTAATTATATTAAAATATATCATTATACTATAGGTAGTAGTAAATTATATAAAACCAAGCCTACCCCACCCCACCTCATGTTTCTATTTAAAATACAACTAACTATTTCATGTAGATACAAGTGGGCCTTGTATAGTATCTTTCATTCACTCATTCCCTTTCTTATTTATTAAATAAATAAATTATTATTATTACTATTATAAATAAAAGAATAAATAAATAAATAAAGAGATATGTATATATCACATGAATCCATATAGGGGCATCTTACAAACCACGCACTCCATCATCAATATGCCGGTCTAAGAGGACAGTGACACCCTGCCCAATGGCTGGAGAATGCATCTATGCCTATGCCTATCCCCCATGCTTATATATGTTTATCTTTACTTTTTATATATAATTTATATGTAAAAATAATAATTCTTTTAACTTTTTCTTTATTCTTGTTTCAAGGAAAATCAAAGTCTTGTTTTCACGATAAGTGAAAGTGAAGCGTGGAATGAGGTGAGGTGAGAAAGGGCCCTAGACGAAAAAGCATTGTATGATTTATTGGTTAAAGTATTTTATATATATACAATTATTCTCCCTTTGTATTTTGACATTGCACATACAATTATTCAAATAAAAAACAATTATTTGAGTATCCAAAAAAAAAAATCCTCAACGTACAATTTTACTTAACTTTTCGTAGAAAAATACCTATCATTCGTTGGTCCATGGTTTGTTGTTTGTCCGGCTTCTTTGTATTTGTGGTCCATTGTTGAGTGGCTCATCTAGTCGAATATCGATTAATTTATCTTAACAGTCGCTTTTGCAATTAATCGATTTATTATTGGAGATTTTCTTAAACTCTTTATCAAACAACACTATATTTTTCCCTAAAACTATTAATCTTTTACATTACAATTGATAATTTAGTCAAACTACCAATCCATTTAAGATTTTGAAATGTGTCTAAGTATCTAACCTTTAGAAAATATTGACAATGCTAAAGAGAAAAATGAGTGAAGGGAGGAGGGCCCAAAAGAAAAGATAACCAAAATCATCACAAAAGAATATGTAACTTTTTTTCTTGGCATTGTGAAAGGGTCAATCATGTAATGTGGGAATAAGTATTCCATCAACATCAGGATCAGAAGGTGTTGTAGCAGTAGGAGTAGGTTTTTGGAAAAAGCAAATAGTACTAGTGTACTATTCTATTATATATTGACACAACATTTAATTGACCTTTTCAAGAATACCCCACTAAAAAAGACAGAACACCCATCATTTTATGTTCAACCATCTTTAATAGTTTTCCAATTTATTGGTATTTTTCAGTCAAGTCACCGTTTTCCATTCAAGGTGGGCTTTGGCTAAGTATTTATTCCCATAGCAGACTTAGGTGGTGTGGGTCATCCACATTCTAAACCCACAACCACACTAGAAAACTTTGATTTGATATTTCACCTGAAAAAAAATTATATCAAGAAGCCTATCAACTTTGACTCTTAACACCCGCATGGCTCATTTTCTTTTACCATTCTCTAAGTCAAATGCAACCACCATAATGGTGTGATTATGCTAAAACAAATTGTATTTTGATTCAAAATTGTATTACTTGAACAAAGCTAATTGTGGCGTGGAGAAAAATTGTGACACTATGTGCATGAAGCATCTAACATGCACATAACTTCTAATACAAGGTGTTTCTACAATTTCATCGCCTAATTTTATTGGTGTCAGATTAGTTAATAGACTTCTTTATGGTCATTTGTTAGTAAGTGTATTATATCTTAACGCTGTAACTTTGTGAAATTGTTCATCGAACAATCATATAGTGTTAATTTGGCGTTTAAGTTGATTTAGAAGAATACTTAAACATAATGCAACTTGACAGGGTTTGATTGAAGCTTCCCATTGAGTTCCTTACAAAATAATGACATAACAAAAAAATCTTAATGATATGATTTATGATAGATCATGGAGGAAAATTGCACATGGGAACTCAAGAAAACAAGAGGGAACAATGGAGATTAAAAGCCAAACTAACAAGAGTTGGCCTAAAGAAGATATTAACTTTGAATAATAAAACCACTCATAAAATGGGCCAGGGTCAGAATCAAGGGCTACACACACAACATACCACATTAAAGTAAGTACTGTGGATATTATATAAAGATAAAAGAAGACAAAAGCAAGTGGTGAGAGATCTTCCCTATATCAATCATATCTTAACAAAACAAACCAAAAGACACAAGAAAAAAGAAAGTGTGTGTGTATGTGTTTTAGTACATCATGGTAAACCAATAGTATGTCTACCCCTTTTCAAAAGATAATGTGTGATGAATGTCTTCAATGCAACAGTTATTCCCACTCTCCTATAATAAGAAAAATAAATAAATTCCATGTTCAAATATAGCTTTACAGTTGCACCTAATCTTGCCGATATGTACTGTGTGGCACATGAACACTAACACATGAAATTTGGTACTATAATATTATCTTGATAAAGTGAAAAGTGGGACAAAGAAAATCAAAAAGAATTCTTAAGTTTGAGGTCTTTAACAGGACATTAGTACCTCCATATGTGGTTTATATTCAAGATAAATGGTCCATTATGAAAGTGTTTACTAGTGCCAAATAAAAAAACAATTAGAACCGATTAGGGTTCAATCTTTTAACACTGATGTTTCTTCGTATTTATTAGAGTAGTATAAGAGTAAAATATACTTCCAATCAAAAAAAGAAAAGAAAGAACAACTAGAGGTAATCACTTTGTGTGCACAGAAGTTAATTTGACTTTTGTTATAATAGCGACTATTTATGACAATTACACTAAACCGGGGACAATAAGTTCGCCAAATAACCTTCAACTCAACTTACAACTTACGACCAAAATTTATGGATAGACAACAACTTGAAGTTTGTAAACGTTCATAAAATGTACTTATTTCTCCGCGTAGAACAAGTTGTCATAAACTCTCACCATTAAAATTATATCAGCTATTTCTACACATATGGGACATATTCTTACAATAATAAATACTAATCTGCTCCAAGAAAACTCTATTATTGACCTAGTCTATTAAAGTGCAAAGTGCTTAGCAGTTAGCATTTCCAATTCCACTTCAAGTAATGAGGATATAACTGAATTGTGAAAGACTAATTCATTGTGCTTAACTTCTTGTTTTCCACTCATTTTTGATAGTGCACATTTATATATACATAAATGAATAAAAACGTGTAGGCTAGGCAATGTTGCCATAAAAAACATGCACTTTTTCAAACAAAAGCACTTCCATACCAAACATTAGACATAACCAAAACAACAGTGATCCATCTTTAGTGGTTGCTTTAGTGGCAATGCATAATGAGCTAATGGTGGATCCTTATCAGATAATTACACCATCAATTTCATGATAACAAATTGCATAATTAAAGATATACGCGGTTTAACCATCAGATGTTATCGATACACTTTAGTTCAAAAAAGTATAACCACACCAATAGATATATTGTAGTGTCATTCTTATAAAAACCATATTCCTTAAGCACACTCATTGTTTTGTGTTTCTTTTCCAAAGCTTATATACTCATCTAACATATACAAAGATATGAGGACTAGAGATATTTGGAGGCCTAAAACTGTAGTAATTTTATAAGTTTTACCGATGAGGTTCACATCCCATCTCATTTCCTTTTAAGTAATTATAGTGTTACGTGATTTACCTACTCTCATGTTGGCTGTGAGTTCTGTCCGTAGCGAGCTACCGGTTATCTATGTATTGTAAGCCATGTCATACGTGAGATTAAAGTAACAGCAAAAATGTAGTTGAACTAATAGGCCCATGGGTATAGTGGGCCAAAGTTGTCATTTAAAAATCAATATCTATATCACTAAAATGGCTATAAGGGTCCACTGCAATGACAAACCAGAGAAAAAAAAGGCAGGATTTGCTTGAGTCATGTTGTATAGGGGGGCCATATATCACTAAGATCACTATCAGAAATTTAAGAATCACACATTATAAGTGGTCCAACAACTTTTATCATCATCCCAGTGAGCATCAAATTGACTCAGAACCACCAGCAAGTATGCATAATGGCCAAACAAATGACAGTGGAGCACCTTTCTTGTCTATATTCTCACATGGGAATCATTCCCAATTAGGTATAAGATCCCCACAAACTTTAAGAGTTTCAACTAAATAGTTATACTATATGAAAATCTCACTCACTACATGCCATGTCAAAAAGGCAAAAATGTGAGATGAGTGTGTGTGGGCAATCCTTCCCACTATGAGAGAAAAAAAAGGCAAGGATTCTAAAGGTAGGAAATTGGAACATAAATTGATGTATAAGTGTTACGCCTAGACTTGTCAGAAACTTCCCATTGCTTTGCAGATTTCACATCCATTTAGCACTCAAATGGTGGAAAATGGCTTAAAGTAGATTATGTGACATATTGGTGTGTTGGCTGATAATGTAAAGGTTAAGTAACTTTTTAGAAGATAGAATGAAGCATATCCAATTAATATTCCAAGTGTCAAATTATTTGATCAAGTTCATTTCATTTCTAGACTAATATATAGTGTCTCATTTCCAAGATGAAAGGATAATGCATATATTTATCCTTCGAATGAGAACAGATTTGTATGGAACTGAATTAAGTCTCTAGATCACGTATCAAATACCAATTAGTAGTTTTCTTATATGACATATTACTCACAAGCGTTGATTTTCAACTAAGATAAAGAGCAAAACAAACTTTCTCCACAGTTCTCCAAGACGATCTAAATTGCCTAATAACTATGAGGATAGAGGAAGTCTTTTTAAGGCTCAAAGACACATGCACAACTTGAGTCCTTCATTACCCTAGTAAGCAAATAGGAACTGGTATCATCTATGAAATAGAAACGGTTATCCAGCTTAGTGATCATAAAGTATTAATGTTGTAAACCGGGGACACGTCTAAAGACCCAGTTAAGGCCCATAAACAAAACACAGACCCGTTAAGACCATTACCGGATATTGTTGCAGTAAGCCAGTAATAGCACTAAACAAGTTACTTATGCTATGTTCTTAAGTTCCTTATTGAAAGAAAAGAAGTGATGAGATGAGATGAGATTATTAGATATTCAATCCTTCTAAATCATCCCAAAAGTGGGAGGAAGATTCAAGGAACAAAATCAACTAGATTATCACTCCACTTCTTATCATATCACTTCTTTTCCATCCTTAAAAAAACTCAAAAGCACAAATTAACAAACAATTCGTTCCGCTTGAAATAAAGGTCATAAGTTAGTACTGATAGCTCAATGAGAATCACCTAACTTATGAAGAATTGATTATCAACATATGTGACATGTTACATTCAAGATTGACCATCCAAATTTGGACAGAAAGATACAGATGGTGCAGGATCAAAGACTAGCCCATATTCCAAATAAATGGACCACCAAGGCTAATAAATTGAAACCAGAAGTAAGGGATATATGCATTCCATACCTACTAGTTCAAGTGTGGACCTATCTATGCTATGGTCCATTGGTCCCCTACTTAAACATACCCAAGGCTAGACATGTATTTTCTAAACTAGCCCACAATCATAAGTGTTGATAGCCCACTGGTTCTATACCATCTAACCATCATAGATTCATAGCTATAATACACTAGCATTTATACATTCAAGATGTATAATTGTAACCCATGTCTAGAATAATTTGTTTGAATTAGTTGACCTAGAAAATAATCATGTGTATAAAGTTGCCCATTCTGCCAAGCATGTAAATGATTAACGAATGCACGGCTACTAAATTTGCATAGATTAAAAGTTTTATAAAATCTGCACTAGTAACTAATGCCAACAGATTTCCAAAGAGCCTTCGGCTTAGGGGCAAGGGCGTAATCAAATTTTCTTATCCGCAAGTAGCATTGGCACATTGGTTCCATTGCTAATTTGGCAAATATGGGCAAGGAAGAACTGACACTATGGAGCCGATGCACATGATCGTTGGTAGCATACACTCGAGAAGCTTCCATCTAGATTTTTATAGGCAAAGGAAAGTGTTTTTTAGAGTCTCTTACTGGTTTTGTGGCAAAATTTGGCCCCATTTGATACCACAAACCAATTACTCCTCACAATCTGGTAAAATTTGGTAAATTTTGGTTAGGAGTTTGGAATGCCACATGTCACACCACAATTGGCTTAAAAGTGTGCCAAAAAGAACTTATTGGCACTAAACCCTTGCCCCTTAGAAAGAATGGTGGCATCAACATAAAAGTCTTCGCAGAGAAAACTTGTACTAAAGATTAAAGGTACACATGTGAAAGTTTTTGCCTTTATAAATAAAGGATATAAAAGGACTAAAAGAAAATTGTTAAAAACTTTAAGGGTATTATAGGTATATTAGGTAGAGATGAGATATTTCAAGACATATCAGCTTGCTATTTAAAGTTAAGGATTAACCTGAGTCCTAAATGGTTAGCTTTAGGTCTCATCCTACTTTAACAGGATTACATATGCAATGTTATATAACATTAAGCACTCATGGTTCAGAAACCAGCAAAGCCTACTGATATATACTCTTACGGGGTTTATTTGATAGAGCTACGGAAGTTAATTAGTTACAAAGTATAAGTTATAGTACTTGGATACTTAAGAGTCTAACAAGTGAATGTTACCAGAGGAATAATTCTATAGATGTTCTTATCAAAGTTCCTTGGGGTTCACAGACATAACATTGCATTCTTATTACGTAAGTCTGACACAAAACCGTGACCCATTAAATTCACCAAATTAACCCACTAATCAATTATTAATGGGGAACTTTAGAATCTTATTCTGATGTTATGATAAGTTCAAACAGTTTGGAGCTTTACCTCAAAACTGGATCAGGAGCCTTATCATCAGAAGAAACTCAATATTGTGAATTTGTGATTCCTGGCTTCAAACTTGACGGCCCTTGAAATGGCTGGAATAGCTTTTAGGGTTTACTCTCATGTCTTTATGGTCTTATTTATACACTCATATCCGTTATCCTGGCTGAATACTAATATCTAGCATATATAGAAAGATAAAAATGTGGTTTTGATACATCCTATTTGTGACACTCGTTATAAAATGGGTACCATGGGTAAATCTGTAGCACTTGCTGCATTATAAAAGGCTAAGGATGAGGGTTTTCTATACAAGCTATTTGAGAAGATGAGTATTTAACTCAAATATATGCGTGATAATTGGGGTATGTTTGTGACAGTTTTCAAACCCTTTTCTGGGCCGCGTCTAACATGTTTACCTAAAGAGTTTCGAATCCAAGGGCTAAGGCCTCGTATAAAGACATCAGCATGTCTGACCATGGTTGCTGTTGGTACTGGTTGGAGTGAATAACTTTTTTAGTGTATTTTACAAAATAGTCAATAGACCACTAAAAACAGTGCATAGCAGTCAGGATTGGACATCTGTGCATGATTTGTGGGCTTGTGGTGTTGGGCGTGAAGTCCTTGTTTGGGCTTGTTTTTAAGTCGGGCCGGCTGGCTTTTAATTAGGCCTTAAAAGGCTGGTTCTAATTAGGTTTCTTGGGGACCAAGTTTGTAAACCCTAGCTGTCTCCTATATATACTGGTCTATTGTATTGTAATTCTGTGTCATTGAGCTTAATAAAATCCCTAGTTGCAGCCGTGGATTAGTTCACACACTTTGTGTGAGATACCACGTTATATTCTCGTGTTCTTATTTATTTTCTGTTTTGCTTCCGCTGTGCAACCCCGCTGTTCCTAACAAGTGGTATCAGAGCTAGGCTAGGGTTTCAGTGATCAGTTTTTTCTTTAAATTCGATTGCTGCTGCTGCTGTTCGAATTGTGATCTGCCTTATTTAATTCGATTGCTGCTGCTGCTGTTCACTGCTGTCTGCTTCTGGTCAGATCTGTTCTGAACTGCTACTGTTGCTGCTGTTTTGCTGTAATTTTCTACTAAAGTTGCTGTTTCTTCCTGTTCAATCTGTCCTGAGCTGGTTTGAAGCTGTTGCTGCTGTTCCGCTGCTGTACATCACCAAAAACCGCTGCTGTTTTGCAGCCGACTGCTGCTCGTGGATCTCAGGTTTAGGGTTCCTGTTTTGCGGATTTTGGTGGTTTTGATTGATTGGAAGATATAGGGTTGCTGTTATTGGTTTTTCTTATTTGATTATTGATTATTGTTGACGTGTGTTAATCAACTAAGTTGAAGTCGGGTAACTTTGGTTATTTATTTTTCGTTTGTCATTATGGCTGAAGACGGGAAATTTGTGATTGAAAAGTTTGACGGTTCGGATTTTAGTTGGTGGAAGATGCAAATTGAAGCATTACTTGGTCAAAAGGATCTGGACATGGTTCTTGGTAAAAAAACCAGAGAAGATGAATGAAGAACAGGCAGTTCTTTGGGATACGAAGGATAAGAAAGCCAGAGGGGTTATTACACTGAGTTTGACGAGAAACGTGGCTTACAACATCATGTCTCAAACTACTGCCAGTGGTATGATGTCGAATATGTATGAGAAACCGTCTACCGCTAATAAGGTATTCCTGATGAGAGAGCTATTTACCATGAGAATGAAAGAAGGGTCATCAGTGACCGAGCACAGTGACCGAGCACATTAACAAATTGAACTTGATCTTGTCCAGATTGTCTTCTGTCTTCTGTTAAGATAGAGTTTGATGATGAGACTAAGGTTGTACTATTACTATCTTCATTGCCTGATAGTTGGTCCGGGATGGTGACAGTTGTTACTAGCTCGGTGGGAACCGATGATATGACATTCGAAAAGATTCGGGATTTGGTATTGGGTGAAGAAATTCGCCGAAGAGGTACTCAGTCGGGGTCTGCTTCTGAGATGTTACATGTTGGCAAGAAGGGGAATAGCAGGAATAGTGGCAAGGGTCGTGGCAAGAGTCCATCTAGAACTCGGCCAAGTGTGCGTTGTTTGGACTGCAACGAGACAGGGCATCTTAGGAGTTCGTGTCCTAATAAGAAGAACTCCGATGAAGGTTTGAATTCTGCTTTTAAAAGTGCTTTTGATTCAAATGATGGTGATGCACTGGTACTTAGTAGTGTGGAACCTTGGGTCATGGATTCTGGTGCATCAGTTCATGCCACCCACAGTGTTGATTGCATGCAGAATGTTAAAAAGGTCAATTTTGGCAAAGTTAGGCTTGGAAACGGTAAGGTTCTTGGTGTGACTGGCATAGGTAATGTTGTCTTGGATACTTCTTTCGGTACTACCTGGACTTTGCTTAACGTGAGGGCCGTTCCAAAGCTAAAGACAAGTTTAATCTATGCTGGGCAATTGGATGATCAGGGTTTTGATGTGAAATGACCACCCCTGTTAAGACGAACGCCAAAGTTGGGCTCACTGATTCAATAGTTAAACGAGTTCGGTCGACGGTAAAGAACTCCGGGACTCCAGGTAAGGTAATCTGCTTGAGCGTATTTGGAAGTCTGAAGGTGTACGGGAGTTTCGTGACAGACTGACAGTGAGAGTAGCTCGACGCAGTCAGGGAATCTACGTTGGGTTCGAAAGACTAGGGATCCGAATGAAATCTTTCCTTAGATACCGTCATTGGAGAGTGTTCCTCTGAGAAGTCCCAAAGCTACTTTGTAGGAGTCAGATGGGATTGAGGATGTGAAGCTGAGGTCTGGTAAGACCGTGTTGGGGTCGTCTGAGGCTCCAACGGGGCCTTCTGTTTAATAAGCGGGGGTCTGCTGCAACTAGGTGTGCTATGGTTTGAAGTTTGGTTTGTTCGTTGAGCTGGACCTGTTTTTCTGTTCCATGTGTTTTTGGATAACTATTTAGACCAGGATATTGTTTGCTTGAAAAGCGGGTTGAAGTTTTTCGAAAGGTATTCAAGTGGGAGATTGTTGGGCGTGAAGTCCTTGTTTGGGCTTGTTTTTAATTCGGGCCGACTGGCTTTTAATTAGGCCTTAAAAGGCTGGTTTTAATTAGGTTTCTTGGGGACCAAGTTTGTAAACCCTAGTTGTCTCCTATATATACTGGTCTATTGTATTGTAATTCTGTGTCATTGAGCTTAATAAAATCCCTAGTTGCAGCCGTGGATTAGTTCACACACTTTGTGAGAGATACCACGTTATATTCTCGTGTTCTTATTTATTTTCTGTTTTGCTTCCGCTGTGCAACCCTACTGTTCCTAACATATGGCTGGTGCATCCTTGTGGGAAAGTTTGTTTGATTGATATAAAAAGGGATTTTTGCATATAAACCCAACATTTAGGAAAACTTTTTAAAGCAGTAATAACTCCTATATATATGAACATTGTAATATCTTATTTTCAATATGACTGCTTTATCTATCATTAGACATTTGTAGTTGACTGCTCACAACAAGATGCTGTTAGGATTATGCAACTATAATGCCACTACTATCACGATCAAAATATCATATGATTTGCCCGTAGGGACACAACTTTTTTCTTGGTACTAAGTGAGGACTTCGCAGAGGTCCACCCTTCCTGCTATTATTCTCACCTCACTACAGAATTCTCAAAGATTGGTTGCGCTGATGCCCCCAAATTCATGTAGTTGATAGGGAGGATTCTTATTAATGAACCCAAGTACAAACAAAGTCTACAATTGATGTGGAATTCACCTAAGGTGTTTCAATACAAGTATGAGTCAGGTGTATCAAAGATATTAGTGGCCTGACTGCAGTTGTAACAATTAGCATCCATGCACTTTTCACATAAACTACATGGCTATTTGCCTAGTTTGACTTCGTACGAATATAAAGGGATCAAGAAAAGATAAAGAACCTATATATCACCTATTTGTTCAACTAAAGATGACCCTTAATGAACCCATGGACTATTGTAACCAACAATCTAATAGTTCAAATACACCTATTAAAAGACCAACTTATTAAACACGTAATTCATTGAACACTTATACTAATAGCTCATGCAACTCAAGTCATTTTCTATCTCGGTTACCTATTACACAAAAAGATGTGGACGTGAATAATATAAGATGACTCATGCTCTCTACTCACATTTACACATAAATGAGATGGTTTTCTAGCAGCGTACCAGGATGTATGGTTAAAATCCAAAGTTTGCATTTTTGTCCATCATAGATCTATAATCTGTTAACCGACAAACTTCATATGTCAAAAAGTTGAGTGATGGACGATATCAGCTAGTTTTTACATGATGAGCTCCGGAGTTTTGACCCTTGGTTTTTAAGCTGCTATTCGCTCCTGATCACGTAAATTGTTGGTTCCTGCCCTACCTGCTTTTAAAAGTACATTATATATGTGTAATCACTTCATTTATTTGATCTAGCACGATCAGAGATATTAGATAATTAATATACCTCTTTTTTTCAGTTTCTTCCTGAAGCTTCTCTTCCTGCTAAACGCCTTTTCCTGCAGACATAGAAAAGGGTTCAATTTATGCAAGGGCAAAAGAAGTATACAAAGATAACAATAACATATGTATGTACAGTTAAAGGTGTTTCAAGACATCTGATACATGAAAAGCATCATTACCACAGGCTCGCACAGATTTCCAGCTAGACGAACTGCAGCAACAAGATCACGGTTCGACTCATTGTACATACTTGTAACAAGGCCCGGCTGACCGGCTCTGGCAGTACGACCCACCCTGTGTAAGAAATCTACAGCAGATGTAGCAAATTCTGCCTGCAATCAAATGCAGAGGATCAACAAACAGATCCCTAAAATCTCCTTTAAAAAAAAAAAGAATACAGAAAGAAAATAAAGTTTCAACTTTCAGGTACCTGTATAACATGTGAAACGTTGGGAATGTCAGTGCCACGAGCAGCAGCATCAGTGCATACAAAGATCCCTCCTTTTTGTTGAAAATCAACCAAATTTCTTGTGCGTTCTTCTAAAGAGCTCTCACTATGATAACAATAACACTCAATACCTGCTCCGTGTAGGACTTGGGCGATAGCTGCAACAGCCTCAACTGTGTTTGCGAAAACCATTGTTCGCCTCAACCCATTATCAGATGTTAACATATTTGTGTGATTGACAGCATCTATAAGTACATCCACTTGCGAGTCAACCGTGACTTCAATCCATTTCTGCTCTAATCTTGGATTATGACGATGGAGATAAAGCCCACTAACCCATGTAGCATCCGGAAACAACCGTTTGAGTTCACCACCAGCAGTTCTCTTTCCATTTTCAGGAAGTGTGGCTGCGACAAAGATGTACTGCTTGCTGCGTTCGTATATCTCCCTGGTCCTTCTCCAGTCTCTCTTCTTTGTAGTAACTGATTCAGTTTCTTGAAAAGAATGCCCATCATCATTGCCATCCTCACTGTGTTCAACATCCTCAGGCATGAGGTTACCTTGGATGTCTTGACTGTCCTCTAAGTCGAACTGCATAATGGATTCAGACTCCACATCCAGTGTCTTGTCAATTGGAGCATTTTTGGCCCTTGACAGCACTTTTTCATCAAAACGAAACATGTTTATAAGGCGAATAACTTGATTTTGGAAACTCCCACATAGAAGCATGTCTGCTTCATCGAAAACCTAGCATATTAATATTTAGAATAAGAAACAACCTTAGTTACAAACGTATAAAAGAATCATGAGTAGCACATAACCGAAACATTACCACATGTTTAACATGGCGAACAAACTCAGCACGACGACGCCTTTCAGGATCGATAGCATGAAGGTAGTTCAAAAGAGCTGCAGGAGTTGAGACTAATATTTTTGGTTTCTCAAGCGGCCAGCCCTGACTTCCACAGACGGCAGCAGCTCGAAGAAGGGGTTCTCCCTTATCGTCACATATAGAATTAGCCATACGAACAACTTGCTGACATAGCATAACATTAGGGCAAAGAACAAGAGACATGATAGGCAGAGGAGGAGGATCATCGTCACCATGACGATGTGATAAGAGGTGCTTGTGAAACAAAGGAACAAGATAAGCATGTGTCTTGCCACTACCGGTTTCGGCAGCAACAATAACATCACTAATCTTTTCATTAAGTATAGCAGGGATTGAAGCAGCCTGCAAAATTACTAAAAAATCTAAATAACGGAAGAGAATAACATATAAGCATAAAAAAAACAATCAAACGATAATAATCACCAAATATAATCAAAAAATAAAATCTGATATACATTTACATATACTCAACTATATATATATATATAGGAGAGAGATCAAATAAGAAGGTGTCTTAAGGAGAGAAGGTGTGGATTTAAAAAAAAACGCGGTGGCATTTTTGTAAATAAATCAAACTTTTATCAGCCTGGTTTTGGGTCAGCTTGGGTCTGGGTCAGCTTGGGTCTGGGTCAGCTTGGGTTATGATCAGCTTGGTCTGTCATCTTGGTTGGGTCAGCTTGATCAGCTTGGGTTCTAGTTCAGCTTGGTTGGTCAGCTTGGTTTTGGGTCAACTTGGGATCTGATCAGCCTGGGTTCTAGCCCAAGCTGACCCAAACCCAACCTGATCCATCCCAAGCTGACCCAACCGAACCCCAAGCTGACCCAACCGAACCCGTAATCTACATTTGTGTAGATTAATCTACATTTGTGTAGATTGTGTGTAAATTGTGTCAAGCTAACCCAACCCCAAGCTGACCCAAACTTGAACCAAGCTGACCCAACCCAGAACCCAAGCTGACCCAAAACCCATAAGCTACATTTGTGTAGATTATGTGTAAATTGTGTCAAGCTAACCCAACCCCAAGCTGACCCAAACCTGACCCAAAACCCATAATCTACATTTGTGTATATTAATCTACATTTGTGTAGATTATGTGTAATTGTGTCAAGCTAACCCAACCCCAAGCTGACCCAAGCTGACCCAACCTGACCTGACCCCAAGCTGACCCAAACCTGACCAAACCCATAACCCATAATCTACATTTGTGTAGATGTGTAGATTATGTGTAAATTGTGTCAAACTGACCTGAACCAGGCCCCAAGCTGACCCAACCATGACCAAAGATGACCCAGACCCCAAACTGACCTAACCCCAAGCTGACCCAAGCTGGCCTAAACCTGACAAGACCCCAAGCTAACCCAGACAAACTGACCCAGACCCAAACTGACTAACCAAACTGACCCAAACCAAGCTGATCCAACTCAAGCTGACCCATCTCAAGCTGACCCAACCCACTGAAATCCCAAGCTGACCAAGCTTCACAAAACTTTCATTTATTTACAGGATAGCCACCGCACTTTTTTTTTTTTAATTTTGCCACATGTCGCGTTCTGATTAGCTAATAGGGTCTTCTCTCCTTAAGACACCTTCTTCCAGGATCCTCACCCTATATATATATTTTATATATATATATATACACACACACAATGGCATGAAATACACAACAATCTAAATAATGGATATAAATCACAAATAATCATCAAAAACGGATAAAAAGACGAACAATCAATAACGTTGTTTCCCTTAAAATCATGTATTTCAACCACATTTTATATAAAAATTTTTACATAGAAATGGAAAACGCTAATCAATAACTAAACAAAATCCATCAATATATATATATACATACATATACAGATATAGATACATATATATACATAATGATCAAAAAAACAAAACCAGATACACACAGTGACACAGATACATATATACATATATATATATAGGGAAAAGTGAATATAAAAAGAACCTGAATGAGAGAAGGGCGATTGAGGCTAATGGCGGAAAGAGACTGAGATAAAGTATGAGCAATTCCTAAGGAGCTCCAGGATACCGCTTCGTCGGAATAGAAAGTCTCCTTGTTTTCATTGGCGGCGGCGGCGGAGGCGAAAGTCCTGAATCGAGCACGGTGGTGGAATCGGAGGGAACAAGTACGAAAAGAAGATAATGAAGAGGATGATGAAGATAATTTAGAGAGATTATTAAAAAGAAGAAACAATGGAAGGGAACGCTGCTGAATAACAATCATCATATCTCTAGAAAATACTAGTACTATTACTGGATGTTGAAAGTGGCTGTGTGTGTGTATTAGTAGGTTACAACTACGGATAGAGCAAAGAGTCCCCGGTCGATAAGTTTTGGTGATTTTCGGTACACGGGTATCATTGATACGGGATCGGAAAGGTACAGGTGCCAATAATTTAGGGGTGTAATCGAGCCACTAAAATACCGAGCTCGACCGAGCCTTTATTTTCATGCTCGAATTTGCTTTTGCTTTACTAATCAATATCTTCGAGCTCAATTCGACTCGATACGACTTGATTATGTAGTATACTAAATTTAAGAGCAAGTTAGTCCAATAAGATCAAAAACTCAAAGCTCAATTCTATATTTTGAATCGACTCGATTAAGTTCGACTCAGTAGGATTATAATTATATAATAACATATACTATTCAAGGTAAAATTGTAATATTGAACAAACTCAATGAACTCGCAAGCATTCCGAATAAGTTATTTTGAGGCTCGAACTTGATTTAAAAGTCTACTCAAGTAGCTTGAGCTCGAATCGATTCAAACCGAATCAATTTTTTTTTTGAGAGATCGCGAACTGTTTCGTCTCATTATTACCTGTGGGTGTTATGCCCATCCTTATTAACCCAATGTATACGTATGGTTTTTAGTTATATAACAATATTATTCTAGATAATGAACAAATTTTACTTTATAAACGATATAAAGATAAAGATTATCTATAAATATCAAAATTAGACATATAATAGGTTACTTCATTTTGTATGAGTACTAACATAGAAAATTGAAGGAACGTGATGCATCGATGCAGGTTAGTTTTATTTTGATTACTTTACTAAATGTAGTATCGTTTCATTTATTAAAGTAAATTATAACAATAACAAAGTCTTTTCATTTTATAAGATATGAAATGAGTAGGAACATACTAGAACGTATAAGCTTCGTGACCAAGTAGTTGGGACCATAATAACAAAAGACGATAATTATAGAACCGCATTAAATATGGCATAAATGATAGTCATAGTAGTGTCTTACCACATTAAACATTAGGGCCAACGAAGTCGAACACGGGTTCAGGACGGGAACCAGCCCGCCAGAAAATACCGCCGTCGATAACGCGGGCTGGCCAAGGGGTTGATTTGGGAGGGTTTGAAGCCGGCTAACGGGTTGAAGTATTTTGGGTCAAAAGTGACCGTGGAACATTTGACTAGCCGTTTGGAGCGTGCGTTTTTAATTAACAAAAAAAAAATTCCCCCTTTATATATATACAACTTCTAATTCTCAAACCAAAACACAACCAAATCTACACCTTTATCACATATACCACAATTTAACATGGATCCATAGAGACGAAAACAACAACAAAACGTAGCTAGTGTCTCACGAGGTCGAGGTCGAGGTCGGGGTTGAGGCGAAGAACAAGAACAATATCCACAACAAAATCAACAACAATATCAACAACAATAGTAACAACAATCAAGCTCACAATACTATATTCTCGAACCACCAATTCGAAGGCAATCTTATGCTCAACCGATATATCATCCTCCTCCCCCTCCCGCAATGGATCCTTGACAATACGTTATGCGCCAAATGGCCGAGATAGATCTCGAAAATTTCGATCCATTCGATTCCTAACTCAACCCAACACCCATTCTTGACGACGACGATGAGGCTGCAACCGACACACAAAGAAGCTCCATTTGTTATAATTGTTATATTCATACATTTATATTAGTCATGTTTCAAAATGGGGAAAACAAAATAGTATTAAACGAACTGGAATAGTTATAGGACCGCATGAATCAATATATTGTTTGGAATAATGAAGACAATATTAATTACAACATGACAATAACTTCTTACAACCCAAATTGTCTATGAGATAAAACTAACTAAACAAAAACTAAGACTTACTACAAAAGTTTTTATAAAGTATTAAAAAATTGATCCATAAGATGTAGCTTGGGAAAGTTGCAAAACAAACTATGATACGATACAAAGATGTCTGATCACTGGTGCAAGAAGCCCAGAAGTGACTACAACATCTCAAGTTAAAAGAAATAATAAAACTGTGATCAGTCAATAAAAATAACACAATGGAAAACTAACCCATACATTTTGTAATAATGCATCATCAAGGTTGTCCTTCCTCAATGAGAGCAAATGTCGCATTTCACCTAGCAAGTTGTCTCAACCAATTCCTTTGTGATATGGAAAATCCTATATTGTATCTCATCCATTTATGTAGCATCCACAGTAATGATGGTAACGAAAGAATGTTGTATAGTCGCAAAAGAATATATAAACAAGGGTATAAAGTTTGAGCAAAATGGTCTATATATTTTGAACGACAAAGGTGGAATTTTATAAATAAAACAATACTAGCAAGGAGCTATCGATACTACAATAAGCAAGAAACGAATTAGGCAAATGGTCTATATATATAGGAAAAAGAGCTCCATTCGTTGGCCACTTCCATCCTACCAACAAATCTAAATCTTGTTTGCTTTAAGTCTTCAACCACCCAAGGATTATCCTACACCGAAAGTTAAAAATCTCTCGACGGTGTGACTTTATAAATAAATCACCTTATAAATCAGCATACAAGAGTACAAGTTACTACCAAAATTTATGGATAGCCATTAGCCCAACTTAAAAGTTTATAGACGTTCATAAAATATACCTATTTCTTTACCCGGGTGGAACAGTTGCCATAAAGTCTCACCATTCAACTGTTTCTAGTGGTAGCAAAAAGAAGAATTGGTGCTTTTTTTTTAAATCAACTGAAGATATAATAGATCGTCCCTTTCTCAAACAAACTCTTTATAGTTTATGTATGCACCGCAAACATAACATACATTGCAAACTTTTTCAAGTATAAACAAATACCATCATATTGAACCTGTGACAAAAATGGGGCGAAAATACCATCGCAAGAATGGTTTTGAGTTTTGACATTTCGAGAGACAAATTTCGGTTTCAAAAACCCTTTAGATTAGTTAAAAGGTAACGTTAAAACTCAGTTGCAATTTAAATGTTTTAAGAAAAAGTTGTGAATTTAAACCGGGGACACTAGATGTAGATTAAAAACCAAAATATATAAGTTATCGAATATTCAACAACACAAACATTTCAATATTCATCTGATGTTTATCAGATTTAAACAATAACCTGCAACACAGTGATCAAGTGCTGATGAAAATTATCAGCAATACAATACTATGTACAGAAGCTGATGAAAATTATCAGCAACACAATACCATAAACAGAAGCTGATTAAAATATGTGCAAGTTTCACAAGACTTTATAATAATAACCTGCAACACAGTGATAAAGTGCTTAACTAAATTTAAACAAACAAACAGCAGAGATTTTTGTTGCTGCTGCTTAAAACGATATGCCAACCTTGGTATTAAGGACTAAAATTAACAAACCAAAGATTAAAACCAGAATAACAAAATCAAACCAGAGCAATATAAATAACAAAATCAAACCAGAGCAATATAGTAAAAACATGAATCTCAAAATTTAAAAGATCATAGTCTGAAAATATTCTGAAGACAACTGGCTAAAAGTAGTGAACCATAGCAGTAATTACAACACAGTAAAGAAACATTGTAGCAAATATGACAGGATAAAATAAGGACACACAAAATTCCCTTATCAGGTACCTTTGTTGCTTACAGCTTGTCCTCGAAATCAGAGAGCGGGGTCATCTGCTCCTTCAAACCCTTCCTCTTACGGATAGTAGTAACAAGGTTGTTTGCCTGTGATCCAGCTTCCAACGGGTCTGAACCCATCATGTCCCAATGATCAAACACACATTGAGGGAAGGCTTGACCTGAAGTAGACGCTCTCAAAGCACTAGAAAACCCAAATGATTCCACGACGGGGAGGTAAGCCTTGATGTTGTACAATGGAGTTCCAGGCCTCTGCATCTCCTCAAACACATGCCCACGCTTTTGATTCAACACACTGTAGATTCCACCAAGAGCATTCTCGGGTGCCTGGATTTCAACAAGATAGACGGGTTCAAGAAGACGTGGTTTGGCAGTAAGCTGAGAAGCATAGATAACCCTTCTGGCTGTTGGGATGACTTGACCACCACCTCTGTGAATAGCATCAGCATGGAGAACAACGTCACATACTTCAAAACAGATACCTCTCATATTCTCTTCTGCCAAAGCACCTTCTTTAGAAGCCCACTGGAAACCAGCAACCACTGAATCCTTGATTTCATTCAAATACTGGACTCCCTTACACATATCAACCACCATATTGGGACCGGTTGTTTCAGGACCAAAACACCAGATCTTCTTGGCAAGATCCTTGTCCCATCCAAATTCCTCTGACAAGATCTTGGAGCGAACCTTTGGGTCATCACGTGGACCAATTCTGCCATCATCTATAGCCTCAGCAAGTCCCTCCTCCAAGGGCCTGGCTTCCATGTAGAGACGGTTGTGCTTGTTAGGGGACTTGCTCATAACAGTGCGAGATGATTTCTCAAGGACAGTTTCACGGAAGGACACAACTGGATCTGAAACATTAATTTCAGCACCACCCATGAAATCTTCTTGCAAGTCCTTCAAACAAATTTCAAGATGAAGTTCTCCAGCACCAGCAATGATGTGTTCACCAGATTCCTCAATAGTACAAACAACCATAGGGTCAGACTTAGCAAGACGTTTAAGACCCTCAACAAGCTTAGGGAGATCAGATGCAACCTTGCACTGAACTGCAACACGCACAACAGGGGAAACAGAAAACTTCATGGCACGAATAGGGTGGGCATCAGTTTCCTTCTCATTGGTCAATGTTGCATTCTTGGTAATAAATTGATCCAAACCAACCAAAGCAACCGTGTTACCGCAGGGAACATCTTCAACAGTTTCTTGCTTTTTACCCATCCAGATAACAGTTCTCTGAACACTCTTGTTATACAAATCCTTCTTTTCACCAGGGACATAGTTGGGACCCATGATCCTGACCTTCATACCAGTAGAAACCTTTCCAGCAAACACACGACCAAAGGCAAAGAATCTACCTTTGTCAGAAGCGGGAATCATCTTAGAAACATAAAGCATAAGAGGGCCATTAGGGTCACAGTTCCTAATAGCATTAGCATACTGATCATCCAAAGGACCCTCATACAGATTCTCCACACGGTATCTCTGGGCCGTGTGAGGGGAAGGCAAATGAAAGATCATCATCTCAAGTAAAGCAGTAGCAGCAGGAAGCCAGCACTGCATGACACGCTTCATAAGAGCCTTGCCCATCAACTCTTTCTCCTCAGCCTTCATGGTAACACCAAGCTTTGCCAACATAGGCCACAGCTTATCTTTCTTGTCAGTCATGCACGTGTTGATAACTTGCTTAATTGGTTCATAACAAAACTGAACAAAACCACGCTTGCATGTAGCAGAACCAGTGCTCTTGGTAGTCCACTTCTTGGTTGCTGGGTCAAAAAAGTTCTCGCCCCACAGCCTTTCCATCATTTTCGATTCATCAACACCAAACTTGGAAGCATACATCTTCGCAAAGTTGGTAAGAGTAAATGCCCAACCATGGAGCCCAGCAGAAAATGCAACAGTACCTTTCTCAGGATAAACCATGACATCACCTAGAAGTGGGTCCTCATATGTAGCCATGATCACATTAGCGTTTTCAATAACCCTCTGGAAGGTTTGATATGCTTCTTCTCCATCAACTTGAAGCTCAAGGAAACACCTATCCATCTTGTTGACAGTCAGAACTGGTCGGATCCTTTCACCAAGAGCTTGACGAAGGACAGTTTCAGTTTGAACACACACACCCTCAATACAGTCTACCACAACAAGGGCACCATCAGTGATACGTAGAGCAGCAGTAACTTCAGAAGAGAAGTCAACGTGCCCAGGTGAGTCAATAAGATTGATCAAGTATTCATTCCCATCACGGTCTCCCTTGAAGGCTTTGAGAGCTGCATCAGTCATCTCATAGTATAGCGAGATGCCAGTGGATTTGATTGTAATACCACGTTCTGCTTCATCAGCACGGGTATCAGTCATACGAACATCACCAGCAACTTCTTGGGCAATAATACCAGCAGCAGCCACAAGTGAGTCAGTCAAAGTGGACTTCCCTATAAACATAAAAAGCAAGGTTAGCAACTGATTTAACCATTTCCATAATAAAACTAAGAAATACAAGTTAAATTAAGAAATTATATTCGCACAGTGGTATGAATAAACTATCTAGAAGAGCTGTTCCATTACCGTGATCAACATGAGCAATAACAGACATGTTACGAATGTTATGCTTCTTGTCCATAATGCCACGAAGCTCTTCAGCTGTAAACTTCACCTGCAGGTTGACATAAAGACCGGTATCAGTTAAACAATCTTTGCCAATGAAGTGAGAAAATGCAGATAAAGTATCACTTACCATTTTGCTAAGTTTTTACGACTCCAACAACAATCGTCTTAAATGCTAGTAAGAAAAAGAAAACCTGACAAAATAACAAACAATATAATTGTCAGCAACAGAAAATCACAGCTATAACAACTTCTACAACAACATATGATATGAATTCTAAATGTCATAATATAACCAAAAAGAACTTGATAACAATCATGTGAAGCATAAGTATTTCACAAATATAGAGCAGACACACGATACATTGAAACATAAAAGTCCATTCAGATAAATCACATCACAGATCATACAAGTAACTTGAAACATAAAAACAAATAGCAAGGGTCAGACACACAATACACTGAACAAATCATCAACGAATACTAATGGCGATAATACGATAGAAAACATATACAGAAATCCATTCAGATAAGTCACATCACAGATCATACAAGTAACTTGAAACATAAAAACGATTAGCAAAGAATGCATAAAATTTATATACATCACTGTATATTATGAGGTAACAGTTACTCTGATTGTGCAGTAAACTAAGTTGCTATCACACATTTATACAAAAATCTATAATGAAATATTTAACAGAAACCATCAATGACTACCAGTAACTAAGCATATATACATAGCATACATTATCATATATATAATCTAAACATAATAACTTCTGTTGATATCATAACAAATCACACTTATTTCAGCTAAACAAATCAATAACACACAAACATCAAATCGATCAAACACGCATAAGAAACATAACAAATATATCAAATGATTAAGCTCAATCAAGCATATTCAAAAAGAATATAAGTTAAACCGGCTTTACATACATTAACATATCAAATGATAATCAGCATACTGAATAAGATCATCATAAACACATACATACATACATATATATATACACACATATATATCAGATTTAATATCTATATATACTTGTATGTCTATGACATAGCGATGAATAGATAGCATGAAACATACAGCAATAGAAATAATAAAAAGTAAATAAAAAATAATCATCAAAAACAGTTCAAAATAGTAACAATTGATAACTATTATCAAAAAACAAAATCGTATTCATATATATATATATACAGAGCATCAAAAACAGTAAACAATCAAGCAATCTAAGTAACAAAAATAAATCAAAAATAATCATCGAAACAGATCAAAATAGTAACAATTGATAACTATTATCACAGACATATTTATATTCATACATACATACATATATATAATACAGAGTATCAAAAACAGTAGCACTCAATAACTATAATCAAAACAAAATCATACATACAGAAATATATATATATAATCAGAAACAGAATCATGTAAACATAGATATACATATATATATATATTTATGTTATATCGACGAAATAATAGCAGATCTGAATAGATAATAAGTTAAAGAAGAGGATTCATACCGGAAAATAGAAGAAAAAGAAATAGAAGGAGCGGCGGTATAGGAATGAGAGAAGAGAAGCTCTCTCAGTTAACCCTAAAACTTGAGAATGAGGAAATATTTATATGAGAGAGATATTATAGACAGAAAGATATTTTCATTTCGTCGAGTGGAATATTCGGCCTTCAATGAGGACCATCACATTTATGGGTTGGGCTTCTTCTTTTTTTTAGTATCGTAGCCCAATGTGAATCCAATTGTATCGTGGCCTGATTATTCTAGCTTGAATGACTTTTCATACTTGTGATCGAGATCAAACATATGAATATGGAAGTGATGGCGGGGTTATGATGTAATGGTAACGATGGTGATGGGGCGATCTATCTGACGGGTTCTGCTTCCGGATTTAAAAATTCGTCGAAAATATATCGAATGACCACTCTAATGAAAGAGCATGAAAATTTTTAAGAATATCCATATAATTTTTATAATTTATTGATGTACGGTTTTTGAGATAAAAGATTTTGAATGAATTAAAAAAATAAAATGATTTATGGAGGGAGAAAAAAAAATGATTGGTTGAAATTTGAGAAGAGAGAAAGGATATTATTGTTATTTTGGATAAATATAGAATAGATAGGAGAGACATTTTGGGAAAGTAAATGTTAAAACTTAAAATCAATATTGAAATTTTAAATTCAATGTTGAAAAACAAACATGAATTTGCTTTATAATATACGAGAAAAACTGCCCGCGCATTGCAACGGTGAGATGGTAGGGGTGATAGGTCATAGGAGGTGATAAGTCATAGAGTGTCATATCCAAATGCTTTATCCGTACAGGCTCCGCCCTCGCATTTCAAAATTCGTCGAAAGTATATCGAATGACATCTCTAATGAGAGAGCATGAAATTTTAAGAACACACATACAATATCTATAATTTATCGATATACGGTTTTTTAGATAAAAGATTTTGAATAAATTAAATGTATAAAATGATTTATGGAAGAGAGAGAAAACAATGAGTGGTTGAGATTTAAGGGTATTATAGCTGTTTTGGTATTCTGGAGCGCCTAAGTCGATAAATGGAGTAGGGATCATCATGACAGATCGACTTAAAGACTTTGTAGTACATGTGGAAAGACACAGGGATATGTTGATGTTGGTGAGATTAGTGATACAAGAGGAGACTATAAACGTGATCAGCGCGTAAGCCCCACAGTCGGGCTGGAGTGAGGGAGAGAAGAAGAGTTTTTGGGACTCACTGGATGAGCTCGTGAGGAGTTACCTGGATGACTAACGACTAGTTTTAGGAGGAGACTTAAATGGGCATATAGGAGTACAGTCAGACGGCTACCCGGGTGTACACGGGGGTTTAGGATTTGGTCGGAGGAATGATGAGGGACGCAGGATATTGGATTTTGCTACTGCGCATGACCTGGTAATAGCAAACTCGTTCTTCCGAAAGAGGAAATCTCAGCTGATTACCTACCAGAGCAGCGACAATAAAACGCAGATCGACTACTTCTTGGTGTGTAAAGGAGACTTCAGGGCTTGTAAAGATTTGCAAGGTCCTCCCTAAAGAGGGTTGCTACTCCCAACATAAACTGCTAATTTTGGATTTATTCTTGAGTAGACGAGCAACCAAGACAGAGAAGGCAGTAAGGCCAAGAATCCTTTGGAAATACCTTACGGGTGAAGCAGCAGAGACGTTTAGATCGACGACCAGCGCGAGGTTCTCATTAGAGATTCAAAACGGCGAGCATATGGATGCTGATCAGTTGTGGACACACTTGGCAAAGGGTATGAGGGAGACGGAAACAGCGGTACTAGGGGAAACAAGAGGGACAGGTAGTAAGCGGAAAGGGGGTAGGGAATCTTGGTGGATCAGTGAAGAGGTCCAGACCAAGGTTGCGACAAAACTTAGTTGCTTTAAAGAACTTATCAAGAGCAAGCAAAACGGGACAAATGAGGACTGGTCCTTGGCTAGGCAGAGATACTACGAAGCCAAGAAAGAGGCAAAGAAGATTGTAGCTATAGCAAAAGAAAGAGTGTACGAAGAATTGTATAAGAAACTAGACTTAAAGGAAGACAAAAACGATATATTTAGAATTGTTAAAGCAAGGGAGAGAAAACATAGGGATTTAGGAGACGTCATCTATATTAAGAATGAAAAAGGACGGAGCATTGTGAAGGTGGAAGACATTAGGAAAAGATGGGAAGAGTACTTCGCCAACCTGTTTAATAGAAGAGAGTCGGGGCGAAGTGAGGGAGGAATCGATCACGGTACTCACTCAGACATATGTTGCGACGACGACGATACTCCGAGGATCAGCCAAGAGGAAGTAAGGCTCGCCCTAAAGAAGATGGGGAGAAACAAAGCAACAGGTCCAGACCAAATTCCTATTGAGGCATGGAGATGCTTGGGAGATGTGGGGATAAGCTTGCTGACAAGCCTTTTCAACAAGATTTGGACAAGTGCAAAAATGCCAGAAGAATGGAGACTTAGCGAGGTCATACCTATCTATAAGAACAAGGGGGACATGCAGAGTTGTAACAACTATAGGGGAATTAAACTCCAAAGTCATACCATGAAGCTTTGGGAAAGAGTAATAGAGATGAGGCTTAGAAAGGTTACAAAGGTGGCAGAGAACCAATTCGGTTTTATGCCAGGTAGGTCGACAATGGAGGCTATTCATATCACCAGAAGCCTTATGGAGAAGTATAGGGAAAGACAAAAAGTGATACACTGTGCCTTCCTAGATTTGGAAAAGGCATACGATAGTGTACCACGACAACTGATTTGGAGGACGCTACAAGCGAAAAGGGTTACCGGGAGATACATTAGGGTTATTAGGGATATGTACGATAGGGCGAGGACCGGTGTTCGAACCCCTGTGGGGAACACGGAACTTTTCTCGGTAGATATGGGCCTACACCAGGGTTCGACGCTTAGCCCATACCTTTTCACGTTGATCCTAGACAAACTGTCCAGGGGCCTACAGGAGGAACTACCGTGATGTATGATTTTTGCCGATGACATTGCGCTGATAACGAGATCGACGGAGGAACTAAACCAGAGGCTAGAGAAATGGAGAGAAGCTCTTGAAGACCATGGTTTGTGCGTGAGCCGAGAGAAGACAGAATACCTTAGATGTGACTTCGATAACCAGGAGATAAGACAAAATGGGGATGAGGTTATTAGCATTAGGGGTCGCATATTGCGTCCGAAGGAGTCTTTTAGATACCTGGGATCAGTGATACACAAATCGGGTGGGATAGAAGAAGACGTAACACATTGAATCCAAGCCGGATGGATGAAGTGGAGAGCAGCTACGGGAGTCATGTGCGATAAGAGGATCCCGCTAAAGCTGAAAGGGAAGTTCTATAGAGTGGCTATTAGACCGACTATGCTATACGGGTCAGAATATTGGGCGATGACGAAAGCCCAAGCGGCTTGAGTAGAGGTAGCTGAGATGAGGATGTTAAGGTGGACTTGCAGGAAGACCTTAGCAGACAGGATCCCGACGGGAGTTTTTAGAGCAGAACTTGAAGTAGGGACCATCATTAACAAGCTAAAGGAAGAGCGCTTGAGATGGTTTGGCCATGTTAGGAGAAGGGATGAAACGGCACCACTAAGGAGAGCGGAGTCTATTCACGTGGACGGCATACGAAGAAGGGGACGACCAAAGATGAGGTGGGAGGATCGATTAGCGAATGATCTAATTGAACTTGGCCTGTCGGAGGACATGACGTCGAATAGGACGGCATGGAGAACTAGGATTAGAGTAGAATAGTAGGTTAGGGTAGGACTTTTGGGCGACCTAGATAGTCTTATTTTCCCATATTGCCTTGCCAAAGGAGGTTTGTGAGGGTTTGGCCTAGAGAAGTGGCTTAGCTACGCTACAGAGGACTTTGACGTGACAGGAAGAGTTATAGGTAGATGGAGGTGGAAGTACGGAATTCCGAATGCGTTAGAGGAGCTTCCAGGTAGAGGTAGTGGAATGCGAGGGTAAGGCATATGGGTTTTAGATTAAGTAGACTTTTTATTTAGACTTTGGTTCTCTGTGACCTTTCGTAGGGGTTTTTGGCCTTGAGTCTCGAGAGGCCTAAACCGATGGGGGAGGTTACTCTTGTGTTTGTTTCCCCCAAGATGGCTGTCGGAGGACATGACCAATGAGAGTTTATCTAGAGGACTAGGGTTTTAGGACTAGTTTATTGGTTTAGAAGAGCAGGTGAGAGGATTAGGATTAGGATAGCTAGGTGGCCTAAGGTCCTTTTTTCTATAGGTTGTTTAGAAGTAGTTACTGCCTTGGCTCAATCGGGATCTTTTCAAGTTTTGTCATTTCTTATTTATTTGTATGTTTGTCTTGTTGTTTCCCACTACTTGTTCGAGTTACGTATTAGTTTGCTACTTTTATGTTGTTTAATATGCCCAATATGGTTGCTTTCGTATTTGTATTGTCAAACATGTTTCTAAGATATCGGTAGGACGCATGAGTGATAAACGTTCGACCCGCATAGTAGCCGGACCCAGCAGACAGGTATTTCTTCTTTTTAGATTCTCGGCAGACAGGTATGATTTTCTAAATATTTCTCTTTTTCCGTCTTGCACTCCTTTGTGGCCGGAGGTCCCTATGGAAGCAATCTCTCTACCTTTGTGTAGAGGTAAGACTGTTTACAGCTTACCTCCCCCATACCCCGCGCAGAGATTGAGTCCTGTTGTTGTTGTTGTATAGATATATTAGTTAAGAGTGTTTAAATTAGTAAATAAAAGAGAGAGATATTTTAAGTATTTCAAATCATGAATTGATATTTTTAAAAAGGACAAAATTGATAAATATAAAAGTATAGAGTATACATATAATCAATTAAACAAATCTTACTTTATTACTCAAAAACTCATGAAACACATTAATAATACCCCATTTGTGCTTGACAATGGAATTACATCACATTACATTACAAATTGCACCCCCATATTTTTAAACCCCGTATCACTATTTGGATTTTGTCATATCAAATTCTGTTTCGCTTTTTTTGGTTTTTTGTATAATCTTTTTGTGAATAGTAACTCGTCTGCATAACGAGTTGCTATTCGTTCATGTTACACCTGGTACCACTATTCGGCTATTACCACATCGCATATCTTTCTTTTCTACTACGGTTTGCATTTTGGAGTTTTTTTTCATACTATTTTCCTTTTGAGTCATCCAAACTTTTTGCGACACATCCTATACCACTACTTAAATTTTGCTATATCGCATCCACTTGAATTCTCAACTAATATATTGATGTTTATGCCGTATCATATCCCGTTCGAGTTTCTACTAAGGAATAGTTTTGGTTTCTTGCACACTTTTAAATAAACATATTTATGACACAATGATATTTAATTAAGCGGTTAAAGGTTCAATGTAAGTAAACTAAAATGATGTAGCCGTTTCAATAAGATGATTGAGGCCTCGCGTTGTGAGATCCAAAAATTTACTAATTTAACATTAAAAGATATTTAAATATTTATTATATATAGACAATAGTATTCAATCATTGTAAGTACTAACCCGAAATCTACAAATACTTTAAGGGACTCAGTTTCACCAAATCAAACAAAGAGCAAAAATTTGACCAAATCGAGAGTACTGTATGAGTTGCCCAAAACATAAAGTTTAGTTGATTCGTATGCTGAACCTTGCGATATGACATCAAGCGTATCTTTAGGACTTTAGGCACCAAGGTTTTTTTTATTTCACTTGTTTGTATACTTGAAATATGTATCACATATTCTTTCACAAACTTTGACTTTTAAGGAAAAGTAAGGTTAAAACTGCAACCTCCAAGTCGTAAAGAAAAATCGATGGTGTTCTCGATAAATTCAGCCACATTTCTTACAAGGAAATGCCAGATTAAAAATTGTCAGTAAATAACATTTTAACATAAAAGAATCATGCAAACGAATAATATATGAATTCCTGTATCAAATCACAATTAAGAAATGGAAACTAAAGTAGTTCGTTTTCTTTCTATACGGAATCTAAAAATTCCAAATTAATTATATATCATAAATCCCAGATATTAATTCCACTTGATAACAATTTTATTTATCTTAATTTGTAATTTGTATACGTTAAGGTACTAAAATTTTTCTAGAAAAAATGAAACAACTAATAACTTAACATGTTTCAGCTCCGTATTTCTGCAAAATACATGCAATTCTTATTTTTCGAAAAAAATCCTGATACATTAACATGCGCAATAAGTCAATACTAGAAAATCCCTTCGGCTTTATTTAATTAAAACTTGTGTGGGCTTTTAATTAGACAATTAGTCGCACAATGTTAACATGCCTCATATCGACATATGGTTGGCTTAGGCGACATCTCACCTATTTAATTTTATGTGTGCAAACTAGCTACTTAAACATTGCTGGCCTAGCCAGTCAATCAATTAATCTCAATGGACATATATGTTTTTTGAACAGCAAATAATACAAAAGATATGGCCAATGTATAATAATAATGCTTGAAGATCTCTCTCTTTAATTAATTTCTCAATATATCAAGATTCATCTCATCTTTGCTTGCTTTTTTATAGGAACAATAAGGCCGACGTCGGAATGGATGGGCTAGCTACGCATGGATCTGACAAGCAGGTTTCATGATTCTTGCTAATCATTTAATTTTCAGGTGATCGATTTTAATTATACGATCATCTTTCTATCTTCGTTTATCTTAAGTTACGTACAACTTAACGTGTCATGTATAATGTCTCGCAAGTATTAATTAATTAATTTGTCCCAAATGTGTTTGTGATCCTTTTGAGGGACGTACGTTTAATTTAGCGTATGGTTGGGTCGAGTATATAATTAAGTATGTTTTACATTCAATACACATCACATATATACAGGTCAATTAGATGCATATGCTTTGGTTTTCATTGCTGCTGGACACTATATATATATGTACGTGTATCTATGTACTAATGAAAATATTTCAGTATAAATTAGCCCATTGTTTTACTTTAAGATCAATATCCCCCAAATAACATATGTACAATTTAATTCAAGATTATATATCCTGATCATCGACTGGGTAGAGTAGAGATTATTAGTAATTTCTCTCAAAAACTTTAACCGATAAAAATCTAACAAAGAAGTTTACATGGCTATGACTATATATATATATATATATATATAGGGATGAGAATATAAGGCTGTTAGGTACCTAAGCTTAGATGTCGGACACTCACATATTAATTTTTTAAACCATAAAATTTATGTGGCCCAGAGATTTATTCATTAAACAATAATAATTAAATATTAGTATGTGAGGGGTTCCACACCTAAGCTTAGGTGTCGGACAACCTTATATTTCCTTTTCCCATATATATATATATATATATATCCAAGTTATTTTAGGACCAATGCTTATTTTAGGACCATTAAAACCAAATCTTAATCATTCATTTTTCACCATCTCTGACATATGTATATGCTTGTTGAATAATAATCAAGTACTATTGATCCAAAAACTTGATATTTTCTTGAACAATATTGAAATATTAAAACTTAATTTCTCTTGATTAATCATATCATATGCAGTATATATATATCTTGTTAAAAGAATTATACAAATAATGTAAATAAAATCATATCATATCAATATATATTATTACTTCTAGAAAATGAATATATGCAATACCAATGGATTCTAATAAAAGGTCAGCTACAAAGCTTGTGCATATATAATCAGCTAGCAATTGTACAAAATAGCTTTATATATAAAGCTTATGTATATACTATCAATATATATGATCTTAGAAACTTGTAAAGACATATGTCAGTAATATTGGTTATACTTTACAACCCCAAAAAATATATATCATCATGAAATGGTTGCAGTGTATAGCTATCTAGTTGATACAAAGTCTGTATATATATATATATATATATATATGATTTTCCATGCACAATAATATGCATAAAACCCTGCATTAATGACTACATGAAGAAAAAAGGATCACCAACAGAAAACTGATCCACGGCTGATCTCAAATCGTCCCATTCTCCAGTCTTAACAAACTCGTTCACATCAGCTAGACCCGAAAAGCTGGAGCATGATGCCGATGTAGATTGTGGTAGATCAGAGGACGTCGTGGCAAGCTGTTGATGACCTTGATGAATCATCAAGTGGTAATTCGTCTGATCATGGTAGTATTGGTGTTGGTGATGATGATTATGAACGAAAGGTTTCTTTTCGTCGATTTGAGGAGTTTGAAAGCTAATGTAACTTTGCATATCGTAATCAGAATCTCCGCTACTTGTTTGATCAACCACCGGCTGATGTGATTTTTTGGTAGACGCTTCTTTCCATTCGGGTAAGGTTTTTTTGCAGCTTGGAGATCTTTTTAGAATTCTACACAATGTCCAAACTTCCTGCATACACACGTACAATGTGCTTCATGTAATAAGTCTCTTGGTTACATATGTACAAAAGAAAAACTCCAAATGTTGTAGAATGTATAATTTCATTTCAATATGAGTTTTGTCGTGTTGATAAAATCGTTAATTTTTTATTAATACCAAAATGTTAAAACCTTAAGAGCCGTTTGGTTCGCAGAATTTATGGAAATATGTTGGAATGAGATTTAGAATTTAATATGTTAACTAAACATAACAAGGAAGAAAATTCAAATTCCATTCCACCAGATTCAATTCCCATAAATTCTGGGAACCAACCGGCCCTTTAGCGATCACTTTGATTCCGAATTCAAAAACCATATTGGACAAAAGTGAATGTACGTTGCTGACTACATTCGGCGTATGAGAAATCATTTTAACCCGAAATGAAGTTAGTTAGTTTAGTTGATGTACTTACAGCGTCTTGAAGAGATTTATCGTCTATTTGTTTGCCGTTTTCATTGTCTGAAAGAGGAGGAGGAAGACGAAACTCATGCATCATCCATTCGGTTTTGGTCCCTTTACCAGCACTACCACGGTAATAAACAAGAGACTTCTTGAGGCCTATGCAGACTGTTCCGTCACTTGAGTAAATCGGACGATCAATGCCAGTAGCTTTCCAGAAACCCGATCCAGTCACTCTGTTAGGTCTTATGCTGTTCCTATACTTCCTTCCTCTTCTGCAAAAGAAGTACCATTCTTTCTCTCCACTACTATTACCTTCTGCATATACACACCATTTCAAAGCAAGCATTAATATATATAGAAAACATCAAACTTATATTATTCAATGTGTTTGATTAGATCTTAATTTATTAGCTAGCTAGCTAGAACAACAAATATATTCCATTGATCGATTAACACGATATTTTTGAGCCGTAAATTGTAAGACATGAAATAAGTAGAGAACTGATCTCTGTGTTTGTAATTGCTTTTACGTTTCATGTTCTATCGTAATAGAATAAAAATTTTCTAGCAAAAAACCCTACTAACTAATGATATGTACTTATAATATATCAACCATATATATAGTTGACCAAAGTATATATGTAATTTCTCTTTTATGACAATAATTCTAAAAAGCCCTAAGTTCAATCTTCTCTTTTTATTTCTTTTTTCGCAGGATCAAGTAAGAAAAATATATATGCATGTATAGTTAATTAGCTAGCTAGCTAAGGATAAAAAGTTGAATCATATACTTGGAAGATCCCATGGATCGTATTTGTAGATGTCGATCTCCTTGATAAGTTCGATACTAAGTGGTTTCTTCTCAACTTTTCGAAGCAGATAGAATCCGACGAGTTCTTCATCCAACGGATGAAATCGAAACCCTGGAAGAGGTATGTCTTCTTCTTCATCAACTAATTCTGTAGTATTATTATTTATATTAGTGTTAGAAAAGTTCATATTCAGCTGCTTGTGAGTATCCATAGATTCTTCTAATAACTTTCTATATGTGGAGTACTAGCTTTTGTGAGTTTGTATAGAGGAAACCTTCTTCTAATTTGTATGTTATTTGTAGTGAGATTGTATGTGAAAGGGCTTTGAGGAGTATATAAATCAACTGATGAATATTTCAACTTAGTCAAAGTCATGTATATTGACTTGTTGGTTGTTTTATGGACCCACAAATCTAAAGCTTCTTCAAACTTATATAGTCTTTGGTCATTTTTTCACCCCACAAGCTACATATATTATTGGAATTGGGATTAAGATTGAGATAATTGATATAGAGATTGGGATAATATAGGCATATAGCTAGCTCATGTTAATGTTGTTTACTTTTATATATATGTATTTTATATTTTATGTATTTATAAACCACACAAATGTAGTAGTAGTGTTCTTGGGTATCTATCTCATTTCTTTCTACTTATTTATTTGACACACACACATATATATATATATATATTATATTATATATAAATTTGTTTTGGATAGCAAATATTAGACATGCATTCTAGCAAGTTGCCAAAGGAAAAAGTAAATCACTCACATATATGGTGGTTCTGAAACCGTCAAAAATTTCACCTTATATTTGACCTTCATTAGATCAAACGGAAAAAGGGAAATAGTCAGAGATTTCATCATATATCTGACCATCATCTAGCTCAACAGAAAAGGAAAATAAAAACTATATCTTGTATATTTATACTATATAATGTTACATCGATCTTTACCTTTTTTCCTGTTGTAGAGTCATTTAGTGAGGCTGATAACGAATTGGCTATCATTTTTTTTACTAGACAATATTGTTTACTGTCTAATTACATAATTCTAAGGCCTTGACATTTTGGGGTTTATGCGACTTGGATAGGAAAAATGTTGACTAATAATATTAGTCCAGAAGCTAGCTAGGCATCAGATATATATAATTTTTAGGTGTATGAGCTTTGCTCTTCCAAGATATATATAATTTTTTTCAAATACTACAAGCTAGAATTTTTAAAATATGTATTAAGTTACATGGTTAAACTAGTTAAACTAGTTCAATTCATTCATATATATGTACAACAACAACATTGATCAAATGATAAAACAAAAAACCCGATAAACTAGCTTACTGTTTATATGTAATGAATTTATTCGCATATATCAAGTAAAAGAAGTATTAAATAATAATAATAATAATAATAATAATAATAAAAAGCAAATTGCACATATTACATAGACTTGTTTCCAAGGATCTAGCAAGCTAGTATTTACCAACAACTACCTCTTCCGTTTCATTTTAATTGTCCTAATTTGACTTTTGAAATGTTTTTTTTGGATGAGGATTTCTAACTTTATTGGTAGAGTTGTTAATCTTAACCTTTGAATTAAAATCAAGGGTCAAGATTCAAAGAACATCTTTGAATCTTGACCTTTGATTTCAATCCAAAGGTCAAGATGCTTTCAATTTACCCTTAAAGTTATTTATAACTATAACTTTAAGGAATCCTCATCCGTGTTTTTTTAATTTTACTGTAAATATCTTTGTTTATATTACATATTAGTTAATGAAACTTATATTAATGAGATGCATATTTAAAATTCAATCAATCCATTCATATATTTTATGATGTCAAGTGTTATAGAATATCAACAAAAATAATATTTACGGTTAAAGTTGAAGACAAAAGATTTGGCAATTCATATTTGGACAATCAAAATGTAAGGAGGAAGTAACAAACTAGTTAGCTACTTTAATAAACCATATTTATCTTGCTTCATGATCCGTTGGGATAAAAAGATGTCTTTCTTTCTTACAAACATGAGGTGAATATCTCTTATATTCTCTTCTCTTCTTATATAAATAAAATAAAATTATTTTTAGAAGTCTTTTTTCTATGTAGCATTCAAACATTTTTTTCTAAACTATTTTTTAAATGTCATAATCATTTTTCTTTTCTTTTAATATATTTTTTATTAGACCTTATGTAATCCCTTTCTTTCATATTATATCCGTCTCATTTTAGTTGTCATGTTGTCTAACTTTGACCGTAAATAACTTTGTTTGTACTATATAGTAGTTGATAAAACTTATATGAATGAAAAGTACATTAAAAACCCAATTCATTCATATATTTTATATCAAGTGTTACATGACACAAACAAAGTTATTTACGGTCAAAGTTAGTCAACATGACAACTAAAATGAGACGGATGAAGTATTTGTCTAACCTTAATTTTTTTTTAATTAATATGAAAAATGATCAACTTTATCTTAACTCTTTATTTTTAAATCCATATCTACCATTGATTTATCTTAGTTCTTTCACTTTTTCATCACCTTAATCGGGTTTTATATATTAATGTTCATCTTTACAAGTATCTTGCTATCTCAACATCAAATTATAATGTATCAACAACAAATTACATACATATTTCCATATACTTTTTGGTTTGAACTTTTTAATTAAGCGGCCGGATTGAACCCGGGTTAATTAGCTAGTATATTATTAAAACAACATTGTTTTTAAAAGTTATTTAAAAAAAATGAAATGGCAAGCCCTCATCCTTTGCTAGCATAATTTTTAGAAAGATATGACATCATAATTTTTATATTTTTATTTTGGGTTAAGTCAACGTACTTTCCTTCTTGTACATGGTTGACCATCAAACCCGAAAACTAAACTGTATGACCAATATACTTTTCAAATTTGTACACGGTTGACCAAAAGTTTACCGGTTGACCGGTGATAGCAGGTTAAATGCATTTTTCTTTAATAAAATTATGATGTGGATATTACGTGGAAAAAAATTAATCACCAGATTACCAACGAACTTTTCCAAGTTGTACATGGTTGCCCAACAAACTTGTAACATTTATACATGGTTCACCAATTGTTGACTGGTATACCGGTTAATATCTTTTTAGGTGATCAGGCAATGCCGTGGACTATTTAAAAATATGATATGAATTCCGAATTGGCAAATATATATATAAAAAAATCATATCCCGTCTATGTTAAGGATGTTAGATAACAAAGAAGACATAATTCAGTTTAGGGTTCAGACCAACTGGGGGAAAGGAGAACGAACATTTGATTCTTATATACAACTTTGGTGATTCGGAATCCATATCTTTTATCATTAGTCCATGTCATTATCAACTAAGTGTCACGTCACCTAAAAAGAGTATAATTGATAAATATGCAGGTCATGAATTGGTGAACCATGTACAAATGTTACAAGTTTGTTGGGCAACCATGTACAACTAGAAAAGTTCGTTGGTAATCTGGTGATTAATTTTTTTCCACGTAATATCCACATCATAATTTTATCAAAGAAAAATGCATTTAACCGGCTATCACCGGTCAACCGGTAAACTTTTGGTCAACCGTGTACAAATTTGAAAAGTATATTGGTCATACAGTTTAGTTTTTGGGTTTGATGGGCAACCATGTACAAGAAAGAAAGTACGTTGGTCATCCAGTGACTTAACCCTTTTATTTTCTTATCGTTTTTTTTACCCTAAACTCAATGTTTACTTTCTTTAGCTATCTCAAACTCCCATCCCTTTTCTATCCTCATATAAATAATTTTTAAAATATAAATACAATGATAAGTGAATATCATCAACATTAACATTAAACTTTTTTTTTGTTCAAAATTCGAAGTTTTCAAGTTTTTTTTTTTTTCAAATATCGATCCGAAATTTTTACGATAGATTAACGGAAAATGTCCAAGTTAGAACCGATTTAACTTTGGGTTTGATTAACTAGTGTATATAATTATATAAATTTGAACTCAGCTCTTTAATTACATTATGAAACTGAAATAACCACGTATTATATGAGAACTTATGCTAATTATTAAGTGCATGTATGGCATCAGTAACATATACTGTATCACGTATGACTTGAATATATATGCCATTTTAGAATGTCAACAAAAACTTTGTCAAATAATTGAACAGAAGACAAATAAATGAAAAAGGAGTAATTAATGGTTTGCTGAGTTCTGAAATAGTCAACGATTTTTTCTTTTATAAAAGGTGTGAATCATTTGCTCGCAACAGGGATCTAGCTTACATTGTCTTAACTGAATCTACGCTAGAGAGCCCCCTCACTTTCAATACCTAGTAGGAGGAGAAACTCCTAACTAAACCGCTCGAAGGCACGACATTTAATTGGGATAAAACCTTGCCCCCTTTGCAGGACTTAAATTTACTTCACTGGAGGACTTTATTGTGAAATTTCTTCAAATGTCTAGCATGAAAAGCTGGTTGAGCTATTATGATTTCATCTTATATATTTGACATCCATGAAGCTCAATATGTATAAAAGGATATTATACATCATAATAAAACTATAGAAAATGTTTAATTAGAAAAAGTACCTAAATATAAGTTTTTTTATATTAATATATTAAATCAATCTAATCTTTTCATTTCTCTACTAATTTAATCAATTGATTGTTTTATAACTAATTTTACTAAATAATCATTCACTTTAATGAATACTAGCATGATACTCACGCGTTGCGACAAATACAATTGACATCACAAAATCATCTGAAGTACACCTATTTTTCCTTAAATGGAACATGTTTAATTAAATCAGAATGCTATACATATACTAACAAGAGGTTAGTTGTGTGTGTTCAAGAAGTATGAAATAAGGAAGGTACTAGATTTTAGGCCTGTGTCTAATACACTTGGCTTACGACGTTATTAATATTGGTGATAATTTATTATAAATTATAATTTAATATACTATTTTGAGTAATAAAAACTTGATCTAGATATCAACACTTAGAGTTATATATTAAAAAAAATTTTAAAAAAATTGTTTTATGATAGAAAACAAAAAAAGTGTAAGTTAAAGTCAAAATTGAAAATAAAAGTCAGCTTTAAGAAATCGAAAGCTGTGATTGATCGATAAATTATTAGAACAACTGTACTTTAGTATATTAAAAAATAAGTATAAATTCGTCATATGTAACTTTCAATATTTAGGAGAGAGAGTATTATTTTCTTTATAAAGGAATATAGATACACTATTAAATCTAGGTAGATAACCTCTCACAATTTATGAACAATTATTAATGACCGGTTTTCTTTTTAATATTCATGAAAATAAGATTTTTGTATAGCTCAATTGTATATTGGTAATGTTGACGAGACATGGAGACCATAGAGTCCGGTCTTCACAAAGGAGATTTTTCCAATTAAATAGTTTCCTCCGATTAAATTAGGTATGTGTATATTGTTTCCTAATATATATATATACACTAGTGCTCAGTAGTCTCAAAATATATCAATCAAATATCACAACTTAATCAATACGAAAGTTAAAGAAGAAACATATGAAAATTAACTCCATATAAATATTGATTTCAGTTTACATTTGTTTTCCAACTTTAGTTAAATAAAAAATTTGCACGTTAAATTTAAACTTATTACAAACACAAACAACAATTTTTGACTATACGATTTAGAGTTAAGCTCAACAAAAAAAAGAAACAAAAAGAAAAACAAAAAGTGTACAATATATAATTTGAATTCAATGTTAAGTACTAATAATAATGATTAAACATGAACAATGTATATAAATAAAAATCTTTTTGGTAATCGATCGTAGTTTTTTTTTGTCGTACGGTTTTTTTTTTTGAAAATATGTGAGAGTTTTTTCTAAATGATATGTAATAATAATAATAATCATAATGAGTTTTTTTCTAGATCGTAGTCTTTTTTTTGTCGTAATTTGAATTCAACCAAGTATTTATAGAGATATTTTTAATGGATTAAGTTGATCATTAACAAAGATGTCACCATTTTGTTGACAATAATCCAACCGCACATGACCCTTAGCTAGGCATTCCAAATTACTCCATCCCGGATCCCAAAAATAACCCGATAATTAGCTCATCTATAAACATGACCGACAAAATATATTGATAAAAGAGAAATGTTAAATACAACGTGCATTAAACAACTTGTACTTTTTTATATTAAAAGTCCACTTCTTGATTTTCATGGTAAATGTATAAATAATTTATGCACCTTAAACACAGTCCTAAATGCCTTATTTAGCAAACCCCTTTATAAAATATGCTTGCCTCAAAAATCGAAATCTTGTTTCCAAGTAACAAGTCTCCACTTATTGACGAACTCCATGTCGATCGAGTTAAGTCCCATCTTATCTTATGTTAATCTTTTATTATACTAAAGCATAGTTGCTCCAATACTGATCACAGCTCTTGATGTTTTAAAGTTGACTTTTGTTTTCAGTTTTGACTTTAATTTACACTTTTTTGTTTTCAATCACAAATATACACTTTTATTCAATAATTTTAATATATTAAATAGATAATAATAGCTAATATATATCTAATAGAATAATAGTTAATATTTATCCAATAGAATAATAGTTAATATTTATCCAATAAAATAATATCTAATATATATCCAATTGAATAATAACTAATATATATCTAATAGTATGTTCTATCATATATCTAATAGTATGTTCTATTATATAAACATAAAATTAATTAATTAAAAAATAAAATTTGATATAAATATATTAACATTTTAAGAACAACTTCGATAAACATATTTGTAAAACATATTTCAATATAAGACTCAAAGAGTTGATATATATAGATTAATTTTTTTATTACTCAGAATAGTATCTTATGTTTTAAAATATAATAAATTAACATCTAATATTGATAATGTCTTTCGATTTTCTCTAAATTTTAATTTTGACTTTTATTGTAAAATTAGATATAATTACACGACTAATTCTATACCTAAAGATATATATTACATTTTTAAAAAGTTATTAAATTTTTATAGCAATAAATGTCGACTACACTCCTATCCATATGTATAAATATTATATTAGAATTAGATAATTACAATTCAACTAAAAGATAAATATTAAGTCATTAAAAAACTATTAAAAATTTACGGTAATATTTTATAAACAAAATACAACATCCTAACTTCAAATCAATATGAATTTCATTCAATATTCATGCTCTATCTCAATAAAAAAAACACAATTTCCTCATTTTATATATATATTAACTTTCTGTATTAATAATGTTGACAGTTAATTGGTATCAAAGCATTTAGCATTAATAATATCGTAACCCCCGTGTCCAGTGTTTGACATGGGGCTAAAATCTAGTATATACTATAAGACAGTTGAACTAATAATTTATTAACCAATCAAATCGCTCAATTTCATCAAATTTATTATCGCTTAGGTCATCATTTAGATTAACTATAAATTAAAAATCCTAATAATCATTATCCAGATATATTATTATATTAGTATTTACGAGTATATTAATTTATATAAAAAAATCTCATTAATTTACTTTTTTTTTGTTTTTCATCAATAATTTACACTTTTTAGCCTTGAATACTTAAATTATATTTATTATTATATACATTAACTATAAATTAAAAATCCTAATAATGACAATGACGAACCTGTGAATATTGTACTACAACTTGCAAAGTATAACACTTAGAACCGTATATATTTAAAATTATAACTTTTTATTAATTAAATGTATAAAGATATAATATTGATAATATCGTAAACTCCGTGTTTAATATATAGGTCTAAAATCTAGTTTACTATTAAATCGTGTATAACATGCATGCTTAATTTTTACCAGGTTAAGATTAAGGAGAAATTCTTTTAAGCTTAGTACGTTAAAGTTACTTAGTTGTCGCCTTTGGCTAGCTCGATTGCCCCTTGGCATGTCTTTTCGTATAAATTATATACAATCACATAAGAAAAATTAAAGTTACATGATTTTAATACGCTAAACAAAATCAATACGTCAAGTTAGTGACATATATGAAAGTTTTTTAAGTAAAATGAAATGATATAGCGGATTATAAACAAAGCATCTGGATTTTAACAAAACAAAATTATAAACAAAGCGGATTATATCATAATCAATACGCCAAGTTGACATAGGCATAAATCATCTGGATAGTCAAAATTTGACAAATATAAATGATTGATTTTATGTGGTTTTGATCCATTCAAAATTTTTATGGTTGATTGTCTGTCCTTAATTCCTAATATCTACTACTTGGTCAGCAAATGTGTCTCCTTTTGGCTTTATATAGACGAACTTCCTATATGTGATGCTTTTCTTTCCATACTTTATAGAATCTTACATCTGAAGACTTTACTAAAACAAGATATATTGTATCACCACAAGATTTAATTTAATAAACACAGAGACTTGACTCTAAGTATGGAATAATTTATACAAAGATCCAAAGTAGATAAAGAACATTTGATTCAAAATAGAAAAATTAAACAAAAGTCATTAGAACCTCCAGAAGAACTACAATACATTGATATTCAATCGATGCTTTCATCATGGAAGTCACTATCGAGTGACAAGATATCATCGTCGAGCCAATTAATTATCAAAGTAAACATCGAAAAGTGAATGGACATTTTGATTTGTATTTTGTCTTTTTTACTCTTATATATTCCCGTCAAGAAAGCATCAATGATTTAGTTAAAGTACATAAGATCTTATATATATAGCACCAATATTAGAAACGAAACATGCTAGTGGTTCAAACTGTGAAGTTCAAAGTTTAATCTCTGGCATGAAGTACTATTAAGATTATTTGGTGTAGCAGAGTAAAATACATGTGTTGTTTTTATTAGGGGGGGGGGGAGATTTCATATATACCCAATTTTAAGACCTTAATTACATATTTACCTAACTAAAATTAATAATTTCATATTTGCCTAATACATAATTCATATTATTATTAAGTTATCCACCAATATATTATCTAAAGATTGGAGGAAAAAAAAACTAAAATATTATCTAAAGATTGGAGGAAAAAAAAACTAAGTCTCTCCAATTAGTAATCTCGTAATGTCATCTTTTTATACCATCTTGGTAGTTGACAATTAAGATCACCATTCTTTTTTCAACAATCTCTGATGTGAGATACATAGATTTTTTAAAATTATAAATTGCCTTGGCTAACTCTTACGAATGCATCGACCATTTTTTTGAAGTTGATGTAGATGAACTAAATTGTGCTTGCCACCATTATTTGCACTACATCATTTCATGCTTGAAACTAATGTTTCGCCAATCATTATAAAGGAGTTGAGAACCTTAAATCTTCATAATTTGCCAAACATCAAAACTGTTAGAGACCTCGTGAGAAGCATCAAAACGTAATTTATTTGCCAAACAATTTTCACACCAATTCGTAAACAACATGACCAAAATGTCCATTATAGGTGAAAGGAAACTACTAATTAATGTTAACAATTTCAAACTTGATGTAGCGAATAAAGATACTAAAATGATGTGTATAATAGTTTTGATCATACATAACAATTATAGATCCATCATAATTGTTTACCAATAAACTAAAACATGATTGAGTTGTTCTTGAAACGACATGTGGCGTAATCCTTGATCGACACATTCCTTTTAATTAATTAATTTTATTAAATTATATATTTTTTAATTATATATAGATTCAATTTCCTTATTAAACTTAGAATTAAACTCTAATTCTTGGCTTATAGATACAAAATATATTATAACCTAATTTGATTGATCGTTTTCTCATTAATAAAATTGTCGCTTTTTTTTCTCAACTCCTATAACTTATAGTCTTATATTACTTATAATAAGTTATTATGAAGACTTCAAAAATTTTAATATACAATCCGAAATCACAAGGCTATTTGCTGTCATCCATTATGCTTACAAGTTCCGATTTTGATGTGATTGAAAAACTCTAACTAAACATATATTATGCTTATCAATACTGTCTATTATAATTTAACTTTGATCATCGGTTTACTTTAGGCACAATTTAATTCATACTCACGAATCATGTATAAGGCATATTCGAATTTCTTTATAATACATTCTATATAGCTAACGTGCATCGTACGAGTATTAAGACCAGTACATAAATTATACATTATATTACTTGTATTTGTTAGTGTATGACTAAAAGTTATATAGGTATAAACACAATTATTATTATATTTTTATTCAATACTAGCTTTTAGACCCGTGTTAAATACACGGGTTTTACAACACTATTACTATAAGAATTAGTATATTGAACAAAAACAAAAATTATACGTTAAATGTACATATATACATAAAAAATAATTTTATTTTCGTTAGTCATGATAATTAAAAACAATAAAAAGTAAAAGTAGAAGTTGGTTCGTAAAATTTTCAATTATTTTGTGTGTTGTGATTTTATTTGTAGGGTTCAGTTTGTATAAGAATAATCTGTATCATAAATACAGTTTGATTCCAATTAATAATAACAACAATGATTATCCTAATTATAGTCTGATTACAATTACTAATAACTTTTAACTATATTTTGTTATTGGATAGACATTATGCAATATATATTAATTATTTTTAAATTGAGTTAAAGTATAAATTGGTGATGAAAAACCAAAAATGTAAATTGATTTAGAGATGTATTGACTTAATTAACTTGGAGAAATTGGAGACTGTGATTAGTCGATTGAGGTTAAGTAGTATATATTAAATTGGAGATGTAATAAGACTTGTATTTATTGTACATGGATTTAAAAGTCATGTATGTATTACTCATCTTAGAAATATTCTAGAGGACTTGACTAAACGGCCATCCAAATTAGAAGCTCAAGAACAAAATCCGTTTTTTTCAAAGCACAGTATCTCCGAACAAAACAAGGATGGTTTATTTAACCTACTTAAAAGTGTAGGAATGTGATATTAATCAAATATCTCATCTCACAATAACTATGCCAACAAGAATGTAGTCAAAACTTTACAAGCAATATGTGGTATTTGTGTATGATCTCATGTGTATGATCTCATTGTTACCCAGTCCGATATGTGGTATTCGTGTAGATGCAAAAAGAAACAAATTTCTTGGGTTGAATGGCTTAATTGTCTTCTTCTTGTTCCATAGTTTTGTCGTGTTCTTTGAGGCTTATATTTGTAATTTATTTGTACTCTTGTACTTTTGGGTTCTTTAGTACTTTGCTAGTGGCCTTTTATTTTAATATATTACCGTTCTAAAAAAAAACTTTACAAGCAATAAAACAAACAAGTACTTCCGATAATCATCGTTACTAAGATTGCGATTAAAACTTTTAAATAGAAGCTCTATCCATAATATAATAAAAGCAAAAATTTTTATATTATTATTAAAAGAATTAAGAGATAGTGATTAAACATATTGATTACAAGAAGAGTTTGATATTTTCATCAAACACTATTAATACATGTACTATATTTATGTATTACTGATTTATACAACCAACTGTAAAGCTTATACATTTTAATACATTCATTAAAAGTGATGGCACAGTATCAATACTCCTTTACAAGGGACCGAGGGAGGGGGGGGGGGTCATTTAGTGCTCAGGCCCGTCCATTAGACGGATAGTCTCATGATATATAAAAATCTTATAATAATTGTGAAACAAAAAATGTATGACCAATATTACAACTTAATAACTACAAAAGTTAAATAAGAAACATATGAAAATTAACTCCCATATAAATATTGATATAGTTCACCCCTTTTTTTCAACTTTAGTTAAATAAAAAGTATATGACCAATATCACAACTTAATCAATACGAATGCTAAATAAGAAACATAAGAAAATTAATTTCATATAAATATTGATTCCAATTTACCTTTTTTTTTCAACTTTAGTTAGATTAAAAGAAAAACAAAAAATGTATAGTATATAACTTGAAAAATACATACCAATTCATCAACAAAGACCATCTCGAACGTTTTGATTTTCTACGGGTTGTTCCACAGTGAAGCAGTTCATACATGCACAATACGGAGTCGGTGATGATGGTTAACATGTGTTGGCTTAAGATCTTCAAGATGAACTAATGTGGTCTTATTTTTTGTTGTTGAAGAGGAAACCTTAATGAACCTATAATAAAAAACAAACTAAATTAAAAAAGATAATAATAATAATAACAATAACATAAGAATTTAATGTTAAATAATAATAATAATAAAATAATAATAAGAACAAAGTATATAAATAAAAAAAACCTTTCTTTTAGTAAGTAGTCGATCGTAGCTTTTTTTTTGCCGTAGGTTAAGGTTGAGAATATGCATGAGTTTTTTAGGTGATATATATATATATATATATAGATAATAATAATAATTTTTTTTTATTAAAGGTCGGTCATTTTTTATTAAATAAATATTTAAAAATTAGAGGATTAATAAGGAGAGAGTATTAGGCTAAAAGAGGAGGATTATGGGTGCCAACCCCAATCCCCTCTTTTAGTTGTATTATTACTAGTCTTAATACCCGTATGATGTACGATAGCTATGTAGATTGTATCATAAAGAATGTCAAATATGCCTCATACATGATTCGTGAGTATAAAATAAATTGTAGTTGAAGTAAATCGACGAATCTAAATTATAAAAAACAGTAATAATAAATATAATATATGTTTAGTTAGAGTTTTGAATTTACCTTAAGTTTTTAAAACCACATCAAAACCGGAACTTGTAAGTATAGCAGATCATGGTAAATAGCCTTGTAATTTCGGATCGTAAACTCAAATTTTTGAAGTCTTTATGTTAATAACTTATTATAATTAATATAAATAATAGAAGTTGAAGAAGTGAGAAAAAAAGCGAGACAATTTATTAATGATAAAAAACGATAAATCAAATAAAGTTATAATATATTTTATATTAATAAGCAAAAAGTTAAAGTTTAGTTCTAAGTTTAATAAGAAAATTGAATTTATATACAACTATAAACCTTATTTAACAAAATAAATAAATTAAAAGGACATTTGTCGATCAAGGATTACGGCACGTGTCGTTTCAAGAACATGTTAATCTTGTTTTAGTTTATTAGTAGATATATAAATATATATAAAAGATAATGTCAAGAAGGAAAACCATATCAATATATACATTGGGCAAGAGATTCACTTTCATATAGTTCTAGTGCTAGTACAAAATAGAAATAACCCATAATTTTAGGAGGAATTTAAAGTTATAGAGATTTGGCTAAAAAAAAAACTCTTTCAATGTACTTGCGATCGATAACTAATCAATGATGTTCCAATGCAGCCTTGTCATAAAACTGTCACCATCAAGATAATAAGAAAGCAACAATCTTTTTAAAGATTTATTTTAATAGAAAACAAACCCACAAGCTTTAAAACAAGTCAACATCATTGATTGGGCAAAAGAAGAACCAAGACCCAGAAATAAACAGCCAATTTTGAAAAAGAATTAATCAAAGTCACAAGTCAAACAACATTAATACCTACTACCAAACATAAGCAACCTTTTCAATCATACAATTCCAACCCTTTTTAAGATATTAAGCTTACTTCATGTTTTCTAAAGAAATTATAGCAACTAACAACCATCACATAACAGCCAGAAGACCTGATATCGTCTTAAGTTCAAATCTTAGTAGATAACATTTTGGAAATTGTCCGAAAGATTTGAAGCACTCACGGGGATAACCCCATTAGGCTAGGTACATCCAAGTCAAATGACTCACCTTCCCCGGTAACTTAAACAAGGATAACCCCATCCCTCTAATCATCACCATCACACATAAGATATATTAACTTTTAAGATGCCTATTTTGGATTTTATTTATTAAATCTTCCTTAAACAATTTGTACACATAACATTTAAAAATCTAGGTTAGGGTCATCTTATGACCAAGAACCATATTTCAGGAAGCTTACACTATATAAAGTAACCCAAATCAAATATTCCTCATCAGTTACAATTTAATATTAAAGCCACCACAATATTAATTTCTGTAGTTGCATTACATATACCAAGTCATTGTGCATCATTCTGCTTTAGGGTATACTTCTTGTCCCACTTGAATCCATGATGATATATCTTCCCTAGCCTCGTTGTCTAACTCGTATCTCAATAAAATTCCAAAGAGTATCTTCCCCTGTTCGCATTAATATAAAAGCTTCAAACAAAACCATAAAAGAGCACGGAGAATATAATAGCAGATTTACCAACCTTGGCTCTCCTGTATGCCGCTAAAGTAGCCAGAGGTTCATTTGATTTCTGTACTTCACCATCTTGATAATTCAAATTGATCATCTGGCATCGGTTGCAACCACCCAATGACTACAAAAACGAGCATATAACGATTAAACCCCATGAAAACTGCTAAGTGACAGTTGCTTCTTTTTTTGGTTAACATGTCACATAGTTTTAAGTAGAATGATCCATTATTTGTAGAGGTGGCAACAACCCATTTACTAGTGAACAGGTGACTTGGGTTATGCTTTATTACTAAAAAAATGTGAAATGTCTAATATAATAGCTAAAAAGGAAACAGGTCAAACCTGTTGAAAGTTGTCCTAAATCAAAATATCCATAACAATGTTGTAAGACTCGGCCGAGTATCCGGATTTGATTCGTGGCTTGGCAGTTAAACGGGTCGAGTCAGGCCGACTAAATCTAAAACTCGCTCAACGGGATCAGACTCAAGTCGATACAGGTCAAACTCAGCCAAATCGGGTCAAACTCAGCCGAATCGGGTCAAACTCGGCCGAATCGTGTGAAACTCAGCCAACTTGGGTCAAACTCGGCCGAATCGTGTCAAGCTTGGCTGATTCGGGTCAAAGATGGTCAATTTTTCTAAAAATAAACTCTTGAAAAACCCTAAAGTGATTCAAGTTGATGTTTTTTCAGCAATTAAGTTTGAACTTTGAGGTATAATGTTAATGATTCTAAACAATTATGTTTTTAAGTTTAAAGACTTTAGTCTATTTCTAATTTTCTATTACCTATAATTTCAAAAAATATTATTTTTATATATTTAAAATCCCAATCCAGGTTCCCCGAGTCGAGCCCGAGTTTCCAGATACTCGTGACTCCACCCCTCGCCAATTCAAGTTCGAGTTTCCCAACCTTGAATAACAATATATGTTAAAAATACATTTTCAAAATATATATTATTTTTATATATTTAAAAATCCCAATCCAGGTTCCCCGAGTCGAGCCCAAGTTTCCAAATACTTGTGAGTCCACCTCTCCCCGAGTCAAGTTCGAGTTTCCCAATCTTGAATAACAATGTATTCTATAGCAGAGAGTATTTCAGGTAATAATCTCAACCCATGTCGAGGCGCACAAAGTTTACATGTTTTGAACCATCACTTAACCCGCCAACTTTTCCACCTCTAATTATCTGCTAAGCATATAACATTGACTCAATATATGCAAGAAATGCAATTCTTGTTGTCCCATTGGTAGCCGTCGCAGCCCTTTTACAAAACAAATATGTATTTTGTCTTTAAAGCAGCGCGGTTTGGATCAGTGGTAAACACACTGGCCTCTAAGGGTTCGATCCTCATCTCATACAAAGGCCGGAGGTCCTTTTCTACCCATTTAGGTAGAACCTAGAAGCAGCCTCTCTACCTTAGTAGAGGTAAGGTCTGCCTACATCTTAACCACCCCCATACACCGTCGAGGTATTGGGGCACAGAACCCGCAGAAGGTGGCCGTGAGCAGTTTCTTTTGTCTTTATAGCTTTCCAGAGAAAGCAAAGTTGGCCGAAAAAGTAAATCGATGTGATTTTCATGGACAGAATTACTATAATGCAACTGAAAATTTGGAGTTGACGAAGCTATTTCAGTATTTTGGTTCAATGAAGCTAGAACTCACCATGAAGTGATTGCCTCCAATCTTAAGACCACTCCAGCTGTCTTCAGCATATGGCACACCACCAGATATGACAAGATTGGGTCGGAATCTCATTGCATCGACTTCTATCAGTAATCCAGCAGATCCTCTCTCTGTTACTGCTGCCAACAAAATGGGTTACTATCCTAGAACACTACATAACCAATATGCAATGGATCACCCATTACGCAGAGTCTCCACATAACATCTCTAAGAGAATTTTCAACAACAGAGTTGGCAGGTTGTGTAACATATCAAAACATGCAAGTTTTGGAATGGGTAGGAGCAAGTTGGATTGGGTCAGGTATACCCGATAGTTTGTTCATAAATTTATTTATATATTGAAAGACTACTATATGAGAACTATCATCTAACTTTTGTAAAAGAATTATGTCGCATGCAACTGAAATAAGCATAGGGACCTTCAAATTTCATTTGCAGTCCTGACCTTTGATGTTATCCATTTGACCTTTTAGATATAAAACACAACCCACCCAAATTAAACCCATTCACATGATTCAAAATTGGCCCTCTACTTGGTATCCTGATAAACTTGTTTGTAAGATCGGCCTAAATAAGATGCTAAATGAACTAATAACATATCTGGGGATCATAAAAAAGGGTGCTTCTCAACATACTTGATCTCAATCTGTGGTTAAGGTCAGATACACTTTCCTTGGATACCAATAAAAGTTGAGCTTCATTAACGAAGTTTAGTCTGGTATCTACGTCTCTGCATATGCCCGTGACTTTGTTCCTGTTCAAGCGGATACAACCTCTGGAACTTGATCTCAGCAAATAACAAGGTCGGCCAATTGCATTGCTGAACCACGTGTCGATCTCGTTATTATAGCCCAAAACTTCATATCTGTGAGTTAAAAGGGTCATTTGACTACTTGATCCGGAAAAATATAACCCAATACTACATTGAACATGATACTGAGTTATGCATTTGTATCAACACATTGAAAATTTATGTCAGAAAAGTAATTAAACTCCTATAGTAAAATAGTGTTACATAGTTAAATATAGTTGTTATAGTTCCAGGGGGTTTCTTGTAAACATAGATAAGTCCAGGGTAGTAAGATGTAATATGTCTGAATTAGGTCGGTTAGTAGTTTGTATATAAGCCAACGACTTTTTCAATACCATCTCTAGTTATTTCCACAAAGTGGCCTTTGTTGTCACTTCCAAGATCAAAGAAGACCCTTCCCTGACTAGTTACTTTGGAGACAACAAAATTCTGCACAGAAGTATCACTTTCTGTCCTTAAGAGCAGCCTTCCACTTGTTATCATCTTGACCATCAACAACTTCCAGAAAACTACTTCCATTGCCAAGCTTTCCCCTCAATACATCACCACCAACAGGTCTATTCATCATAATAGAACTTGACACTACCTGCACCTGCTTACTATTCCTCACAAAACCAATCCAACCCAGTTTCCATCCGAATGAATCCTTACAAGCCTGATCAAACTCTGTATTACTAAACACAAACATCCTTTTCACCATGTCACTTTTACTCAGCAATCCAATTCTTGTAACAGAAACAACAACATCATCCCTGACTTCTTCTATGTTCTTGACAATTTCTGATTCATTGACAATTCCCTCAATGACAATTTCCTGCTACACCATCCAAACAATGAAGCCATCCCGGTTTCCAACCAAAATTGTCCATAACCATTTCCAAACCTACTACTCCTTCCTTCAATGATTTTTGTCCCCCAAAACTATGAAAATACACAATATTACCTAAAGATTGAAATGCCACAACTTCACCGATTCTGAACATGTACATCTAGACATAAACTGCCAAATTCATGCTTAAACTGCCGAGTAACAAGATTATTACTATCATCCATCTCAACAATCACATTACTAATCTCATGAATTGAAACTTCCAGTGCAGGGCTTTCACTTAAAACAGTCTCACAAATATAGATATCACTAAATTGAGCCTCAATTTCATCCCTAATTGGCTCAGGCATTTCATCAAACACCTTATATGCACTATCTATATTTTCAGATATATCTAGTGAATCTTTGACATCAGGCCTATGTTCACTTTTTTCTAAATCTTTATCATCAATTACTTCATCTATAAGTGTTTCTTGAATCATCCCATTGCTAATAAAACTTTATCTTTCATCAATTCCTCAAGAGTAACATTAACATCAAACTCCAAATCTTTGTTATAAAAAGAAGAAATAGAATCAAATGGAGAGAAAGAATCTTTTAAGCCATTAGAATCAATTTTTAAAGCTAATGAAATCACATCTTCTACCTTAATGCAGCTATATTGATGCCAATCAACAATTATTTCCCTAATTTCAGGTCTAATCCACAAATGAATAGGTATATACCGTAGAATTCAGAGATTTCATCAAAATTTCTAACCTGATCGAATAACCGTTGAAACGTATTACAGTAATCAGTAAGAGCACCTTCCTCGTTGAATGCTATTAACTGCTACTTTTCTGGTTTGCCCTAATTTCTTAAAAAAAAAAAAATTTGTTTTTTTTAATGAATTGAATAGTTACGTAGAAGGAGATCACTGGAGATATGATCGGAAATCATATAACTCACGAAGAAGAAAACGAATCAAAATTACAGTTGCTATTGATTTTAAGGAGGAAGAGAATCAATAAGCTGCCGGAACTTGATCGGAATCCTAATCGGAGACAGAATCGAAAGCATGTCGGAGAATCGACGGCTCTGATACCAATTGATACAGTGAAAATCACTGAAGAAAGAATTTAGAGAAGGAGTTTTATCATAATCTAATCTGCTTTATTTCCCTCCTAATCTGAGTTCTTATACAAACTACTAACCGACCTAATTCAGACATACTACATCTTACTACCCTGGACTTATCTATGTTTACAAGAACCCCCCTGGAACTATAACAACTATATTTAACTATGTAAAAAATAGTGGTGACAATTTTGCACAATTGCATATTTATGAGCCGAATCAGTTATACTTCATCCCTAACCGGGTCAACTAGGTAAAACATAGAAAGTAGCCTAAAGGGAAACATATCAAATAGGTTGAAAACCACAGTGTATTTCAGTACAGTGCACTTCTGATCGTTTTATATAATAAGATTACTATACTATTGTTTGCAAAATATTGAGACACTAACTATCAATAAAAAGTTACAAAACAGAACTGTTTCTGGTCAATGCAACCTGGAGCATACCAAATAATTGTTATTTTTGAACCATAATGCAACCCATCAAACCCACCCACTTAGCCACCTCAACAACGAAGGTAGGAAAAAAAAAAGACATTCAATGTTTTCCCAAGAGAGGAAGTATGATACAATACAACATTACTGCCAAACCTCTGAGCATGTACGCTGATTTCTTCTACCACTTCAGCTAAATTCGACTTAAGTTTTATAAGCAGTTTCTCTTTGCACCGAGGAGACTCCACATGAAGTATTCCTGTTTTGAGGTCAATCTTTGTACCGATAAAATACATCTCAGGTACCTACAACACCAAGTGCCAATGAATTAACTTTCTCCAGAGGATTGCCATGTTATCAAGTTATGAAGTAACTACTTGAAGAGATGAAGAGAAACAACAGTTAGCTTATACCAGTTCAAACTTTTCATTTAAAAAATCCATGTTCAAAAGGGTTTGCACTAGAGTAAATTCACAGTTGAAATCAATTTCTCTATGGAGGAAAGGAACATTATTAAAGCATGTTATATAATTTTCTTAGGAGCTCCCCAATTAAGTCAATATCACTCGGAGGCAAACTTTCATTCAGTGTGAAAATCATGACTTACATGAAACTTAGACCAGAAATTTCAGTTCACAAAAATGAGGCTTGCTATTAATGTAGTGTCAACCATTACAGAATACAGTTCACTGTAACAACTAACCGAGAACCAACCTTCTTTTGCGTAAGAATTTCACCATTCATGCTTTTGAGAAGCCACTCTCGATCATATAACAATCCTGAATAGAAATGTACATCAAAATTGGAAGGTAGTTAAGGATGACAAATTAGCACAGCTTACAAACAAGAAAATGGAACAAAAGTATGCTTTTTCTCATGCTCTTGGGTGAGTACACCCACAATTAATTTCATACAACTTATACACAACCTTTTGTATTAGATCAAAAGGTCTATTAGTGCAGTATGAAGTGTCTGATCGAGTGATTTTAGAAAGAACAAGTGAATACAAACGTCTTTGTAAGTTCATCAGCCAATTCTCTCTCCCTAGCCTAATGTAGAGTTCTTGTCATACTTGATTATGGAAAACTACAATTTTAATTTAACTAAATAACAAGATGATCATCATTATCAAAATTACGCTGAATTCTTTAAACTAAATTTTGACACACTAACTATAAAAAAGAAGTGGGCTCAAAAAAGTGTCTTAAGTAACTTACTGTTACCGAATCTGCCCATCCGCCCTTTTTGCTAAATCTAAGTTGTTATTACTTTACATTTTATATGCACTAGGCAGATATGCTATCTTGAGGAGGAGAAGGAGAAAAACATATCAATGATACCCAGTATTAACAAATATAAGCTAGACAGGATTACACACTTAGACGTATAAAATCCAAACCAGAAAGTTTAACAAAAACATGCAGCTTACAACTCTACCAGTGCTGCTTAAAGGCCAACTGTCTACTCTGAATCCTGCACATGACTTTATTGGGTACACAACAATTGACTCAAGATAATGTTTTGTTGTCTTCCCATGACCTGCATCTTGATCAGTTTTATAAGTTAAACGGAATTTTTCCCAGCAATGAAAAGAGGTAAACAGTTGATAACGTAAAGTGAAAGATGACCAACCTTCTGCATCAGGCTGGATAGAGTTGGATATGAGTTGATAAAGATGTCTAGTATTGTTGGGCAACAATAGAAAGGAGCTTACGATGAAGTTCACAAATTTCTGTAAAAATTTGAGGTGAAGACAAAAGTGTAACATTTATAAGATCAATAGGCTTGATAGAGACAACAAGAAAAGAAACATGGACGGATCATTAAGTTATAACTTTCTAAAGCTGAAACCCGTAAATCATCAATATTGATGAACATAGCAAATAGACCATATGAGATGAATTTTAACATTAAATATATCATTATATCCTACCCATGCATCTTCGAATGTTGACATATACCCAAAAGATACCCTAACAGCTCCAGTGGGTTTTCCTTGTAATATATCATAGTCATCCCAGCAAACATGCCCAGCCTAACAGAAAGATAAACAGCTCTTGTTAAGGGCAATATAAATATATTAGTAGCAATTAACTAGGTTATTTCTTATACATTCATATGTTCAGATACTGGGCATGTCTTTATTATGTGTTCATTGTTTCTTTGATCGTCAATAGTAAATATGTAAATTTGAGCTTACCTCAATGTTGGATAGAAGATCCAGATGAGATAAACCAAGATACTTAGAACATGCACCAGGATTGCAGAAGCATCCTGTCTACACAATTAATAAAATAATGAAATCCATAACAAGAAACAAATACTACGAACCCTATGTCACCCACACCTATACATTCATGATAACACATAACCTAGTATGATTAGTTACCCGTAGTTGAATTCCAGACAAAGAAGCCAACTTTTCCACTTCACGATGACCAACCCAGGAACCATCAGGCCTTTTCAAGTTGAAAGAAACTACAGGACCAAGTCCACTACACGACACCTACAAATAACATACAAAGTTTTATATTACTTCAACTAACGCAACATCAAAAGCAAATATAAATCAGGCAATTACTAAATATATGGCATAAAACACGCAACATGTAAGCTTTACATTTCAAATAGTCAATGTTTTACCTAAAGCATTCATACTGACAGTCCACGTATAAATGGAAAGCAATGACAATTATATGTTATTAGGTATATCTTAAATCTTAGGCGCAAGCTATATTCATAGACTCACCAACCTTCAAATAATCCATGCCATATATTTTGCAAACCTCCTCCCCATCAGCATGCCTTAATGCCAAAAGCATATTTCTTGTATATCTAGCCAGTGACGATGTATGCCTTAAGAAAAGGTAATCAAAAAGTATGTTAGAATAATCAACCAAAAAAACTACGTAGGCACTATGGAACTTCTGAGGAAGAGAGAAAGTATATGGGGAAATACTTCTGTATATTTCTCATGAGGTAATGACCTCAATTTTTTTACAATACAAGCCCATGAAAATATAAACCAAATCAATTTTAATCATGATAACTAAATCAAATCCTGAAACCAGTAATTATGACAAGATTAAGGAGTCACATACCGTGATATGGAAAATGTGGTCAGAGTATTGAGAATATCTAACCCATGCCGAATGGATGCTATATTCAAGAATGATAGTGTTCCGTCTTCGAAAGACTCCTCAATACCCTCTCTTCTTTTCACAAAATCAATGTCAGCAATTGATGCAGCCACTGTGCCTGAAAAACTTCTGTTGTGAATAAAATTTGTTTTATACAAAATAAAGAAAAACTATCCGTATGTGAAAAGAAAGTACCTCCACTAAAGTAGGTCTTCCTTAATAACTTTGCAGCATCTGTACACACAAAAAAATGAATGTGATTTCCTCTTGTCATTGAAAATTTGAAATTTCTAAATATCATATTTTACTGATTTAAATATATTATTGAACACTCGGACAGAACGTATCACGTATTGAAGAACCCTGAAAGCCAAGACTAAAGCCTGCTTACCATTACGTACGATCAAAGCTCCAAGTCCAGTTGGATAGCCAAAAAGCTACAAATAAGAAAAATAAAACCAATATAACGAACACACACACACACACACACACAGATATATATAAAAGGGCTAAGGAGGGAACCATGTCCCCTATACCACATTGGATACCCATCATAACCTCCCAGTAAGTTTTTGATGCCGGTGAAATAGATCTATTTAATTCCCCAATCACCCTTAGTTTCCAATAGAAATTCTTCAAATTTCTTTGTGTCGATTTTAGTTCTCGAGGTTTCTAAAAATTATAATTATGTTCTATCTAAATCTTATTGTTATTAGCTTATCTGAGTTAGAAATAACTGCTTCTCACAATTTATCTCTACTACATTATAAAACATTTTTTCCCTCCATTTTTTCAACTTCAACTAAGTGAAAACCCCAAAATACCCCTATCACTTATTCATAATGCCCTTAGAAGAAATCTCAACCACTCATTTTTTTCTCTCTCCTCAAATCTCAACCACTTATTTTTCTCTCTCCTCCATAAATCATGTTATTCTTCTAATTCATTCAAAATCTTTTATCTCAAAAACCGTACATCGATAAATTATAAAAATTATATGGGTGTTCTTAAAATTTCATGCTCCTTCATTATAAATGTCATTCGATATACTTTCGACGAAATTTTAAAGCCGAGGGCGGAGCCCGGACGGCTAAGGCATTTGGCTATCACACTCTATGACCTATCACCCCCACCATCTCACCGCCGCAACGCGCGGGTACTTTGTCTCGTTGTTACTAATTATATTGCAATCAATATTTCTTAGTAATTATATTGATAACAAAATGTAAGTAGCATAAATTGTTTAAATTGTGTTTACATATCATATACTTGAAATCTTAAATGATCCTATTAAATAGCATACAAAATTAAATAATATCTGTGAATAAACTATCATTTGAAGTGAATGTATTGACCATGAATATGATTACAAATAAATCATTTGAACTTATTTAGCACTGTTACCTTGCTTGAGTAAAATTAAAATAAATAAAAATAAAAGTAAAAAAAACGTTGACAAAAGCCAAATTTACTATTTTCTCTCTTGTAATTTGCCTAAATTATTTATTCAAGTATACAACTATATCATTTTTTTCAAAGTTTAAACATAACCAAAATTATTCGAAGTGTCTTACTGCATTTAACTTACACTATTTGTCTAAAAAAACTCAATATTTTAATGTCATATAATAAACTATGCCAAACAGTGCATGGCGCACGGGTATTAAGACTAGTATACACAGACACAGACACACACAAACACACATATCTTCCTTCATCTCAGTTACAAACTGAAAGTTGAAGAGGTACCTTGTAAAAAGAGATAGCAACAAAGTCTGCTCTATGCTTTGATAGATTTGGAGGGTCGGTGGAACATCCTTTTGCAGCATCAATTAAAATCATCCATTTTCCCCTGGTTGGAGACATTATGTATAAATAAACCCCAAATATCCTCTTTAGAGGCGGCAAGATGGGCATGTCAGTAACGGGTCAAGTAGGTATGAATTGAAATGGCCTATTATCTAAATATACGAATAAACCACTTTAGGAGGATTTATGCATTATACATAGGATTTGGACGACTTCCAGCCTGTTCAACACATATGACCCGGACCCCATTTACCTATGTTTTTTTACTTGACCCATATGGGATAAAACAAAACCCCAAATCAACCCATTTATAAGCATATGGGACAAAATTGCCACCTCTAATTCTTTTCATCAAAAACTCGCTACATATTCTACCAGATAAGAGTACCGACTACTTATATGAATGAAAAGTCTCAAACCTGCAATGTTGAGAGCCTTCCAATACTTTTTCTGAATCTTCTTTAATAACGTCTATCAAATCAAGGTTAAACTTCACTCCTGAGAAATTACACTCAGAAGGGAAAGCAAATAAATTGTATACTTGGCCTGTAAACATGAGAAAACCATTAAACTGGTAACTTTCCTAAACAAAATCATACAAAAATTGGTAGAGTTGTCTAATCAGCTTTCATTTAAAGAGACTACCATTAGGCTCTTCGTCCCATGTCCTAGCACCATTTCTCTTTTGAAGAGGATGCTGCAAGACCTTGATGGAAGATCTACTGCTTGTACACGTGTCTGATTCTGCAGCATCCACAAAATCTATTGCCAAAGCCACGGCTCCTCTATTGAGAGCATATCTTTTAAAATTAAGGGAGAAACAAACCCGTCAACTATATAGGTGAGAAAATGAACGATATCTGAACTCCATATGCTGCAGTAATGACGGTATCAAAGAAACTAAGACGAAGATTTCACACTAAAAGGATACTCTCGGATTCCTAGAACACTGTTGTGATTCTCAATTGTATACATGAAAGTGCTCTGACTACTCCATGGAAAAGCCTCGCCAACAAGTTTAAGAGCTGCTGTTGCCCCAGCAGTAAATATACATTTGTACTCTTTTGGGGATGCATTGCAGAGTTTGAGAACCTATATGTACAATAATATAAATAGCAATGCAACCCAATTAGAGAAGGAAGAGAACAATAGGAGTGGTTTCCAATCCTTCATAAGAATATAAAAGTTTTTATCTTCTTAAATAATACATAAAACAACAAAAAAGTAAATTTATAGTTAATATTCTGGTAAGAACTACATATGCATATATATTGTATAATGTGTTACCTGATGACGAGCATCTTCTACAATGTCTGAGGAGGCCAAGCTAGCGCTGCTTTGACTATCTAGTATAGCCAGGTTAAGGCATCACGGAGGAGCTACTCAAAAGTATCACATTACACAATCCACGTTTCACTCTAACTACTTCATTAGAAAGGCATATATCCACGCAATAATACCACACATCTTCCTAAGTGGGAGTAGAACCCATAACCTTCATATGAGGCCAAGGTCAGCAAGTTAAAAAATTTTGTTGATAAGCACATGGGCGAAAAGAATCAATAAAAATCTCTATTCCACGGCAACTAGCTTAATAACATAGGCTAAAATCATTATATATCACATGTTTGACGGTTTGACCAAAACCTAGCTCACATTTCATTTCTTTTAACTTCATAGCAAGTAAAGTTGTCTACATTCTAGCATCATAACGAACATATATAAAAAAACCCATATCCTGATCACGATGCATACTTTCGTTCCCTACAACCTCACGAACATCTCAAAAGCCTTTATCATGTCTTAACAAAAATGAAACTACTTAGAAGGCCAACTTAAAACTAATTTACACAAAATAACTACATTAACGATTTCAATCGAAACGTGATCCACCTATACGACATAATCATATTATCACACATCATACTAAAATATAACTACAAAATATAACATAAAAACCGGATACGAGGATTTCCATATACATTAGTAGTAAGATCTTTAAAAACTGCTTCCATTTGCTTTTCAGAATACAAAGTTGCACCAGCATGATCCAAATACACATTCCCTACACACAATCCCACATATATATAAATAAAAATCAAAACTTTATCAAATTTATTGAATAAAAAATGAAATAAAAATAAAATCTTTATTATTACCATCAAGTCTTTTGAATTCAGTAGCTCTGATATCATCAATATTCTTTGGGGCATTTGGATAGCCGTAAGATTCACCAAATTCTTTCAAGAATTCTTTTTTTGCAGTTTCCATGTTGCACACCAACTGTTTGATCTTTTGCTTCAAAGAAAGAAAAACTCAAATTGTCCAAGAATCTATAGATATAGATAGATACAAATTTTCAGCCTTTTTATTCCTAACGGTGATTGCAACGAATAAAACATCGGAAATGGAAATATTAAAATAAAGAATAAATAAATTGCATAAGTGGTCCCTTTCGTTTGGTTATTTTTGCACCTTTCATCCCTTATCCTGACGTTTTTTCACATATGGGCCGTGAAGAAAACTTAAAACTTGCGAGTCCAAATATACAAATTATTGTAAAATATTACACAAAAGTGTCGTTGAATATCTAGTAACTGCCTCGTACCTTAATTTAAAGACTTTTGTTCAATTCTTGATAGCTTCCTTTAAATTTAGTAACGTTATTTTACTTGAAAATGAACTCATTAATGCATGTAAGATAAGTAGCTGCAAAAATTATCACCAAATACTCATTTAAGAGTTGGTAAACACCCATTCTAATCACGTGCAAGTCCGACCTTCTAAAAAAAAAAAAAAAAATTTTGTAAAGTTCAATCACCATCCCAATTTGTGGTTTAATAACAACATTGACGTGAACGAAAAGGGTATCATTGTAGTGAAATAATAGTTTCAGATCACACGTACAAAATATTTTTCATAAATGAACGGAAGGTGTAAAACATAATAGAGCACGTCAACTATTCATGCAATTTAAAACAAGCTTGGTACACGCACAATGCGGCGCTGGTGGTGGGGAAAAGGTCTAGTGGTGTCGGTGATGATACTATTGGTGGTGGTGACGGTGTGAAGTGGTGTAGGTTAATTTAATTGTGATAGTGAAAATTTTTAAAGAGTTTAAAGTGTTTATTATTAAAATAAAGGTTTAAAGTGTTAGTTAATTATTAAAATAAAGGTTTAAAGTGTTAGTTAAAAACTATTTCCATAATGGGTTTTTATTAAAAGTAATTTAATAATTCTGTATGTAATTATTGTGTAAATATTTGAAAAAATAAGGATGTGATAATTTTTATAAAATAGATAAATAAAAAATAAAACCGACATATAGATAATAGATGGACCTATGGGCTATGGGCTTTGTACTAATGAGCTGATACTGATAAAAACATATATCTACATCTTAGCCTAATGGACTAATGAGTTTGTATAGACTCAGTCTGGATATTTGTTTGGGCCTTCAATGGAGGATGTTTAGTTAATTTTCACATTAAACTTCTGCTATTCAAAACATAATTTAACAAAAAATCTATTTCATATCTTATCTTTGAACTTTGTATGTTTCTTTCAACTTTTGATTTTTACGAGAAAATTACATTTTTTTTGAAAAAACATACAAAGTTTTGGTAACATAAAACATAATTTTCTCCAAAAGAGAAAATTACATTTTTGATACCTCAACTTGGCAACTTTTGCACTTTTAGTTTTCAACTCAAAAAATTGTAACTTTCATACCTAAAGTTTTGTGTTTTTTTTTTAGTTTTGATACCACGTTCACACGGCATTAAATCTTGCCGTTAACGCTCTCACGTGACAAACACGTGAGGGGTATTAGTCTTTGACCCTCTTTTTTCTGAGAAAATTACATTTTTGATACCTCAAGTTGTCAATTTTTTCACTTTTGGTACCTCAAGTAAACAACATATTTTTATTACACTCTCCAATTTTCATCTAACACATTAGCACTTATCAAAGAACACACACTTAAAAATCAACACACATGATTTTTTATTTTTTTTAACGACTCCTAAAAAAACTCCCAATGGTGTGTATCTATTCTTGAAATATTATATGTTGTTGGTGTAATTACGGGTGATGGTGGAGGAACTGAATGCATTGGTGGATCGATGGCCGGAAAAAACTCATGTCACGGGAAAATCCTCTCTGGTGGTGTATAATTGATATAAGAGATTTGAATCATCTCACCCCTAAATTACCCTCTTCTTCTGTTGGAATATGCTACAAACGACACTTGATCGGAATTTGCTATAAACGAAATCTTAACGGAAACTGCTACAGATGAATATATTTGCTACAGACGAGATTAGATTGGAATCTGGTGCATGGTGGGGAGGGAGATAGTAGGCAACCTTTTCTGGTGGTGTATGATTCATATAAGAGATTTGAATCTATTTATGCATGTTTATGTATTGGATTTGGTATGTTATAAAGATATATAGGTATACATGGATTCATACGAATGTGTGTTGATTTTTAAGTTTGTGTTGTTTGATAGATGCTAATGTGTGAGATGAAAATTATAGAGTGTAATAAAAAAAATGTTGTCTACTTGAGGTACCAAAAGTGAATAATTTGACAACTTGAGGTATCAAAACTGTAATTTTATCAAAAAAAAAAGAAGGGCCAAAAGACTAAATACCCCTCACGTGTTTGTCACGTGAGGGGGTTAACGGCAAAATTTAACACCGTATGAACGTGGTACCAAAACTGAAAAAAACACAAAACTTTAGGTATGAAAGCTGCAATTTTTTGAGTTAAAGACTAAAAGTGCAAAAGTTATCAAATTAAGGTACCAAAAATGTAATTTTCTCTACCAAAAAAAATGACAAAAGGACACAATCATGAACCCCACGTATATATAATTTCTTGGCGTAAAACGGCCGCATGTATATACAATTTCTTGGAGTCAAATGGTAATATTTAAAAAAAAAAAACTGTAAAGTAATTAATTTGGTAGGTCCAAATATATGTTTAAAAAAATAGTATTCACATATGAGCGAGCAAAAAGTTAAGATAAAAAGATAATGAATCAGTACCAAAATTTTAAAAAAGTATTTAAGCCAGCCACATATACCATTATTACTTATTATTTCGTCATAAAATCGTTATCCAAAATTTATCTGAATCACGAGTCGTTTGCAAGTTTATAAACGTTGTATAAAAATAGGGAAATGATTAATCATCTTAACAAAATAGCTTAAAAATCTTTCTAACTATTGGATCATGACACGTGGAAAAATCAGGGAGCAAGATTAAGAAAGAGAATTAGTAGATATTATATGTCACTTTCTTAGAGTGTTAAAAAGATTTTAAGGCTATTTTATCAGAAGTCATTTTCTATAAAATAAATACTTAGAATGTTACTTATACATCTATATATTAATATATATTCTCTTCAATATTCCCACAACTGATGATGTCACCCAATCTGCAGACTTTCTAAAAAGTTAAGTATATAGCTTACTTAATTATATTCTATATTCTAAGATTAGTACCAAGTTTATCTAAAAAGAAAGTTGCACCAAAAAAATTTAAACATCACACGTGGCTGATGAATTATAAAATTATAAATGCAATGTATTTTTCATATGTATCTATCAGCAAAAATCTTGACAAATCTTCCCGATGTATACAGGCATCGGCGGTGGCTTTATGATTTAATATTGACAGTATGTTTTAACTTTAGTTTAAAATAATTTAACAATAATAGTCTAACTTTTGCAAGAAGGTGATTTAACATGTTGATAATCTATATGCAATTAGACCTATCTTTTGGACAACCATGCACTATTTTAAAAGTATTGGTCACAGACTCACGGTCATATGCTATCTTGCTGAGCGTACATCTATAATACTAAAAAAAATTCTCCATTATTAATATCGAAAAGTAAAAAACGGAAATACCTATATTTACCTTTCTTACCATTCTCTTTACATATATTCTTTATCTTTTAAACGGAAATACCTATACCTATATCATATATTCTTTATCTTTTAAAATATTTACAGTATTCTTTTTACATCAAAACCTACATCATTCGGTGCCTCCGCTGCCACCACCACAAGGCTTGCGCCACCACAACCCCGCCACCGTCCTATTAGACAAGTTTTCTTCTACTTTGAGTTAATGGTTGCATTGTCATTCCAATAAGGAACATACTCAAAACCAAATGAGTTCAGGTTTAATAAGCAATGTATCTTTTAAAAGTTATTACTATGTAAGTAGTATTTATGACATTGTATACTATGCAAAAGTAGATCGAATAATTAATGGATATCCTAATACATTCAGGGTTGTAAAACTCGGCTGAGAACTCAGAATCGAAATCAGAGCACGGGTTAATTGGAATTGGTTTAAGTTTATGTTTCTAATGAATGAATTTTAAATTTTAAGTGTTATGCTAAAATTTCTAAACAGGTATGTTATAAGTTTGAAGTTTATTACATATAATTTCAAAACTTATAATTTTTCTATATAAAAACTCGATCCGGGTTCTCCCCGATTCCGATCAAAGTTTTAAAAAGCCGTGACTCCCCTTTCTCGCTGATCCGATCTCGAGTTACGAGTTTTCCAACCTTAGATACAGTTATGAATCTACCTAGAAGTTATCTATTTAGAAAAAAATAATAATAATTAATTTAGATGACTCTAAATGCATTCAAGCTATTTTTTACTTGTTTATAATTATCAACGCGCGTTTTGTTAAAAGTAACTTTTGTGCTAGCAAAAACCGACATGAAAGTGGATCTATTAGATCATTGATAACGGGAAGGATTAGGAGTAGGGACGGAGCCAGAATTTTTTTTTTTGAGGGGGCAAATTTAAAAGTTTTTTATTATATTTATTAAAGTCATCTTTGAGGGGAAAAAAAGTTTTTAAACAAAAATTAACTCTCACCGGAGAATTAGAAAAAATGGACCCTTAAAATAATTTCGCTTGGGTGCCAGTTATGAGAACATCTATCTTTAACTTGAACATTGGTCTTTGCAATTTTAAAGCATGTGATAAATTTTGATACAATTACTCACAAATATAACACTTTCTTCAACTTCTCTTTTTCAACTTCGTTAAAAATCAAAATAATTGAAAATTTTTACTTTACCAATAGAAGATTTTATCTCAAAACTAATGCTTCCAACATATGTAACATACTTCCAAAGAAGAGGCTTATGACAACGATGGTGACATTTGTATGTATAATGTATTTATTATTATTATTATTATTTAGGAACAAAACTACAAATATACCTTTAAAAAATTACATTGTACCAAAATTGAAATAGGGGCAGTTACCCACACTACCTCATTGTGGAGCCGTCCCTGATTAGGAGGGTGTTATGAATTGTGATAGGTAAGTGATGAGGCTAGGGTGACCACCATAGCATTTTTATTTTCTATTATTTTTATTATTTTATTATTTTATTTTATTTTGATTGGTATCTAATTATATTGTGAGTATTGAATTGGAAGATGCATGACATGCATGTTAAAAAATATCGAAAAAGTGGTGTTAACATGGTAAAAGATAAGTTGTTTTACAATCAACGTAACTTTTTGTAAAATTTATTTTTTTATAAACTAGCACTCTACCCGCGTAATGTGGAGGTGGTGGCGACGACGACGGTGTGGTGGTGGCGGCGAGTGTTGGTGGTGGAGACGACGTCGAGTGGTGTAGATATTTCATAAAAAAATATGTGATTTAAAGGGTTAATGAAGATATTTTAAAAGGTAAATGATTGATAGTGTAATTTAATTATTAATGTTTATGATATAGTATATGTGAAAATATTTTATAGGGTGATAGACAAAAATGTTACATGAGAGAGCATTTTAGACAATTCCCCGTATAACTTTCAACATGGGGTATTTTTTTTAATAAGTATAGATATAGATATGCATTGAAATTGACACACATATTATATATTACGTCTAAGAGTACTAATTATTAAAATGTAATCCACATATTTTCTCGCCATTGGCCCATTGTCCTTTGTTATACCATTCTAACTACTCACTAATTGTCCCATGGTAAGCTTGGAAAACGACATGTTATGATGATTGCAGAAAATATTTCAAATTTCTCAAATATGAAAGGAAACGGGGCCATTAGTGTAAATGAATCGTCAACCTTAATATTCCATGGATCCCAAAACGTGCCATCATCCACCATTTATCATACATATACGAAATGATGCTACAAAACCAAAAATGTTTCTTATATTTCTAACCTTCTAACTTGTTATATATGCTTATGTTTGACACTTTATTAGTTTACCAATTAGGCTTATTGATTCCTCAAGTCGATAAGATCGTAAGCTATAAACCCAAGATTATTGATTTCTTTCTAATATTCACATAATAATCCGTAAAGTATTCTAATCCAAACATATTCAACTCGGTTGGATGAAGTGGTTGAAGCATTTGTCTGCGAAAATAGAGGTATAAGAGTTTGAAAAGTTTTACTTAGATTAAATAAAAGCTCAATGCTACTTGATAAAAGCTTATGAGTTCATTTACAATAGTTTTTCAAAACTTTTTAAGTGTTTAACTTAAATAAGTGACTAAGCAGATTAAATATTATACTTATATATGTATGTATAAAGCACAATTAGAATAATGCATCAAGAAGGTTGTAAGCTAGTGGATTTGCTTTGGGAAGAAAATGCATGATGGGTTATAACTGAAATGGGCTAAGTCAACTCAGGTGGTTAACCCATCGAGCACAATAAAGAGGAAAAAGTAGACACTCCAACCCCACCGCACCTCCCTAAACCTTTTCAACACCCACATCTTAATCATGCATGCATTAGTCATTGCCTATTATTTTGACTACCCACTCTTACTTAACTCAGAAGTTGTAAATTTTTTATATATAATTTACTTGATCAATCTCACTCCACAATGAATTAAAAATACTATTGAAAGTTTTATGATCAAAGTTATGGACAGGATCGGACCTAGGGGTGGCCCGGGCAGAGACAGCTCAATAGTAAATGGAAAAATTTAAGGTCTCAAATTCTTATAACAAGTTTACGTTTAGACTTTTAGAATAGATGTCAACTTTATAATATACGGCTCAAGAAAAAAAGGGAAACCACTCTCACCTTAAAAAAAAAAAAATGAGGCATGACAAAAGATCATTACAACCGCTCAACAAAAAAAAAAAGGTTTTTTTAATTTTGTTTTCCTTTCATGATAGAAGGTAGCCAAGTACATAAAATGAGATATTTTTTTCCTATATTAATTTACTTTAATTTGTATGCTAATGAAGTAGGCTCCAAAATCGATCACGCTTAACGCCTCCGAAAGCTTAAACCGTCACCGGGCCAGGGTCTAATGAGTGACCACCCTGAACAATCTGATTCTCAACACCGACTCTAACTATGGATTAGAAAACTGGTTGATGCAATGAGTGAGGATCGAACAAAAACCTTCGACCTTCTGGCTTCACGGGATGAGGAATAAACAAAATCTTACTATGATTATTTATGAAACACACCCAATAGACATTACCATTTAAACAGTAAAAGTCAAAAATCAAAATTTTGGGGCCGCATAATGATTTGATTGACCAAATATAGATTGTAAAATGTTCCAATTTATGTTGACAAAATTGCACTAACAAAGGGCTCCATAGCTCAATGTCATATTTTTACATTCAATTCTAGAGTTGTTAATTACTAACCTACCATCTATCTACTCTCTACTACCGTAAATGAAGATAGTTTAACTGACAGATGTATCTATGCTTTTTCTCACAGGTTTTGGGTTTGACTTTTCGGAGTGAAAAGTCTGTGAGTTTTTTTCCTGAATCACCTGTAACGGCTTATGGTCTACATCACGTAGTCTAGAGTATGTGTAAGAATTCACCATTATACGGTGAGGTGTTCCCTAATATCGAATAACGACTAATTGTTAAAAAATATATCTACTCTTTACTATTCTATTTCTACTATTTAGGTTATAAGAGGCCGTAGAAAAACCATAAAGTAAATGATGGACTAATTACGTAAGAGAGCAAGAAAAAATATACCTTATGTCGAGAAGGTTAAACGACATTTACATTTATTAAAACAATTGTAAGGAACAAAAAATTGACATTATTTGGAATTGCTGGTTCATGGTTGAAAATCTCATTCATCTTGTCACGTCATATTTCAAACCACATCACCTTTTGTTCATGTACGACTCTACAAAATTCTTTCAATAATTCTATTTTCCTAATAGCTTAAATGTTCATAAATATGACATTTACATTTAGAAGCGAAAACAAGCTAGATTTGCCACTTTTCGTTGTAATTTGAAAATCAAGAGCGCGAAATGATAAACTTTGTGAAACGGCAAGTTACAACCCACTTATGGTAACTCTAGTGAATATTAACGAGGCACATAAACATATAAGGGGTATGTTTGGAAGCAAACTTTTTGTAGCTTTTAAGAGCTTCAAGCTTTTAACAAAAAGCTCGTTTCTAATAAAAAGTTTCATTTGATAAAAAGGGTTCAAGCTTTTCAATTCAGCCAAAAAGCTATTTCATAAAACGCTACCAATGCAAGCGTTTAATAAGAAGTTGCAAGCTTTTAGTGTGTTTTGAGTATTAAATTACTAAAATACTATTTCGATTTTCAAGAAATCGTATGTATATTTTCCGCTCTCAATGCCTTTTGCTTATTATCTTATCCTATATTCTACCACTTATGTAATGAAAAATGTTAAAATTATTCGTAGCTTTTAACTTATAATTTCAGCTTTGAGCATAATTTAATTTATATAATTGTTATCCAATAATCTCGTATATATTTTTCAATAGTCTAAAATAACTATATCTAAGTTAATTGAAAATGAATTTCTATATTATATATTATATATATGTATCAAATTATTTTTTTTTTAAATGTCTATTATTGTCATTTTATATATTTTATTAAAAACTATAACTACTCTGCTAAACACTTAAATATACTTAAAAAGCTTCAGTTAACAACTACCAACTACAACTAGCAGCTAACAGACACCAGTTACCATCTAGTTTTTTCAAACATACCAACGTGTGATAATAGTATTCCATAACAAGATGTCAAATGAAAGCTTCTTCAAGCAATAAAATGAGGGGGTGAAAGTGTTGATTGGTGAAAGTATGGTGGTAATGGAGTGGATTAGATTTGTTTAAGTGATGATGAGAATTGTAATCTTAGTTAAGCCAATGGCACGTCTTTGACGAAGACAATTATTAGTATAATAAACAATAGTAAGTGGTGCACTAATTTATTTTAACAAAAATGTTAATTGATTTAACATATATAATATTTTATGTTTTAAATTAAGGAGGGAAAAGACCATAAAGCAAAATTCATTATCAAATTGATGTTACCCTGCCTCCCCAAAATGACATCACCAAACATTACATATCTTTTCGTAAATCTTTGTTTCTAATGGTTGTTTGTCATTAGGGTGAGTATGGATCGGTTTGGGTCGATTTTTGGCTAAAACCAAAACCCGAAGCGATCTTTTCGGATTTTAGAAAAACAAAAAACATTTGATTCGGTTTTTTTGTTCAGTTTGGATCGGTTTTTGTTCGTTTTTTTTATTTCTTTTTACATTTTTGTTTATAATTTTATAAATTGAATTTTTAATTGTTAAAAACTATGATATATAAACTAAAATATAGAGATGTTTTTTTTAAAAAACTAATTATGGTTTTTTAGGTGTTAAAATTGATATAACTTTTATAAAATGAATTGATTTTATTGTATGTTTTCATATAAAACATACAATTTATATAGATTTGTACACTAAAAAGACAAAAAGTTTAAATATATTAACATATTTACAAATTATAAGTAATAAATATAAATGTAATATGATATAAAAATAAAATAAATTAATATAATGAGTTTGGTTCAGTTCGGTTTTGATCGGTTTTTTGGCATATGAAACCGAAACCCGAAACGATTCGTTCGGTTTTTGAAAAACAAAAACCAAACCAATGGATTTTGTTCGGTTTTCGGTTTTTTCAGTTCGATTTTGTCGGTTCGATTTTGTCGTTTTTTTTTTTGTTTTTGGTTTTTCGGTTCGGTTTTTGCTCACCCCTAAGCTTTTATTTTTTAGCTTATGCTTATGTTTTATAAATGGTTTGTGGTTTTTTTATTTAAAGTTTATGAGCTATTGTTCTAGTGTTTGGATTAGCTTTTGACTTCTTAAAAATGACTTTTATAAGTTATAAAAGTTAAGCTAAAAAGCTAAAACAAACACTTAAATGACTTTTATTATGAAAAAAAAAACCAAAAAAGCCATAAGCCTTCTAAAATAAGCTAGGCCAAATACCCCCAAGACTTTGTCATTCTGATTATACATTTAAAATCTCCGAAAAGCTATAACAAAATATAGTTCGTATTGTAATTACCGGCGAATGATCGTAGCAGCATATAGTTTTAAACCTTAACTTTAGTGTGTATATATATATATATATATATATGCTACGTACGAGTTTTTTTTTAGCATATATGAAAAAAGAGAGGCCATAGCTCAAGAAATGCTAGACTAAAAGTTACATCACAAGAATAAGATTTAAAAGCCACTTATTCCATCTAGTGCTTATACTTTACTAGCATGTCAATCGTACAGTATGGTTGTAGTGGTAGTTCGGCGGTTTAGCGATGTCAGCGACTGATGGTGATATAAAGCGTCTATTGATGATGATAGTGACTTTGAGTGGTATAGATTGATGTAAATGTAATTGACGAAAAAATGGCAGTAAAAATATTTTCAAAGATAAAGGTTTAGAGTGTGTAAAGTAGTAAGATAAAAATTGAAAGTGTGAATTAGTTCATTAAAATTAAATTGGAAAATTTCTTATATCGCTTTTCAAAGAGGGGATTCATTAATGATAATTGAGTCATTTCTAAACTAAGTGTTGGGTAACCTAAAAATAAGGGGATGAATAATTTTTGGAAAACCTTCCTAGTATTTTAGCCTAATAATCTGATGGAGATTCACTCAAGTTGAAAACAACTTAAGGGGTCAAGTGTAACAACCGTCCCAGAAATGTTCTATTTAAGTTCCTAAAAACGTACATATGCCATTAGATCGGCCAGACAGTCTAATTTATATGAGTTATAGACGTACTTTAGATGTTCATTATGTACTTATATATGAACTTCAAATTAATCTAAATATTAATATTGTACGACGAGCTCGTGATTACGTGCAATAATATAATATGTTCGGTTCGTAAATGTTAAAAGTTTATAAAAGAGTTTAGCCTAAATTAATTGCAAAATGGTCCTTGTAGTTGTGAAATCTCATTTTATAGTAAGGTATAAATAGAAAGTGTAAAACCCTAAAAGTTTACTATTCATCATCTCCTACCTCTCTTCACGCACTCCCCACACCTTAAAACACACACTATATTCATCTCCTGATTTTGGTTGGTTTGGGTGAAATCATTGATATCATTAGCTTCCTTGTAATCATCAAAACGTGTTTCTGAAATCGGTTCTGAGGTAACAACAACAAATCTTATGTTTTTGATGAAATTAAAAAAATAAACTTTTTAGACTTGTGTTCTTGATGATTTGGTCGGTTTTGATGTCAAAAACGTGTTAAAGATTAATGGGTTTATGCTTAGATAAGTCTAGTAACTGTTTTGTAATCAAAATTTGGGTCGTAACATGTCTTAATCTTCAAAACCCGTGATTTTTGTTAAGTTCAGTCTTATGTTCGTATGCCTGCAACATCAAGCGAAATTATCATGTTCAAAACGAAATTAGCTTAAGTTTAGATCCACACCATACGAATTTAACAAATAACTTCGTTCAATATTGAGTCCAAACGAACTTAATGTTCGTTTTCCTTTGTAGCGAACTTAATAGTGCTTGCGAATTTAGGGGCCATTTTCGTACCAGTTCAGACCATACGAATATAAAAGACAAATTCGTTTAAGGGGTTCATGCGAAAATAGAGTCAACTTCGTCTAACAGTTTGTGCGAAGATGCAGTTAAGTTCGTACGGTTCAAAGCACTTAGGGTTAGTTCATGCGAATTTAATGGTTAAATTCGTAAGGTTCAGTCAAACGAATTTAAGGTCTAAATTCGTTCAGTGCAGTTCAAACAGACTTAAGGCTCACCTTCGTTCAGTTCATGTACGTAAAGTTCAGTTAAAACTATTTTGGAGTCAAAACGTTCAAAGGACCAAATCATCAGTTCATCAAGGACATTTGTGATTTGAATAATCACTTAGACTAATATATGTACTTCTATATGGTTATTATGTGCATAGGAGTTCGGCAAGGCGTAATTGGATCTCGATAGATATACTTATCTATCTTTATACTTGTTCACTGTACTAGTTCTCTATATTGTACCAGATCACTGTGAGTTCACTTATTTCCCCTTTCGTACATTTCTAAAGTTCTCTATCAGGGACTGAAAAGCATGAAACTATTTTGCACTTATATATATATATATAGACTTATATATATATATATATTTTCTTGACTGTACTACAGACTATTTATGTACAGACAGACTATTTTCAGACAGACCATTTATGTACAGACAGACTACTTTCAGACAGACTATTTACGTACAGACAGACTATTTATGTTATGATACTTATTTTCTTAATGTGTTTCTAGATCTTGAATGGGCAGGATCTTGAATACATACTGTTATGTACTTATTTTATGTATGAGGCCTAAGACTTACTGCTATCAATTCATCTCCCACCAGTTTTGGGAATGGACCGTAGGTATATGGACAGCGCTGTTAGGGTAGGCCCATCCTCATTCTCCTCAGGACAGGAGAATGCATATTACCTAGACTTATTGATCACCTGTTCTGATCACATGCTCTGGTCACCGGTTCTGACCTAGTTTGTACTTATATACTATCTGATTACATGAGTTCCCTAAATTATCATAGCTCGTTATGGCCAAGCGGATTAGCAGTAATAATAGACATACATATTAAGTACATTACGGACTCTAATCTACTGTTATTACAGCAAGGTACTTTTGACAGGCATACAGACTTTTGACTAGACCCTTATACATATCAGACTATGTATATTTATAAAGTACTTTATGTGAATCTCACCAACTACTTTCGTAGTTGACCTTTGAACTTACATGCTTTTCAGGCTAGGTACTAGATCTTTAGCATAAGAGCCTTCCGTTCTAAGCTCATCCTTTTGGCGACGGTTCGTGCGTACAAGTTCAGGAGCTACGAAGACCTTATTGCTATTCCAGTTCAAGTTCTGTTCGATGAGACAATTGTTCTGTCCCATGAATTTGACTATTCTGATTCAGATATATTCTGTAATAACATTTGTACTTTTGTTCTAGACTTAATTATGATCTGTATTGACTTTGCTCTCTTGATCTTTGATTAATCTTAATGGCTGTGTTGAACTTGTACTGTGTGCATTTGTACTTGTCTGTGCATCCCGTATATTCCGCTTTAGCGGGGTGTTACATCAAGTTAGAATAATCATGGCGTTTGGATTACAATCAAAGGTCAAGATTCAAAAATGATCATTAAATCTTTCGTTTGATTTTAATCCAAATGTCAAAATCTTTCTAACTTGACTCAAGTTATATCCCCTTTCCTAATAATCCTCCTAATACTATAAATCTTTTACATGTGTAATCCATTAATTATATTTTTTCATCACCCCTCTTGATTTTTTCATGTGTCTTGATCCTATAATTAGGAATATTATTAGGTTGATCAATCAGGAGGATCTATCATTACTCATAGTTTTAATACAGTAGTAAAGATAAATAAGTAAAAATACTACACGAATACTCATGTGATGCAGCGATGATGGTGGTAGCGGCAACGTGATGATGGCGGTGAATCGGTTATTGGTGTTAGCCATGAGTAATGTATGTTATTGATGTAAAAGGACATTGCAGTTATTTTAAATATTCAAAGGTACATAGGATCATGTATAACGTTAGTTATATTATTAAAAACATTTTGGGAATATAGTTACAAAATTTAAAAAGAGAAATGAGAGTTTATCTTATATACAACCTAATAGTAAAGGTTATGGTTTACAACAACAAACCAATGAAAGAGTAATCTTGTTTTGTGTGGTGATGGTCACTTTGGAAGCATATAAATCAAGTCATTCATCAGGCAAGCAATACCTCTATCAACGAAGTGTTTAACTCTTTTGTTTCTTTATGTTATTTTTGGATTTCTAGTCGTGATAAAAAGTTTTGTCTTTCGTGGCCCTTATGGGTAACTAGTTCATCTTTCTCATTATAACTGTACTCTTTTGTTTATGTTTCAGCATCTTGTCGAAGCATTGTATTATTATTAATATTAATACTAAAGCTGTTAAAAAAAAAATGAAGTAGTACACCTTTACCTTGTCAATATTATCTCATCATTTCCTTATTATTTTATTTTTAAAAAATTTTTAAACAAACAGTTTGAATGGTGGATCGACCCATAGAATTGGTCTTTCACTCATCAGTTAACTGAATATAAGAAAATCGATGAGCAATGTTAGGAGCCGAACAAGGCTACTATGTGGATAATAAAGGTATATACAAGATAACATTCTAAACAATAAATTACTATTAATGTAATTACTTTATATATGAATCAAAGTGGATTTAGGAGTAGAAAAGTATTAGTGATGTTACCTATGACTAAACTAAAAGGACATGCTATTGCTCCCTACCCATTAGCGTGTGCTTCCCATAAATTCTTTGGTTAATAGTTCAGATATCATTATTTTAACATGGTAACATCTTGCCAAAATTTTCTTTAAAAATGACAAAGTTCAATACGAAATTAAAGTAAATAATTAGTTTTAAATTATGGTGGGAGTAGGACCAACGACAGACTCACCTTTAGCGTGTATATCTTAAAGATTGTTGTAATGAAATAAAATAAATTATAGAAAATATACAAGTATACCCGATCTAGTTTTAAGATGACTAGCTAGCATAAAATAATAGGCTAGATCAGATAAAAAACCTCACGTCTTTAAAGACCGGTACGTCTCAATTATTCGATTCCCACCTCTACAAAATGGGCGGAGAAATTTTGATAGCAAAAAAGGGTGGACCGGGACTTCATATATGTACCTCTATATGACTATATATTTATACGTTTATCATTATTTTTGTAATGTAAAACAAAGGAATGCTGGACGTACGCTCTACATATCAACATGTGCGAAAAATCAAATAAAAATGACTACAAATGGTGAGAAAACAAGAAATTTACCTGCTTGTGCTTGACTTTTCATTCAGCCTTAATAATGATAATGATAGGATACAATATGAATTCACTAGGTTTTTAAGTGGTCACGTTTTTAACTCAAATTCGTAGTGTGATTCATATTGTTAATCGGATCTTTTCAGTCACTAGCTCGTGAAAGCATTTAAAGTTACCGTTCATCCTTTTTTATGTAGTTATATACTCGAGTTATTTCACTGAAGGATTTACATTTGGGCAAATGGGGGAAAAAAATAAAATAAAATAAAAATCCTTGGAGTCTTTTATTTTTCTAGGGCTAGATTTTTCTTTTATTTATTTGGGACAAGATCAAGCATAAAATATATCGATATTTTATTGTTCAACTACAAACCGTTAGGTTCGGTCTCCCCCAGTTTTAGTATACAACATCCAGTGAGTTATCCCCGAAACAATTAACTAACATTGAAGTTAGGTGATTGATCTCTCTTTTATCTTTAATTTTTCACCCATCACCTATGTTTATGTATGAATTTTCTTCTTATCATCATCACTTTTACTTTATTCTCTTAATCTATCATCTTCAAATTTGATACCTCATTATATTACACAATACATCCAATCAAAATTAAACAAAAGAATAAAATATTAAAAGAATCGACCATTACCTTCATATATATTTTACTTCATGTTTTTAACCGTTCGCCATTTTCACAATCTCACATCATGGATCCCGGTCTTATGAATCGTGACTCACAAGATTGAAAATTTCACACACATATTTCACCAAACAAACTTATCGAACTCCTCTTGAACTAATAAATGTGATAATAATATTAGTAAAAAAAGGGATATTCTTGAAGTAAAATAAATAAATAAGAAATGATATAATGGGACAAGGTTGGGGTTGTTTTTGTCTAGTGAAATCCAAGATTCTTTCAAGTCTTGGGCCCATTAGAGATTGTGTTATCTAATTTTGTCTATATATTACTACCTTATACTTTCTTCGATGACCCCTCCTTTCTTCCTTTTGCTTTTTTGTTTTGCTAGTAGAATATATATATATATATTTGCATGCATTCTTCAATCTTTCACGATTTGATACAATGAAAGACAGTTCTAGCAGCAGTGGTGGCGGAGGACGAAAGCAAGGCGCCGCGTCACCGTGTGCGGCGTGCAAGCTTTTGCGACGCAGATGCTCTCACGATTGTGTTTTCGCTCCCTATTTTCCTGCCGACGAACCTCACAAATTCGCTAGTGTTCATAAAGTCTTTGGGGCTAGCAATGTTAACAAGATGCTCCAGGTTAGCCTTAATTCGAATCTCCTTCTTTTAATTACACCGCCACCAATTAATGTCACTTTCGACTTATGCTATAATATTTATTTATAAAATAGCATGGTAACAAAAAAGTCATATTGAATTTGTAGTGGGACAACATTTTGTGACTATCTGAACGTGCTATATAACTTTTTATTGTATGCTTAATTTGCACCTGTTAATATTATGAGTTATAATGTTATATACATATGCACAATCAAATATATATACTTCATTATTAGTTGGTTAAATATAAGGATAATGATCTGTACAACAAGTTTAAGAAAAATAGTTTGTTTTTTTTTTTAAGTTTATTAAATGTACATACTGAACGATTTAAAACTATGGGGCGAAATTAATAATGCACCCAATTCAGTGTGTCTGATGGGCTTGACCATGGTCTTTAAACGTACTCACCCACATGATCTAGCTAGCTAGTTCCTATATGTCTTGTCTTATTGCGAAAACTTTGTTTCTTTTGTCAAGTCATGATGATCTAGTAAACAATTTACAACAGTTCATCTATCACTATCTTTTGGATTTCATTGTTACACCAAATCCTTCATGTCTATTCTTCATATAATACCTATTCTATAGGGGTCCGGACTCTAGACTTTAGTGGTCGGTAAGATGCATGTTGTCATTATCATTAGAATTGTTAATGGTATAGCAAAGTAATAATACTAATTTCTTTCATATTACCATTAGGTTTTAAATGTATATATTGTACTCTATGACATTTTATATTTAAAATGGTAAAAATTTTTATGGGCGTACGAACAACAGCACGGACACGGATCATCCGTGTTGTTCTCACAATAAGGTAAATAGTTTTTTCTTCATTTGATCACGTTATGACAGGGATGTCAAAGCTGCTGCAACTCGCAACAGTTTTATAGGATCATTAATTTGCTAATTCTTTATATAATCGTTGTTCTCACAATAAGGTAAATATTTTTTTCTTCATTTGATCACATTATGACAGGGATGTTAAAGCTGCTGCAACTGCAACTTGCAGCTACAGCAGCTTTACAGGATTATTAATTTGCTCGTTCTTTATATAATCTCGGTTCTCCTTACATTTAGCATATTATCATGACATGTAACATCAACTATTATTCTTACATTGTCTCTCTGATTGATCTCGTCATGCATTTTCATATCGTTTTTGTATGAGAACTTAGCGCAGTTACTCAACAAAAAAACACTAATGAAATTGCACGTAACGTTGCAAAAGCCTGTTTTCTTGTAGTGCAACTCAATCCAATTCCAACTCGTCTTTGAAACCTAGCTATATGTTAGCTCAACTAACTTGTTTTGCTACGAAAATACTAAATTGGATTCACAATGAACAGGAAGTATCTCTTTTTGTTCGTTGTAACCGAAATTTAACAAAGCCTTTTCGCCATGAATTCGGTTAATAACAGTTGAAAGCCTGTGGGACCATGGTAAAATCTTAAGTCAAAGAAGGGTTATGAAGTACTTTGCACGTACTTCGAAATTTGCCATGTTATAGTATCTATATCTATATATATATATTTAGCTTTTGTCATTTCAAGTCATATTCGACAACTTGTCTTACCCCTTTTTCCATTTCCTATCATCATTATTTTCCATCATTTCTTTAGACTTTTTCTCTTCTATCGTCTTCTTTTTTAACAAAAGATCCAAACATGTGAAACACTTTCCGCAAGAAACAATCCCACCGCACATTGATTTTTTGAAACTTTCGAATTTAGGCTTTCATATATTGCAACAAATAGTCTACCATATATCAATCTTTTTACCAAATATACAATGAATTGAATTTATAGGGTGAACTAATTACTAATAAAGGAAGTGTGAACCACAAGTGTTTAAGCAAATTAAAATTAAAAGAACGTACGATAAAAACGGTTATGATTTTTCTGGTCAAATGATTCTTGTGAAAATTAAAGGATTGTGAACATGCCTCTTTATTTTCTTCTTATCAATACAATACAAATCAGCTACATTACATGATTTTAAACCAGAAATACAATTCACGTTATAATAAACAGTTGGATTCTTTTAAATTTGTCCTTTCTAGCTTTCTTCAAATTAGTAATCATAAATACTACGTACTATATTCAATGTTAAATAAAAGGAAGATGCAATATATATTAAGGCAATTGGTCGTAATTCATAGGTAATCATGATGATGGACAAACTTGTCTTCTTTTGATTTTAAATCATAAACAATTAAACATCAACTCGTATAGTAGGTCAAGATTTTGGGTCCCAAATGGGATGATATTTCTTGAAGCCGCTAGCTAGCTAAGATCCCAAATGTGTGCCCCCTTTTGAGAGTGTACGTACGTACATGTAAATTAAATGACTAATAATTTGTTACTTTGCTTAACGTAATTATGATTTGATTGCTAATTAATCAAGTGATTAAGAAGTTGTTTAAACTAATTGACACTCATAAAAAAAATCATACATGTTTGTATTGATCATGTAGGAATTACCGGAGCATCATAGAGGAGACGCGGTGAGTTCAATGGTGTACGAAGCCAATGCTAGGATCAGGGATCCGGTTTATGGTTGTGTAGGTGCGATATCATCTCTACAACAACAAATAGACGTACTTCAAGCACAATTGGCCTTGTCACAAGCCGAGGTTGTTCACATGAGAATGCGCCAATACTCATCGAGTCCAACAAACCAATCACCCGAAAACATCTCACCTCAATCACGACACCACCCATCACAAACACCAACAAGGTCCCTTTTTGGCATGGACATGGTGGTTGACCAAACTAATATGGGCATGGGGGAGTCCTTATGGTCCTCATAACTAAAACCCATATAATATTTTTACTACTACTTGAGGCTTTCTTTGTTGTTTGCCGCACGCCCCCCCCCTTTTTTTTTATTTCGGTTTTGCTTTCTTTTATCTTTTATTTTCTTGATATAATATCCATAATATATATACTATACTAATATATATATATGTATCTCTCCACTATATAGTGAGACGAAGATGATGATGTTGACGATATATGATTAACCATATTGTAAATTTATAAATTATTGGTCCTTCCATTTTATATACTATATATGGTATTTGATTTGATTGAGCTAAACAAAATATATATTTGTATCATATTTTAAAGGTTATTTTAAGTATGATGGTTAAGTCTTACGTGCTTTTATATATTTAAAAATTGATCGGGTATGTACACTTATATTTGATGGTGGGCCGGGTTTTAATGATATGATATGGATGGTCTATATGAGGTCCACTTTGATGGTTCTAGAATTGGAACAACAACAAATACAAAAAGCAAAACACACTAATTAGAAATGGTTGAACCATGCCATGCCATATTTATGGGCTATATATATCATCATATCTTGTCCACAAAACACATGGAGAAAACAATATGATGCATATATGTTTATGTTGGTATCTTTAAGGTTTCTTTTGAAACATGGTGGCCTCTTTCCGCATAGCATAGACCAGTGTACTTTACTTTCTTTTTCTGGTTTACTTTGTCGCCAAGGAATTGAATATATGATGCATGCTTGTTACTACTCGTTTAAACCTCTTTTGGTGTGGCATATTAAACATGAAATGAGGATTTGAATTGAAATTAAGGTTTAGCCGCTTAAACATGTCCGGTTGAAATATATCCTAGTAGAGATTAAAAAGTTTTATATTAGTTAGAGGTCGGAGCGCCATAAACACCAAAGCAATTTCCAACCGATAGCCAAGGGAACATCACCTCGTGTGGCCGATAACGCAAAAGTGGGGAGTGCTTTCGGGACCGTGTCTCGTTTCTCCTCACCGGCTTTCTTGCTAGCCGTTGTCCTACAAAATTTGACCATTGAAAGTCAAAGGGTAAGTGGGAGGAGAAGGTAATATTCCTTGCAAGTAGAAAGAGATAATAAAAATAGGAGATATTGGGGAGGGTGTACTCCCCTTCCCCTATTTCTTATTGACAACATTTAAAAAGTTGTTACCATAACATCCACACTACATTAATAATTGTTAACCTTTAAATTTTGACCTACTAAATCTCACATAATACCATTATAGTTTTATAATACCCAATAAAAAAATCAAATGCATTTCAAACCCACCATGTGCCCACCATTTTGGTGGGTGTTGAGTGAACCAGGAGTTTACTATCATGGAACCAATAACTACGCTATTATATGTGATTGAAATTAACTAATTAAGTATATAAGTGACACATCAATAACATTTTATTTTTTTTTTAACAATAAGACTTTGCTAAGATAAAAGATTACGAAGAAGGTACTAACAATCAATATACCAAAACTAGAGATACAAAAATTTACAAAAAACTTTTGCTCAATCTCGAAACTTTAACTATGCTCCATACTATGTGACAACATATTTATATGTCTTATCTAACATGGTATTGTTAGAACTACTTCATCCTATATATGTTGAATCTATATTTGTGACATAATTTTAAAACTATGTACAATATAACGCCGAAACTTATTCTTGTTTTAATTTTTCATTTCTTTTGTCGGTATCTTGTTACTGTTTAAAGTTTGTTAATGGAAGCTGATATTCGTACTATTATTATTGATGGATGTATCATAACGTATAAGTTTTATAGATGCTTGTACAAACTAGATTTGCACAATAATGATAAATCTATCAAAAGAAATGGTATTAATATTACTCCCCTTTATAGATATTAGTGTTTAAACCATAAACTAGTAATCATTTCAATCTCCTAACGTATGGGTCAAAGTAACACGAAAACTTAACGACTGTTTAGTCAATAAGAGTCGGATAGTAAACACATTTTAATAAAATGATTACTTGAAAGTTTAAAATAAAAAGCTCATAACTTATTTTGAACATTAAAACAACTTAATGTTGAAAATTCTGATCATACCATCATAACATCATTAGCCCCTTTGACTAATCGGATAGGTCAGGTTATTGAGGTATTAAAAACCTCAACTACTAGTCTACTATAGAACATGCATCTTTTATTTGCTTTAAACTATTATATATAGACTACTGATGAACATTAGGGGCCCAATATACTAGGCCCAATAAGTTACCAATTTACGGGTACCTTTGGGCTTAATTAACCAAAAAAACACAATTCGATTTACTTGTAAAACGATCAAAGACTCCTTATTCAAACACCGTACCTTTTCATTTTTATTTATTTTCGTTCGATTCTTTTTTTTTTTTTGGCTAATGCATATATAAATGTTTATTTATAAAGTCCACTAAATTTTGTATTTTTTGTTTCTAACCAAATTTAGGTTGGTGATTTTATAACCTAGCTAAATGTCTATCTATCTGTTTAATATTTTTGATAGTTTAAATTGATGTTAGAAGCTATAATTTGAATGTATAAAACCCATAATATCTGTATTATCAAAAATTTAATATATATTAATCATCTATATCCACGGGCGGTACCAAAGGGGGGCCGAAATCGGTACAAACAAAATACAAACTTCGGTACGTGTTCTACTAATAAAATTTTAAGATATCTATAGCTTTAAGAAATTTGCTTTCTCGGAAAAAGGTTACTAATTAAAAATTTAACTAAAAAATGAAGTATATAGATTTGTTGACCATTTTTCTATGATAAAATAAAACTAGCTAGATTTGATTCATGTAGGATCTATGTACGTAAAAGATTACTTTTGTGATATATACTAGTGGCCCGGGGTCTTTTCTTCATGAAGTGGAAGACAGTCTACCATCATTATCATATATAATTTCTCTAAGGATTATTGTAATAACAGTACTCACAACCCAACTATACGATTTTAGTATGAAGTTAATTTTAAATCCTTCTTATTTGGAACCGACTCTTGGAGACAAGGGCTAGAAGCATTTATCCACATTTTTAGTTAACGTGAACAAATTAAAATTTTTGTCACGCTTTTATGTGCGTAAAAATATGTGGAACTAAAGACGTCTAGAAAATTATTCACATTAAAAAGTGTGTAGAATTAAATTAAAGTTCACACTTTTTCATAATTATTTTGTAACACCCCATTTGTCCACGCTAACTAAAACCGTAGCGTGGACAAATGAGGTGTTATAAAATAATTATGAAAGTTCACACTGAAAAGTGTGAACTTTTAATTATACACACTTTTTAGTGTGGAGAAATTTCTACACACTTTTAGTTCTATATATTTTTACAAACACAAAAGCGTGACAAAATTTTAATTTATCCACGCTAATTAAAAGTGTGAACAAATATAACATTATTTGTAGCGAAAGTAAGCTTCAATTCTTTTACAACGTTTAGTGTAGTTTTTATTTTAAAGATTTTAGTACGAAGTTAATTCTAAATACTTCATATTTTTAAAAAGAGCTTACATTTTTCAAAACGAAATGCTTTAATTAAGCTTAATTGGGTAAAAACTTGTTATTAAACTTACTCATGATTTGACACATAGTATTGCTCGATCGTCCTCCATCAGCATATTTTTTTGTTTTACGCAAACGAATGTAGACACACTAATAGTGGAGGCAGGAACACTTGGAATTTCGTTTTTTCACATAGAACCTTATATTCTAAGTTACGGGAATTTGGAGCAGACGTTGGTATCATCTTCTTTTAATTTGTAATTTTATTGGTTGATCAAACTCGAGGAACTCGATCAATAGATTCATATATCTGCAAAAAATTTTGAGCGCATGGAATTTATTCGATTAGTACTACTTTTTCAAAGAATCCACATACATATTAAGTGTACAAAAATACTAATAAAAAAATGTGAAAATTATAATATTTGTTATCATATGTAATAATTAAGTCAAACCACTTGTTATATGAGTTAATCAACGATGATAACATGAGAAATAAAATGAGTATTTGAAAATAGAATAAATTATGTCGTTTGATACAAACAATTATGATTCTCACCTCTTCATTCTTGATTTCGTTCTTGGGTTTAATTAAACAAGGGAAGTCTTTCTTATTTCATTTCTCTTTTTTCTATTCTATCGTACCAAACACCCCGTTAGATCGAATGGCCAACTGGAGCTCTCTTTTGGGGATGAACCGGAAGGGGGGGATTGATGATTGCTTGGAGACCCATGATCGAATCTTGATTCCCAATATTTTCGGTCATTTACTTATTGAGCGTGTGAGCATACATGTTATCACTCGTGTTCTGGCGGAGTGTGTGGGTTCCAACTTTTAGTATACTATCCACCTTGAATGTCACTACCGTTCAAATCATTAACATTTAACACTTTCGGTTTAAAAAAGTAGATAAATAAATAAATAAGAATAAAAATAATAATGTAATAATAAGTCAAAAGTCAACTAACTAACAAAGTAACAACCAATGTATATATGTACAGTTGATGTCTCTCAAATCACATCCCAAAAACAGGAAGAAAGATATAGTTATGAATCAACCACAACAACCATGATAATATATATATAATGATGACTCCAATTATATATGATATATCTCAAAGATATATGGTTTCATTTTCAGCCTTGTATTCTTAATTGCTCTTATACATCGTTTTCTTTAGTGGGGTGTCACCATTTCAATACATGTACATATATATATAGAGATATGTACCCATATATAATATATGTGGTCAACCAACCTCCATTACTATAAAGATTGCACCAAAGTAGCTATCATCAACCTTTGATTACTGCACAGATTGCTGATTTTGTGGTGGAGAAATGGGGCCATATATATATATGGAAAAAATGAATATATAAGGTTCCGGCATCTTAGCTTAGGTGTGGAACCCCTCACATACTAATTTTTTTAAAGTTTTTTGTTTAATAAATAAATTCTTGGGTCCCATGAATTTTATGAATTAGAAAACTAATATGTGAGTGTTTCACACCTAAGCTGAGGTGATGTACAATGTTATATTACCATCCCGTGTATATATATATACACTATATATATGCATGGTGAACAGTTAGCCCTCATGACATGGGATTGTGAAAGTTGGTTACACAGGGGGTGTACAGATATGAAACTAGATATAGCTCTTATTTGGCTTCAAAGGACAAGTTAGTTAATTGGTTAGATGATTTTGATATATAGCCAAGATTCTCGGATCCACTTTCTTAATTAATTTATATCGTCGACTGCTACTGGTTCCATTGTTATGGGTTGGCCCCTGTGGTCGAAACACAATCATTGTTTTGTCCCGTCGTCGATCTAATCACAGCTACTACACTTTTGTGCGCACTTTGGCATGAGATCGAAATACTGGAAATGAAGTAGATCAATAAGACTAATTGCTAATTACTACTTAAATGATAATCATGGCTTATAAAAATAAGTTCCTAGTGAAGTCTTTTGGGTATAATTAGGATAGAGTATTAGAGGCCGGCAATTATCATAAATCCGCGATAAGAACAGTAGGAATTTTGCCGATTTGAGTCATTTGGGAAAATGCACTAGGAAATTGTTTGTTCTAATTTTATGTAGGCAGAGGCAGCTTAGTTAGCTAGGACCATTATTTTATTTAATTATATGTATATGTTTTACTTTAATATTTGTTTTATTTTACCTAAAACCTATATATATATATATATATAAAAGTTAATTTTATCAATTTGCTTGAATATATAGAATGTACAGAAGGGAAAAGTTTCGAAATCAGATATAGTGTTTGTAGTTTTGATGAATAAGTAGTAATACGAAATAGTGTCCAATATATATATATATATAAAAATACAAAATTAACTTAATTAGATCTTGTGCTCCAAGCAGTCGATCAATCCTCTAGCTAGCTTGGACTTTCTTAATTTCCATTGTAATTACACTTGTCAAGATTCTAACTTACTGTATATAAGTTCGATCGGTTTCTATTATGGGTATGCTAATGGGTTGCATGCAAGACTTAAAAAAGTGTGTTCATTTGATGTTTTAGCAGGAAACCTAGCTTAGGCACAAAAAGTAGTATAACTTTGAAATCTAGGAGCATATTAAAAGGCATCTAATCCCATCCAATCCAATTCCAATCCCAAAAAGGAAGACATGATATTATTTACTAGACCATCTTTTTCAAAGAATAAATTAAACAAAGACTGGATACAATATTATGCTTTCTAGCTTTCTCACTTTCTTTATCTATCACCCAATCTATGATTACCATTTAATTACACTTAGTTCCCGTAATGACATGACTAATCATATGTTATTCCATTAATCATTCCCCAATTGTACTTCCAAGTACTTTGATCTTCCAATAAATACATCCATAAACTGTTACGATCTCTAGGGATCCGTGAAGCAAGGTTCGATCAAATTTATTACTTCTGAGGTTTAATTGTTTACACAAAATTACATTCTTAATTAATTTTTGCTATAGTAATTAAAAACATTCAGATAATCAATAAAACTGCAAGAGAAGACCCTAAAAATCTTTTAAACTGATTTTCATTGATCGATTGCTTGAAACCGTAATGGATATATATATATACATGGAAGGATATATATATTATGATCGATCATATAGCTAGATAAAAATTGAGATTAACAAATAATTGATCTAAATAATCTGTGGTGAATACAACAAACTAGCCATTGCTTCTTGCAGCCATTCTTCCTCTTCATCATAATCCTCCTTCATCTGCATGCATTAATTAACATTCAAATAATTAGTATTTGTTTAATTAAACTAGTGTAATATGTACACCATTTATATATTTTATACCAGAAAATTGTTAGGGTATTGGCGTTGAATCTCTTCCTCAGAAGGATTATAATTGGTAGTAGATATATTGGGAAGCGCTTGATCTTCACACGGTTGATGATGATCATGATGATGATGATGCTCGTGTTGATGCTCGTTTTGATGAAGATGATCATTGATGTTCTTTGCAAACCTCCCTCGAACTCGTACTCTCTTGTCAGCTAATGTCTTTCGGCATTCATACTACACAACAATTCATCTTGACATTAACAAAGTGTTTGGTTACAAGGAGTAGTCTAGCTTGAGTTTGAATTTCTAGAAGCACTATCTAGCTTCTAAGATTTCATATCAAGATATGCATATTATCATTAGACAATTAAGCTCAAAGAATGCACTATTTTTTTTTTTGTTAGGTATGCACATCTTCTATAAGGATATATAATTTTTTCTAAGGTATAAATCTACCGAATGTTCTAAGGTTTAAATTTTATTCTATATATAAACAAAGATAGATCAAAAGAAACCTTAATGGTCTTGTTGAAGTTCCTTTGGTTTCTCTTCTTGAGATACCTCATGATCTTGTCTTTCCTTTCCTCCATGGAGTACCTCCCAATTTTTAGAGTCGGTTCTTCGACTTCCTTGCTCGTTTTTGGGCTTTCAGATTCCTGCGTAAATGTTTTTTTTAGAACGACAGAAATTTATTACACATAAAAACCAACTAGCAAGGCGCTAGATGATCACAAGACAAAATATTACAAGCCTAGTATACACAAATTAGGATATTGCAAACCTAGCTAGAAAATTAAACAATAGTGCAACCCTAATTAAGTAATTATTTGTGAGCTAATAATATAGGGAAAATTTATAAGATAATTATTTGTGACTTAAGGGGGTAAAGCTAATTAAAAATTTTATTAAAAAGTTTGAACATCATATATTAACAACAAAAAGGAGGTAACACTCTTTCTTTTCTCGCTTATTATCATCAGAAAATGTGAAGTAAAGCATACTTTAATTAGGTTTTGCATGTAACATGCTCATGGAAGATTAAAGCTAGCATAGTTAACTAAAAAATATGTATGGAAGAAATTTGCTTACCCAATTATTAGTTGGAGTGGGATAGTTAGATGACCAAGAGTTGGAGTCATAGCCGCCACCGCCGTTACAAAAATACTCATCATGTTCAACCTTTTGATAATCACTTCCATTAGGAATCTTACTAAATCCGGTGGGTGAAGTTGGAACCACCATTTGATCAGAAACTCCAAATCGCTCCGGAATTGAAGCCTTCCAAGACGACGATCGGGATATTATTGGTGTAGGGATTTCATAATCTTGTGGCATTGTGATCCCATAATTGTCAAAGAAACAAGGTGAGATAGTAGTGTCATCACACCACATCGGTAACGGTGTCGCCGGAGTTTGAAAGTTGCCGGAGAAATTGTCATGAACCTTGGAGAAGAAGGCCATATGTTAAGGGTTATGGGGTGGTGACAATTATTAGAGAGTTATGCATGGGGGAGTATTTATAAGCAAGGCATCAAGGAAACGACATCATGCGGCTTTGAAGGAAGTTTGCAAAGGGTCCCATTTATTTTTGTACATTTTTGATATAGAATAAAATGTTAGTTCTGATGGTCATGTATGAGTCAAACCATGGTACCTAACTTTCACTAAATGTAAGCTATCTTTGATGATTTGTTTGGTTGGGTTTTTTATAGCATTAACATTGTAGCGGTTCAACTAGTTATAGTTGAACCAATATATTCGATCGAACTGGTTTTTAAAACATTAAATAATTGGTACATTGTATTTTTGTTTTTGGTCATACAAAACGAAGAGCATGATGAGATAGACACCAATATCATGTTTGTATTCCATATATATTTCACCCAAAAGTTTCTAGAGGCGAAATGATATATATATATATATATATATAGAACTGTCCAAAAATATTGTCACAACTTACAATTAACTCGTACTATATATTACTAGTGTTTAAAAAAATTAATATATTGATTACAATATTACAAGGATCCCCTTGGGTTCAGTTGAAATGGAGTTCTCCTAGCTAGAGAAATAATTAAAAGAAATGGTTTCTTGATTGTGATTAACTTCAATTCATATCGGTAATCGGTTGATCCAGGATGGGCTAAGGATATATATTATCAACAACCTCTTTAAGTACCGCGCGTGAACTTAATTATTTGTGATAACATATATAATTATGACTTAAAATTACAATTACGTATGTACCATTTCGCAACATATATATGTACGGGCCTGTGTACGTTGGCAGGATACCAATATCATTCTTTATTCATCTCCAAATATTATTTTATTTCTTTTATTAACTTATTACTTTAGCTGACTTTGTAAACAATTAAAACAAAACAGCACTGTTGCAGAACTCACCGAGACGAGCCGGGTACTCCCCGAGTACTTGCTACAAGGTAGGTCGCTAAGTTAATTGGAGTTGCCCGATTACTCCAACTACTTCCCGCCTGGCCTCTTTGACCCCACGAGTAGCTCTCCGTTTAGGCCCGAGTACTATCAACTATTTAGTCGACCGACCTAGCTAGGAGCACCTAGTGACTTTTGCAACCTTACAAAAGAGTACTAGGCATGTACGTAATATATTAAGTTTACGAAGTTTAGATACACTACAATTTATTTATTTTTTTCTAAAAACCATCCAACAGTAAGTATTACGCAGGTATAATCTTTAAAAGTTTAATATATCAAATCACAACTCAAAAGTCTCAATTTTCCATTGATGAGACCAAGATAGAAAAAACGAGATGTCAATCAATTGACTTTCAATTCCACTACCTAGCTACTTATAATTGTCAAATTCCAACTCAGTTTTGCAATGGAGAACCCTATTTGAACTATGCAAAAAATATTTTCATACAAGATCAGCATTACTACTTAATTTATTATTAATAACTACCTAATAAATTGAACATTATACAATAAGACACATGATCTGATTTTGATGATTGGGCCATGTATCATGTTAAATAGTACGGAGGTTTATGGAAACATAAGAGTATAGTATCGAATAAGAAAATGTTTAGGCCTTGAAATTAATGAATAGGATTCCCTTAAACAAAAGAGTGATCGAGGACTGTTTTTTCAAAACGCAATGAGTGTGAGCCACACGCACATCCACTATGGCCATCATTTTATATTTTGAAAGGAAATTAATCTGACCTATATTTCCTAGACCTAGAATCTAGCACGTGCCGTATCCACCCCACTTCTATACCTTTTCCTACGTTTTCACTAAAAGCCTAAAAGAGGTGCTTGGTTGGGACATGGGATTAAGTAATAACAACGGAAAGGCATGCCAAAGAGAATACTAAAGAGCATTCCTTATATCCTTAATTAATCTTTCCAAACACGTACACATAAGAATAAGACTATTTAAACCTGATAAGCAACGTGCAGTTGATGTTCTTTTCTAACCATTTAGGTAGAAATAGGAAGAAGTCTATCTATCTAAGTGGAGGTAAGGTCTGTCTAGCTAAATCTACCTCCCCAAACACCGTCGAAATATTGAGTCCCAAAACCGATACATGATCCTAATTATATATATGGCATGTGATTTACACTTGTTAAGGGAAAGGCTATAGAGATTGTCGATTTTATGTGAATGATGGACTATTTGGAAGTTTTGAAACGAATTGAAGCAGCCTAGCTTCTCGTATGGAAAACATCTAAAGGAACTTCTCTTTGAGTCGATTGTTTCTTACTCCTTTTATTTGGTATTCAAATAAATGTAAGAGTGTTGCATTTCATGGAATAAAAGACTTATAAACTTTCTTCTATTCATATGACTTTTATATTTTTGCATCAGTTTGATTCCTTTTCAACTGTTTAGCTGTATTTTAATTAATATAGAGAATTGTATATACCATTCAAATAAATTATCATTCATATTAACATTGTTTATGTAAAGATTACTTGATTTAAAATCAATAAGATTCATATTTACATGTTATATATTGTATATATGGATCTTTGTATAAGCACATGATTACTAGCTAGCTATTTTAATAATAAACTAAAAGAATCTTTGCTATCATCATTTTTACAGCTACACCAAAAGAACAGTACAAGAAGAAGAAGAAGAAAAAAAAAAGTACAGTTAAAGAACCTCTTGTTAGTTAAGTTATGCCCGACCACTTTATGAAAAAAACATGCAAAAGAAGATTAATTGATGAGTAGAAAAGAAAGATATATATATATATATATATAGTATCGGGTGCCCGGTTGTATGTTATTCTATTTCATCGTATTTGGGACCGATTTCTGAATGCATAAGACTTTTAGTTCCTCCAAAATGAGCAATTACGCAACAATAATGCATGCTTGTTAATTAATTGTTTGATCTCAAACTAGAAGATCGATGACACAATGCAGGACTTAGGATATACTATTCTAGCTAGTTTTCCAGTTTAGTAAACAAGCATTTTGATGTAATTATAATAGCCATAGATAATAAAGGAGCCATTTGCAAAATACGTAGCTTTGATGTGGTGTAGAGGCTTTTTTTTTGGTCATTTGATATCACTTATCGACCTAAATATATATCTTTCTATCTACGAATTTAAATCTGTGGGAAACTATGTTATATAAGCAAGATGAGAAAAAAAAATAGGTTGCAATTAATACACCCCACTATATATCACGACATATATTAGTATAATCTTTAATTTGCTAACAGAGTTAGTGATGGTCCATTAGTGAGGTTTAGTGCCTCGAACTCATGATCATCTACTCGATCGAATTCAACGCCCCTCCCCACAATTGTGGATATGGGGTTATTTGGCACAAAGATTGGTCAAGTGGTTAGTTTAAAATTTATAGAAGTAGGGATGGAAACGGACGGGTAAAAAACCGTGATCCGCAAATATCCACCCGTTATGGACGGGTAATTCCAATAAATTTTACCTGTGGATACGTAACGGATATAAATTTGTACCCGTTTGCGGGTTGCGGGCGGATAATGGATATACCATATCCGTCATACAAACCCACGATACCCATTTGAGAAATCCGCGAATATATTCATAAGATACCCATCTAACCCGCATACTATTTTTTAGTTTATATAAAATTTATATGTATATATGTGATAAGGATATTGGTGAACTTTAGATCTATATATGTATATATATATATATATATATATATATAATATTTTACACTTTCAATTTATAAATATGTTTTCATTGTTATGTTTAATTTCGATTTTATAGCTCACTAATATGCATATATATAAATTGTTTTAAGTTTCCAATTCAAATATAGTAAACTTAGAAATATTATTTTTTTAATGATAACCCGTGGATCTACCCGCAAGCTTGTATAACCGTGGATAATATGCACGGATCAAATATTTAACCCGTTATTGGATATCCGTGAATTGGCGGATCAAGAAAAACCCGCGGACATGGTAATGGAAAACAGATATCCGCACCCGTTACCTGCGGGTGCCATGCCTACATAGAAGTACAATGTGACTAACAATTTTTAAATGTTATTTTGCCATGACATAAGAAAATCCGAGTAAGCAAACATCAAGAGGTTGGCTATCAAGGTCTCTTTTGTGCGTAGACCGAGGGTTCAAATCTTCGAGACGACTGCCTACTTTTTCGTTTTTGAATAGCAAAGCCTAATTTATTATACACTAAATATTAATGGGCTGTCTACTTGGATGCATTTCTTAGGATACAAACCATTAATTAACCGTTAAAAAAAATCCATGTAAAATGATTTGTATATATGGTAGTGTATACCCAATCTAGGGCTACTTCTCAACAATAACCACCATTAATAGATTCTTAATCATATCAGTCAATCATTAGTTTAACTCAACTTCTTTCCTATTGGCCGTAAATAAAAACCTCAAGATTCTAAAGAAGCATAGTCCCCTTTACCAAAAAGTTAATTATCTTTATACAAGTGTTCACCACCACCATCTTGTACAATATGCTTAAAAGGGGACAACATATATTACTTGTATTAGTACCTATATTGCATTATAGCCCTAAAACATCTAAACATAGAAAAACAATAACATAATGACTACCAAGGTAGCCTGGCGGCCAGACATCCTGATTTCATTATAAGGGGTTTATGTTCAGACCCCATTGATAGAAGGTAGCCTGGGAATAAATGTTGGAAAACAATCACAAGACTAACCCGATTAGACCGTAGACACCTGGTTCTATGACTCGCGTTACTCGAATATCCGATTAATCACATGATGACCCCATTGCCAACAAACATGCATGAAAGTCAGTCGAGCCAGTCACTTTATAAGATGGTCAAAAAAACAAGTCCTTAAATTCAAGATGTCATAGAACCAAACAGTCATGTTCGATTGATGCCAATTGTGTAGTGGGCTGCAAAGAGATATGCCATAGTCTACATCAAATCAATTAAAACTAATAATTTGAGATAAATATAGAACTGTTTGGCTGCACCCTATTTGATTAGGGGTTCCAACAAGTATAGCTGGTGTAAGATGCAATTTGCCCTGAGAAAGTGAATTTTATAGAATGAGCATCAAATCGACCTGCCAGATTTTGTTCATACATATACAACTAAAGCGTAGAAAAGAAAAACATATACGCAAAAGGACAAACAGAACATTAACAATAGTATATAGTATATCTACAAGCAAATAATAATTCTACAGATTTTAGTATATTAAATCATACATATACATATATAATGTTATATATGTCTATATATTCTTTGCATTGAACAACATAGTACAACACTATCTCTTTTTCTTTATTGTGATTCGTTTATCTTTTTGCAACACATCTAATATATCTGTTCAATCAGGTCGGCTTCTAAATGTTTCTTCATCTCCATGTCTTATTATTATTTACTTTTACTATTACTATGATAATAACAACTTTTTGAATAACTATTTTTTCATGTTAAACCAATGTTGAAACTGGCACCAATCGCACTAATACCCACTACGCACCAATTTATGTGCTAATCGAAGTCAAGAGGTACTACCAATTTATGTGTTAATCAAACTCAAGAGATACAATAAAATATATTTCATTGGTCGAGTTTCAGACTGATATACTTATAAAACATGCGGGTAACACACATGTAAATGAGTACATGGATGCGGTTTACTCTATTTAGGTGAAAAACGAGTTTTTGACTCACATGTACGCAATCTAAGCATGATATCTTGTGACCGTTTCCACGAACTTCCCCTATTTATAGTAAAGCTCGAACCAGACAACAAATGGTATAAAGAATCTTCACTCCGGACTCATCCCAGGCCCCCAATTTGGTCAAAAGTTCTGCAACTTGAACAATTAGATTTATGTACGTAACGCAAAAGCATACTTAGTCTTATTCTTATATATCACCAAACCTTATGACTAAACACTGTATTCTCACTAAAAATATAATTCAAACCCCATAAACCCATTTCTTTCGGATCTGGGTAAGTAAATTCTAGGGATATTCTAATCATAGAGAATTAGAAATAGAAACAATGAATAAAGATTCAAAGAGGGGAAACATAAAAACATAGGCAAGAATGGACAAACAGAAATTACTATGCAAAAAAGTCTCTAAAACTAACTAGTTTTGGAAAACATCACATTTGCCTCTGATGCTATTAAAAAAATATATTCTATTTTAAACAACACGATCAATTCAAAGATCGAAACTCACAGAATATTTAATCAGATCTTAAAAAAAAATTCTCTACAGACGGATGGGGACACAATATACAAGTGATGAAGGATAAATGAGCATCTCTATCATGGTCTTCACCTTTTGTGGTTAAAACATTAAAAGTGAGACACATGCATATGACTAGTTGAGACTTATCTCAACAGAAGAAAGGGAAAGAATCACACAGGACACATACAAGTGAAATACTAAATTAACCTTTTGCGTTGCACTAAACAAATGACACAAGCTCGCGTCTTTGATGTTTAGCATATGCAAAACAAATGTACTTTAACAAAATAATGATATCCTGCAAATAGATGGTCACAAATACCAAGTACGAAATATAAAAGTGCATCCATCAAAACTGATAAACGGTTAATCAATCATTGGTTATGGGTTCAGGTACGCATTGAAGATTAAAAATTCAGTAATTTACATTTCATACAGGCATGAAAATCAGTAAACACTAAACCTACACAAACCTTTAGCTTCCCGCTACATTGTTTACTCCTGACATCTACGTTTCAACTGATTGTTCTCCGGAAACCTGATATAAAATTAGCAAGGAAATGAAACAGAAGGTCAAATTTTGCAATTATTGGAAACACTGACACAAAGTGGCAGTTTTCATCCATTTGGTCATAAGCAAGACATTTTCTCTAGTTATGTCTGTAACAAGTCAAATGGATAAATTCAAAAGTATTAACTAAACATAAAGCAAATCAAATGGGTTGAAAGTTGCCCAAAAGATGTTTTTGATGCATATGATACAGCCTAATTTGATCAGTTTATATGAAAACTAGATTACTGTAAAAAAAATATTTTGTGTAAACCTTTAAATCTTTAATACAAGAATAACCCATAACAAGCCATTTCAGGTAGACTCGAACCAGACCAAAAGCTTACTTGTTTTGACACAGAACCATTTTGACGGCTACCTGTGCCTGCCTGTGGCCACCTCTAATAATTTATATTTAAACTTACTTAACACACAGAGAAGTGAGACACTCACGTCTTATCAAGAAGGTACATCTGCAACATATGATACACTTATTGCTTATTGCGATTTAGCAGAGCTTGAAATGATAAATACAGATCTTTGTTATCAGTTCCGAATATTTCTTCTGCTTTCTTCAAAGTCTCCTGAAAATATAAAAAGAGCAAGATAAATAGCAAATTCGCAAATGGAGGTCTACTGACATTGAAACATAAGCAGTACTACTCACCTCACGGGATTGCTTTTGAGCATTTAACTCCTTTATATTTGCTAAAAAAGCGCTGAATTGCTCATAAGATAGACGACTCCTGGGTACACATATTTAGCATTTATTAGTGAATCGCCACTTATAAAATTCAATAGTGCATTCATGAAATTGGGTAATTGAAGCAGCAACAAACTACTGGGCAAAATTCCTTCTCTTTTTCCTTTTTGAATGATTAAATATATGTCCAAGGACCTATTCAGATTATTCAAAATTTCACATACATAAAAGCATCATAAGCATCCATGATTAGAACTCACCTTGCTTGACGGAAGACCTCCTTTCCATCAATTTTGGAGGCACGGCCTTCAAAAAAACTCGTGTGAGATAAAGAAAGAGACGACAAAAAAAGTAGACATGGAACAAAACTAGCAGATTTCCTATGGTTATAAGCCTTAAACCTGGCAGTGGGGGACCACGAGGAGGAGAGTTTCCAGCTGAAGATTGCTGACTCGATGAGTACCATGATGACATTGTACTACGCCCTTCATATTGGCTTTTTGTTGGGGATGTAGTACCAGAAGCAGAATATCTTCTAGGAGACACACTTGTAGAGATTGTTTTTGGAGTTCCACTTGGTGTTACACGGTTACTCATGTATGGTGTCACAGAAAACCTTTGACCAGCATGCTTTGAGGCTGTAATTTGACAATTAGCATTGTAAGAGATTAATTGTTTGGATTTGGATTTGCATTTTGGACTAATAATGTGATATTATATAATCATAATCATAACAATAAATCACTGTCATAAAATGAATTTTGACAAATAGTGTTTGGATGTGATCCTACTACTTAAAGTTGTAGAAATCAGATATACAGTTGTTAATGCTTTCGGAAAAACAACGCCTTAGCTAAGAAACTAACAAGTAAAATGATGTTTTAAAAATGAACATATTTCTGGTTTCCAAAAGTAATCAAAACTAAAATCTGCCAACTTGTTTTTATCAACTTGAAGATTATTCACACAGCAAGTTTTTTATATAACATTGTTACATAAAATTCGTGTAGTTACATATTTTGACAATACTTTTCATTAATTAAAATAAGAGTTAAAGAAGTCAAAAGTAAAATCTTAATTTTTTTTTTTCTATATAGTAAACTTTGTTGCAGCAGGTATGGAACTGATTATTTGACCTTTTAAAATCAGATAACCACAACATGAACCCAATTCATCTAAACACTAAAAATTGATTGTTACAGCTTCAAGTCACCGTAAGCAAATAATTGGATTTATAGAAGTATAAAGCACATCCAAACACTCCCTAAGTGGGAGCCACACATCATCACACAACTATCACAGAGAAAAAGTTTTCATACCGTCATCAGGTATATGTCCATCTGTAGAGCCACTAAAAGAGCGGTGCCTTCTATAACCGTTAGTCTCCTCTTCTGTAGGGTAAGAGTATATTGGGAGCACATTACAACCAAAATGGAAGGCATAAGACCATGGAACACTATCTAAAACCATCACTACTTGTCAAAGAAGATAAAGAGGTGCAGAATATTTCAAATCAAACATAAGATTTACCTTTAACCGAATAAGCCCTGGTGGCAGATTGGTCATATGTTCGTATATCTATAGTTGCTGATTGCTGACAATAAACATTATATAAAGGTTAAAGTTAGTTGAGCAGAATCAGAGTTTAGTATCAAATAAACCAAAAGTATTATCAGAGCCATCATATGTGTGAGAAAAATAATGTTAAGAAGTTATATGAACATACATTGACCAGTGGGTATTAGCAAAATTATCCTAATAGTTGCTGGAAGAATCTAACTGAGTAACCGCTTTCACTTCCTAACCATTTTCCCTCTTTCTTTAGCATAATCAATAGTGTGTGTATGTGTGAGTGTGTGTGTGTGTTGTGTAAAGCGAAATACGTGGGTACTTATGTACTATGTTGTATACTATTCACCTTGTAATTTTCATTTTATTATACTTTATTGAGATAATAAAGTTGCTATAATCTTTTGGCATCAACTTTTTTAATTCATTAATGCAATGCATGAGGGAATGATAAAAGAATAATGGTATGGAAATCTTACAGTTGAATCATTGTCGTTTAATGACTGCATTAATTGTCGTTTGAACGTCTCCAGCTGTCAAAACAGATAAATTAAGTTCACTATCAGGACTAGACTAAAACATATAAGGATCTCATTGCCATGAATTAATAGATAAGAAACTACTCAGCATCACAAGCATATTGCAAAATTCTGGTTTGTATGCAAGCATCAAATTATCATCACTTCAGATATTGATTACCATTTTAACAAATATAGGTGTGCAGATAGTTACGAGTATTACTTATTAGCAGGATTTCTATTTACAGAAGAAGCCATGCTCATGTGATAAACTATTAAATTAAAACTTATATCTCAACAAACTAAAAAAAAAAAAACAGTGGACACTATTTGGAATGGACAGAGTAATGATAGCGCTTTAGCTCAAAATATTTGCCATAAACTTCCAGGAAAACAACTATTATTGCCTCCATGACTTGGTAGAAAATATGGTCTCTTTCATACTAGCGAGAAAGACATTTTAGAAGTTGTGTATGGCAAACAAATTTACTAGAGTAGTAGGGATCACTAAATCTGTTAACATCAGAAAACACTGTCATATGACTTATTTGGGCATTGACAATCAAGACTTAATCAGCTTTATTCTGACAAATTACAAATACATGCTAATGCATGAACCAGAAAAAAGTCATTAAGAAAGCAGAAATCTATTGCAAGAGCTAACTTAGGAGTCTACATAAGAGCATAACTAATATACTATAATGCAACTTTCATCATCTACAGAGTACAGATACGTAGAACAATACTGTCAGTTCAGCAAATAGACACATAAAGTCTGAATGGAATACAAACTATGACATCACAAAACTACATAAACAATTTTCAATTTCCAATCAATTGAAGGAAATAATAAAGTTCAACTAGTCAAGCTATGGTATAGCAAATTAGCAACAAACTTTCCAATTAGCCCCGGCATAGGGGACATGTCCAATAAGATACTAAATCTAGACGCCTTACTTCATAAACTTCGGCCATGCTTATGTGGCGGTGACATGTCACATTGACTATTTCAGATCAAACTTTGGAAGCATAATGACTATTTGGTAACAAAAACTCTTTACGAAATTGACTCCTGATTCAAATTTACAAAACCTCCACAATGACTATTTCATAAAAAAAAAATTTGAAAGTACTAGCAAGGCACCCGCACAATGAGTCAGGGACGAATAGTTTCTGACAATTTCCTAGCTATATGGCGGTCTCAAAAGAAACTTTTTTTAAAAATTTTCGATGCTTTTTGGCAGTTTCTGTGGCAGTATAAGAGAGTGGACAAATGTATACTAGTATTTTATGAGTTATGTTTCCTATATCTAGAAAAACTTAAAACTAATAAGCTCCTATTCTATAACTAAAATAAATAAAAAATACTAAATAAAACAGGAAGAAATGTAAAATAAAAGTTATCAAACCTTAGCTAAATCGCGCCCTAATTTCTTCGTAGTCATAGCTAACGAATCTCGTTCCTCCACCAGTTTTGCCTTTAAAATCACCAAAACAAAAAAAATTACAACACTCAAAATACATACATAAAAAGTAGTACTTTACATATTAATAACCGTCCCCTGAATTTTCGCAAGACAAAGGACAAATTTTAATGCGTCAAATTAATTAATACTGACAGCCCTAAGGGCTGTCATTAACAAAACTATTACATATATACATACAGAATATATATATATATATATAACGGAACGCAACGAATAACTTAAGAATTACATTATCTTCAAGTGTAAGCTGCAACCGCAACTGAACATTATGACAAGTCTGTTTCAACTCAGAAACTTTGGCTTCAAGTTCGAAAATAGACCGATCTTTTTCATTCAAATTTTGTCGTAATTTATCCGCTTCGGATTCTAATTTCGAAACGCGCGAAGCAATCGCCATGGAAGTGATCTTGCGAGCAAGATCCAACTGATCATAAGGATCAGTTGGAATCACTGATAGTATTTCATCAGGTAAACTAAAATCTGGACTGCTGCTAATTGTACTACTGCTGTTTTCAGACATCAGGTGTAATTTTTTGAATTTTTTTTTAATGTTTTTGATTTTTGAATTTGAAACCCTAAAATAACTGTTATTTTTTTCCCCAATTTGAATTGTAGATTTGGTGAGAATTAATGTTAGGTAGACTAGACAGGGAAGATGAGTGTGCAACAACTACTACTTCGGACAAAACTATAGAATATTTTATTATTTTTACAAATTTTGTTTCAAAAGTAGTCCTCTAACTAATCTCATTTTGTCTTTTTTCTTCGAAAGACCGGTGAACGAGATGTGTGCCGAAAATAAATTGTTTCTTTTTTATTATGAAAATGATAAATCTTCCTTAACATGTTATCATCAAATAGTTATGATGATTTTTAGTCTATTTTATTAGAAAGAATTAATCATTTGCCTTTTTATTATTGTAGGTGTTAGATACACATCCATCTATATTTTTATTATAAAAAGGATATTACGTGCAAAATAGGAACATGTCATTGAAAGGTCTTCCAAAAAGATTTATGACAAGACTAAAATGATGACATGTATGTATGTGTTGGTACATATATGTATGGATTTGAGTGAATATATGGAATATAAACACGTAAATTGTATTCATATACACGACTACTATGAAACGGGATTAGTTTTTCAAGAAAAGTGATTGTTTTAAACTTCAAATCACATAAGCTTTTGTAAGATTGTTTGTTTAGAAACATCCAAATTTTGTTGTATTATGAAAATCAAAATTTTTACTGTCTCTATAATCACTCACATAAAACAAAGATATTATAACTTACCTCTCACGATATATTTGTAAGCAAATGTCACGTAAAAAATAGTAGTTTTTTTTTATTTTCATAGAAACAAAAAGCAAACGGGCAACAAGTTGTGTTGCCACTTCTTTTTGTATAGCAAAACTAAGACGTTTAAAAACTACATTCATCGATCGTGTCGTCATAACTAAGTTGTATGGCCACTCTTTTTTTCATAAGTAGAAAAACTTACATGGAAAGATCTTTTCCACATGTAGTACATAATTAGAAACTTTAACACTGTATTGTCGAGTTTTTATTAAAAGAAAAAAAAAGAGAAGATTGGATAGGGGAAGAAAGGATAGATAATTACATAAAAAAGAGGCATTCTTGAGTTGAAAGAAAAGAAAAGAAAGTTGATAGTTAAATGTATTCTTGAGTTAGAAAAGAAGGAAAAGAAAGAATAAAAAGATACAATTTTACATTTATAGTCTTGTAGTAATTAAAACCTTTATATAAGTTTGAAGGGTATAATAATAATTTTACCACTTCTCTTTCCAAATCTTGCCAAAAGTGACAAGAAAGTTTTGGGATCAAAACATCCTATTTTTCTCTTTCTTTCCCTTTCCTTTCTTTTAAAACAAGAACTCAAGAATACAAAAACTAAAAGTTTATTACCCTTTATTTTCTTATCTCTTCAAAATAAAACTCAAGAATGCACTCTAAGAAAAACTTATATGATATAACTATTTTGTAACAATTTGAAAAACATTAACCGAGATATAAAAAAAAATGTAACATTTGTATAATAATTACAATAAGATACAAAAATTATGAAATTTATTTTCGTGGCCAGAGATACAATATTTGCATTATCATATCATGTTATTATCCTATTAAATTAAATATTCAATGTAGTTTTTCGACCATAACATAAATTTCTCGTCAAAGTACCGTTTTAATATTGATGGAGGATAGACTCTTTGGTTAATTGTATTATCAGAAATATCAGATGGACCGGACATATAATAGAAGTCTATAGACCAAAACTAAAACTTTGGAAGCTATAGAAGGACTATATTTGCAATATGTTTTTGGCATTATCAGTTCTAAAATATTTTATTTGATTTCGGCTTTTAAATTTGTCTTTCCCTCCGAACTTTTGAGTATGATTTTTAAATTAAACAAAGATAGTGGCCTAAATTCATTGATTTTATATAAAGTTATTTATTACTAGGTGAAACCCGTGCGTTATACCGATTTATTTTATTTTTTATGTAATTCATCATAAATGACATGGAATGATAATATTGTTATAACAAAAATTGAACAGTTATATCTAATAAAAGAGATATTTATATGGATTGAAGAATAAAGGAGATAAACGGATTATCATTAGGCATTTTATATTTTTATGAAAGATGGTTTTCTATGACGCATATGACGATACATGTTCGTTATAGACAATTTAAATAATAAGTCTTCTTGTTGAAAAGATAATTTTAATCTTATTAAATGCTTAATCACTACAATTAATTGATGATGAATCGGTACATTACCACAAATGGAAACCAAAATCATAACAGATGCCAAGGTACCTACCATAAGAGTTAAAAAATGACTCAAAATTAAACCAACCATTGACACAAACCATAATATTAACTACCAACGGCCATCACGTAACCCTTGTGACTTATATTAAGTAAAACGTCAATTATTACATTAGCGCCATAGCAATAACAACATGTACGTCCTTCCATGATCAAATACGTTAATCTCTACCCTGTTGATGACAAAGAATTCAAAACAAAAGGCCTTATAGTTCGAGGAAAACCTTCTGGTTCTCTGTTATGTGGTATATTTACTTACCTATTTTTCACGTATTTTACTTATCTTTACGTTTTAAATAATATTGTGAACTTTTACATGTCATTCTCAAGTTTCTTTTAAGGGTAGGAAAAGAAAAGATTAGATAATTCTTCTTTTTTGCATTGAGTTTCTTTTATAAAAGAAAACAAATGGGAAGAAAAGAAAATTAAGACTATCTCCAATGGGGATATTTTTGGACGCCCTTAGGTGCCCTTGAATATCCTTTGCGGTTGAAGCTTGTCCAAAACTAAAGACTTTTTGATGCATGCCCTTACCCAAGAGCATGCCCTTAGGTGCCCTTACTTATATTTTTTTTGTTTTTAGTGGAGTTAAAGGATATGTAAGGATATGTAAGGATGTTTGTATGGTTAGAGATAAAATTATAGGATTTTAAGGATTTATAAGGATTTGTAAGGATATGATGTGGCAGCTCAAGGACGCCTAAAAGCGTCCTTAGCATTGGAGATAGCCTAAGGCCATTTTGATGTAAAAATTTTCCTCCCATTTTTGGGAGGATTTGGATGGAAACTTTTTAAATTATGTATATAATTACCAATTTACCTTTATTAACTAATGACAACCTTATGGAGAAAAGGACATAATTGTAAAGTTATAGCTTTTTTTCCCTTTATTTTCTTTTCTTTTCTTTATAACTCAAGAACACTATTAACTTTGTATTTTCTTTTCTTTTCATTAGTTTTCCATGTAACTCGAGAATGTCTTTTTGATATACTAGCACGTTACCCGCGCAATGCGGCGGTGGTCGTGACAATGCCGTTGTAGTGGGGGGCCGAGTGTTGGTGGTAGAGACGGCGTCGAGTAGTGTGGATAATTGATGTAAATGGTTAATGAAAAACTCGAGAATACAGTGTTAGAGAGAGTCGTACTTATTTTTGGATACATATTATTGTCTTGTCTGCATCGAGGTGTATGATGTTTCTATGAGAGTTGTAGAGTGGTACTTGTATGTCGTTACATATGTCACTTTTATCTCGGCTCTTTGATATTTATTTCCATTTAAGGATAGCATGTAAAGAATCTAAAACAATCATACCTTCCTAAATGTTTATTAATTCATTTGACTATTTGAGCAAACAAACGGTTCTTGCAACATCAATATGACGAATTTCACTTTTCTCTTAGGTCGCGTTTGGTTCGCAGATTCTGATGGAATTGGAATTGAATTCCATTCCTTAGTGCGTTTGGTTGCTCAATGATGAAGGAATATCATTCCGTTGGAATGTCAACATTCCCTCATTTGATGGAATCTCCATTCCATAAAAATGGGGGAAGGAATCCGTCTCTCCCTTAAATCTTCAAAAAATGAAAAACATTTCATCAAATTCCATTCCATCAGATTCCAATTCCTTTAATAGATTCCATTCCATCCAAAAATATTCCGTGAACTAAACGCGTCCTTATTTTCTATATATCCAACGGCCACCAACAAACTTATAAGGGGGTCCCTAATATAGGGATGGGTAAACAGAGAACTTATCACATAGCTCATCTGTGCTACCAAACATGGATAAAAGAGGATTAGTATATGGTAGGTAGCCTAAAAATAATAAGTCGCAAAACTATGAATTCGAGAATGATAATGACAAGGTAGAAGACGGATCTAATAGATTGCCACAATAAAACAAAGAATAGAAAATAAAGTTTAAAAAGTAAGAAATATAAGAACTACTAGAGTGAAGGCCCCGTGCGTTGCACGGCCGGGCTTCACGGATTGTTTTGTACGTTTGTAACATTTTCATTAGTTTTTGTTCTGGCTCTCAAACTTTGAAGTTTTTTCAAAATTTTGTCCTTAGTTATTTATATCAATTTTTTCTTACCAACTTTTGTGTTTTCTGTAACAGTTAAAATGTTTCATTGTTTCAACGCTCCGCTACAACCTTCTAAAATATTGGGCGCGTTAATATAAATTGTTCATAAGAAAGTAACTAAAAGGGTGAATGAACCATGACTCGATTAATTTTTCTTCATATATCCCTTTCCATGAATATACGATGAATCAACATCTAAGTCATAAGGCAGTATCATCCTCCATGTTCTTACCACCTGCAAATACGGATCAAAGGTGAAGTCTATACAACACTATCAGAATTAGGTTCCCTTTTGGTTTTTATTAAAAAATGCAAAAGCATATTTAGGTTGATCATCATTACCCATCTTTCTTTAAGGTATTTTACCCAAACCCAATTTGTCTTGTTACTCCACTGTTCCAGTGTGAACAAATACAAATAGAAAAGTTAGTGAATTCAATCTTCATCATCATCATCATACGAACTTGAAAACCTACAAAACAATATATAATATCACAAACCCTGAGAATATTAACCCAGGTAAAAAAAACAAACTATCTTAAAGAAAATCAATAAAATTATAAAAGATTCGTCTTTATAAATATAAAAAGGCAAAACATTAAACTAAGAATAACATATTCACAAACCCGCAACTTCACCTAAGCGATTTTACGAAAATTAGCCACTTTATGTGAACAAAACCACTATTAGAAGTAAACCGTCAATTACACATGACTTTAATCATCTTATTAGCATAGAAGCTTTCTCCTCTAATTTAACAGGTTTTAGTAACATCATCATCAAGGGAAATAACGAAACAGATGAAGATAAATATAAGACAAAAAAAGAAAAAAGAAAAAAAAGGAAAAGAATTGATGAAGATAAAGAGTAAAAATCAAAATTATGAAACTGATTTAAATTTAATACTACAATTGATTTCAGGTTACCATTAATCACATTGGCATTTTCAATAATTCTTTGGTTCTTCGCTTATCAATCCAAAACCGTTTCAAACTCTTACATATTCTTGAATTAATATATCATAAAAGCTATTTCAATACGTGCATCATGTAGTATCTAATCTTTAACCTTCAACCCTAATTGGAAAACCGAATTTCAATTAAAGCATTGATTAAACTATTTAAATGATATCATATATACATGGAAGTTGAAACACTCACAAAACATTTAATTCAGTCATTGAAAAATAAATAAATAAATACATATTATAGATATATCAACAAATACAAAATATGGCATCGATTACTATTGAAAGCATTAACAGGTCGATTAGCATTAACACCAGAGGTATTAAAATCATTAATAAGAGAGATTATTTAGATTTAGTATTGATTCAAAAACTCACTTTTTATAGATATATATAGATAATTAACCTTATTAAGTACCCTAATTAAATCTATTAAGTACACACATCCATAGAGCGTCAAGAATGCGCTAATTTCTCTACCACCGTCATTGAACTTCTAGATATAATAAGATACTAATAATATATAGATAGTAAACAAAAATAATTAACCCTAGTAATTAACCTTATTAATTATTGATTGATAAATCGTCAAGAATGCGTTAATTTTTTCACCACCATCATAGAAGTTATATATATATATATATATATAGATATAGATTTAATAAACTTATATATTATCATCACAAATATAAATGGAAATTAGATAATGTAATACACAAAACCACAAATATACATGCATTATTGTACATTAGTTAATATAGATATAGATAGATAATAGTAAAGAAAAGTAATTAACTACACTAAATAACCCTTATTAAGTACCTTAATATTAAGTACCCTAATAATGATAGAACTTTTAATTTTATATAGATAGATATAGATTAACCTCATTAAGTACCCTAATTAACACTATTTAAGTACATATCGATAAAGCGTAAAGAATGCGTTGTTTTTTTCCACCACCCTTGATAGAACTTTTTTATATATATATAGATCCTAGGCATAACCAACCAACTTCTTGCATCATTTTAAAAAGTTTTAGTCAGCTAATTAGTTATTGCTATTTTACATCAACTATGGTCGATTCATATACTTGATTTTGATGGCATTAGCCCAGCAACTTGCATGTATTAATGAAAATTATCAATCGATATCAAAATTTTGAATCTACCAATATATATATATAACAAGGTCCTAAATTCATTCATAAACAAATAGAATCCCTTAAATGAATTCCAACTTTGATTTATAACCTTTAGATCAAAATAATGGTATTATTACCTAAATTATTATTAGGTAAATACAACATTAGTCCTTCTCATTAATTTACACTTTTTTGTTTTCCATCAATAATTTACATTTTTTTGTTTTTTACTAATAATTTACACTTTTTTATTTTCCATCATTAATTACACTTTATAACCTTTTGATCAGAAAATAATATTATTACTCAATTAATTTTTAAGTAAATATAACATTAGTCCCACTATTTTCAAACATATAGAAATCTTAGATGATATCTATCTTTGATTTATAACCATTAGATCAAATTTAATTATTTCATATTTATTAAATGACAATATTAATACATACACTTTATATGATTAGACTAAATATATCATTCTTACATGTATACTTTTAATAATATTAAAATTAAAAAATCAATCAACTCTATAGTATAGCCGATAGCGTAACGTAATCCAATATGTGACGATTTCATAATGATTGGTCCATAAAATATTAGATTGTTAACAATTTTGAATATTTTATCATATATTGTATTGGGTTTTGACTTACCATAATCAAAAAACTATAACGCCTATATAAAAGCCAAGTTTTTGGTCTTTGTTTTTACTTAGCCGGTTACCAAATAAAGAAGGGGTTGTTCAATTTCATAAGATTAGCTTTAAAATTTTATTTAAGTTTCTAGTCTTTATTTTTACTTAGCTGGTTACCAAATGAAGAAGGGTTCAATTTCATAAGACTAGCTTTAAAATTTTATTTATTATCTTCAGTATTTTTGTTAATCCATGTTTTGTTAAATTAAATGTAAGGAAAGAAATTTAGAAAATTAATTCATTATCAAATATTTTATTAATATAATTAACTAGTATTCATGCAAGGCTTTACCATTATACGGTGAGATTTATTTGATGTTTTATGCCGACTGAATGTTCGAAAATAAATATTCATAATTATCTTTATTCATAATTTCTTACTAGATTTAGTATCATATCAAATAAACGAAATGTCAGTGACATTTTTAAAAGTGTAAAACTAAATTATAAGATCCAGGAACAAAAGATTATGTATTATTTTGTAGTTCAGAGAAGTTGGGTTGAGTTGTATGAGATTTTAGGTATATGTTTTGTAGGATGACAATTTAATTAAGTGGTAAACTATTGTAATACGTAAAAATATGTACAAAAAAGTCACTCTTCTTATAAACATCGTGGAGTATAGTCACTCTTGACCTTCATGTAGCTCCACCACTGATATCAGATATATAGACAAATGTAGTAAGCACGACATTAGTCCATATGTTTAGACTAAATATAACCTTATTTATATAAATTATACGCAATTGACTTATGGCGTTCGAACTAATTGCAATTTGATAGCTATCTATTTTTTATTATATAAGATGATCTCAATAAATATAGATATTAAAAGTTCTTTATTTTAAAACTATAATATAACTTATCTCGCCTAATACATGGTATAAACATAATTTTTTCATTATAACATAATTAATAGTTATTTATCGGTGTTTGGGGTTCGTTTGTAAAATAGATTTTGTGAAATTTTTGATAATTATGAGATATGTTAAAAGAAGATTACCACACAATTGTTTGTACTATTCGAAATTCAAAAATTCTAAAAAAATACTATAAATACATAATCTAGAAATCTTAATATATCGATGTAAAATTACTTTTAAAAATTCTTTAAAAAGTAATTATAAAGACAAATAGTAGAATTTTTAAGGATAAAAACCTTAAGAAATAAACTCTAAAATAGAATGCTTAAATAGAAGTGAAAAATATCTATTGATTAATTGAAAAATTGATATACGTTTAATACCTTTTAAAAAGATCTTCTAAAAAAATGGTATTTATATGCTCGCTTAGGCGGTAGTCAAATGAATATTAGGTGTAAGTGTAGTGCTTATATATTGCTATGATGGTATGATATTTATGTAATATTATTTTATTTTATTAAATTTTCGTTATGTGTGTATAAGTATTAAATTATGTGAGAGATTTTATATAACAACCCTCAAAAATACTCTTATTAATTAGCTTAAATATTAACCAAATCAATATATGTGCTATATGCAAATTTTTAGCTTAGTCAAACTAATTATATATTTTTGTATTATGTCTTGCCTTTATAAACTTGAATAAATCTTAATTGGAATATGATACATGATCTAATCTCCCCTGCGTAATTAACACAACAAGAAAATTTAGAATATAATAGTTACTATTATTATTTAGTTAATTAGAGATGGAGGAATTGTTACACTTAATAGCTTGTATGTACATAATATTATATGTTGGAGATATTTGAAACAAGCATGACAAACTATTAAAATAAAAGTCAAAGGTGACCCTCATTTTGGTTCCAATTGTTGTCGTACAAGACTAGGAGAAAAGAAAAGAAGCTGCTCAATCATCAATCTATGTCTAAAGAATTATCATCTAGCTTTGCTTCCTCATACTTATAGACTTGCCATTCTAAAGCTTTTGGCTTCATCACCGCAATTTTTTTCATGAGCAAGACAAATAAGATTGTGACACCTCTCTTTCCTTTCCTTCTTGCTCACGGCTTTGAATCAAATCACCTCTTTTCCTTGTACTATAAATAGAGACTAAATGCATTTCCAAACCACACTAACATCGACTCTACCTCTCATTCTCAACATACCAACATTAATAATAATAAACTAGTTTCAAGGGAAAATGGCAATATAAGGGTCGTTAGTTTGTTCGAGTTCGTTTTAAAATAAATTCTAAAATTGTATCGGGTTTGTTCAAGAGTTGCTTTAAGATAAATTACGGGTCTAGTTTCAAGTTCGTAATCAAAGTCCATAATCATCCATTAAAGGATAATTTCATTGAAGCTAAACTTGTCTTGCTTATAACTATACCTTTGCTGCTAAGGTGAGTCTCGTAGCCCCCTCTTTTTAAAATATTTTATATTTTGGGGTGAGAATACACTGCTCAATGTTATGGACACAAGTACTTTTAATAGTTTGTGTATAGCTATGTATATAATTACTCATGAAAGCCCCTTGTTAACTTGAGCCGTGAAACAAACGCGCGAATATTATGGATAGTACTATCAGGATTGACACCCCTGTCCGGGCTAGTCATGCTAGCTGGGTTAAACGGGCATATAATATTTGAAACTACAGTGTTGGAGTAAAACACAAACTAAAGGGGTAACAATGGTTAAGGCATCGGTACTCAAGGCATAACATACAAAACTATTGGTCTTTTTATATTTGTTATGATATTTATACTACTATTGAAATCTTGTGATCCATGTGAACGTTTATGGTAAAAACCTACGAACTCATCAACATTATGTTGACGTATTTTAGCGTGTATTTCTCAGGAAACTAAGGTTTAAAATGGAGCATACTATACAAGTCACATTTGCATATTTCACGAAGACAAGGAGGTTTTATAGTATTATAGTTGCTTTGTTTAGAAAATCTATGTGATAAAATTATGAACTCGTTGATATAATGTAATGAATAAAGAAGTTTTTATAATAAAAACGTCTCATTTAGAAGTCGGTTGTTATAATTTGCATTGTGCTTTCAAGAAGTCACCCTCTCCCTGGACCCACCCTGGGTGGGGTGTGACATTTTATAAGATGACTAAGATAGTTACATGAGTACAAAGAAAGTCAAACATATATTTAGTACTCCCTCCGTCCCAATTTAAATGTCACATTGACTAACTTTAACCGTAAATAACTTTGTTTATACTACATAGTAGTTGATGAAACTTATATGAACGAAAAGTACATTAAAAACTCAATTCATTCATATATTTTTTATAAAGTGTTACATGACACATACAAAGTTATTTACGGTCAAAGTTAGTCAACGTAACATTTAAATTGGGACGGAGGGAGTACCTAATTATACTTAGCTAAACAATTCTGGTTATCTTCATTTGCAAACTATCACTTAATACATTGATATTAAGTTTTACTAATTATTTATAAAAATATAAAATCATGAAATCTTATGTTTATTTTCTCTATATAGAGGACATATCTTAATTTTCATTGTAAATGAAATAGTTTTGAATAAAACTTTGTTTATTTGTAAATTAACTCATTTTAGCAGTTGTTTAAAAGTGAAAAATACCTCATTTTAATAAGATACTAATTTACATTTTTTGCATCATGATACTAATTAATCCATTTTCAACATCTTTTATTTATGTTTGTCATTTTACGATATTATGAAACGATAATATGTCATTAACAAAATATGTTTTCTCGCGTATTACGCGGGATAATAATCTAGTTTATTAGAGAACATTTAAATTACACTATTTGTATATGTTCAATTAAATAAAAACAAATTAGACATGTTAGGGTAATGGAGGGAACTCTATCTCGGTACCACAATTGCATGCCTATCAATTCACCCGTATGAGTCATATGATGCTGGTACAATATCTCCATCCTAATCCCCACATGATTTGGGCACTCCGAAGGATTGAACCCGCATATTTAAACTTTACATACGGGTCTAGACTTCATAGGTAACGAGTAACTTACAGGAATTATTTTTTGTGCGAAGCGGAGATCAAACCTAAAACCTTAAGGTCACAAAGTGTTTTCCTTTTCAATAGATGAATAATATCATTATACATCAAATGTATCAAACTATTTAATATAATTACTTGAATATATCCGTATATATAGAAGAAGGTAAAATCTAAACTTTATTATAATAATAAAAATACGAGCTATCTTACATTCTTACTTATATGTTGTAGTTGATAAAATATTCAAAGGTGTTTAAATGTGTGTGATTTATTATTTGATTTCTAAAAGCTGGAATCATGTATTGTATCATGTGTTAAAACATTTTAATTAAAATAAAACACTTCACGGTCTTCAATAAAGACCCCAACCAGCAATATAACAATGCAATATGCATTAATATGCATTATTTGATGTTTCTGTACAGATAGATCATAGATGATAGATGTATGATTACCCATTAATAATATATAATGCAAATAAAAAAGAAAAATGATAACCCTAGTCATTAAATGGTGTTTTTGACACCATAAAATAAATTATAATCCCATTTTCCCATTTCAATGGCATTTGACAATTCATAAAACATTGTAAACGTACTTTTATACCGATTATTTCCAAGTTAATTAAGAATTTGGGGTTTTTTTAATTACACGAATTAAAGATGTAAATAAACAAAAACAACCTCATGTGTAATGCACACTCAATTATTCAAAAGCCATGATCTGCCAGGTATTTCTTTTTGGACCAACCATAAAATGAAATCGAAACGTATTAACCTAATTTATTTAAATTACGAACGATAAATACAATTTCTCGGAATCACAAGACCATCCCCGTATTTAAGTGGACAATAGATGTTATACAAGGCCATCTGCAATCATGTCTCTATATAGTTGGTAACCACTATGTGTTGTAGCGGTACACAAACCCAAAAAATATCCTTTTGTACATGTTTAAATAAAATAATAAAGTTAATTGAAAGAAAAAATGGTCAAAGTTGAAACACATAAGGCTATTCGGAGTGGGGCGTGTTTCCTCCTTTTTCCGCCCAAAACTCGTCCGGAACACCGCCCCTCCTAGCCAAATGCGCCCCTTGCCCCCTCCAGGCGTTTTTTATTTCTCGCCAAAAATCACCTTTGACCAAGCTTTGGTACTTACTCCCTACTCCTTTCCACTACCAATAATGTGACAAGTTTCATAACTCCCCCAACCTCAAAACTTGCCCCACCAAAACTCTCTTGCTTACATGACGTCACATGGCTTTTATCCTCTCTTCTCCAACTAGCCCCATTCCTTTTTGCCTAAATTTGACGGTAAAAATTAAAAGCTTAAAGAATCTCCTTTAAAACTAAACATGTATTAAATAAATTGTTATATACCCTATATAGAGGAAAAAGAGTATTTTATAACATATCCCTTTTCTAGAAAAATCACATCTCTAACCATTACTTAAAAAGAGTGACTTATGTTTGGTTAATCATTTTTCACATGATACATGATAATTTAGTTGTTACATCAACCTTAAATAGGCTTTAACCAAACACCCGAATTTAAACTATCGGACCAAACTCAACCGATCGTATAAATGCCATTCCAAGCCATACAGTTTCAGATCAAAACGAACTGTTAGAACACACTATCTCGTAGAAGTTCTCATTCCTTTTTCATTCCCAAGTCATTGATAATTCGATATGTATCTAATCTGACATCATATCAAATCATATTAAAAGAACAAAAGAATGTATGCACCACCCACAAATATGATAAATACTCCCACAACACAATACAAGACTTCACCAAACCTAAATTCATTAGGTTGCAATTTCAAATGGACCATCATCATAATCTTGATCCAGTATACGCACCCTAAAAACTGTACAAGGTATTGTCTCACATATCGTTCGTCTCCATCTTCACATCCGCATGAAGAAGGGCTGAGGAGGGAGGTATAATAATTTACTAAAACTTTTAACTCATGTGTCTACTTTACGGACCTTACACCGATATTTTTTACACGGAAACGATACTGAGGTTGTGAATCTTCATCATCGTCGTCATCATCTTCGCTGCTATCATCTTCGACTTTGTCCCATCTTGAATAATCAAGACGTGAATGCCCTTTAGGCTTCGGAATTGCCTCCCTGAGGCTTTCTGTTTGAGGGGCAGTAGTGATGCCACTCTTAAAGTCTTTTGGGTTTCTGACCTCATTTTTCAGCATAGGTCCCTTCGAGTTATCGCTATGGTTTCCTTCTACTCCTGATGAAGCACACTCTTCAAGATCATGTTCTCCCAACGACGTAGATTGTTCATCTTTGTTGTTTTCTTCCAATGAAGCACATTCTTCATCTTTATTTTCTTCTTCATTGTAATCTTCTTCTTCCTCTTCTAGCTCGGTTTCAGCCTCGGGTATTGGAGCAAGGGACTTTCCTTGACCAAAAGGATAACAAAAGACAAGAAAACTTGAGAACAGACGTGTGAGGGATCTATAAATTATTTTTTTGCGAATAGTATTGAGGGAGTACCAACTGTGTCTTTAAACGCGCTTCAAGATCTTGATACACTTCAGATGAAGGATTCAACTCAATGAGGCGGTTTACATCAAATAATGCTGAGTGGTACTCCTTGAGGGTGACCAGAGTTTGAGCCCGTAACATCAACGCTCCTGTATGCTCATAATCAAGCTCAAGCACTGATGTACATTCTTCTGCCGCCTAAGATCATAAGAAAGATGTCAGTTAAATATTACAGTTAATTTATCATCTGTGAAAAGTAGATACTTTAATTAAGCTTGAGAACTTGGATCTTTATTGAATTTCTATTATCCACACAAGAAATAGCTATTGAAATAGGGGAAGACGATCATGTGTGTGGGTGTGTGGTATGTTATCCTTTGACCATCTCGTATTGCAGCTAATTTTTGTGAGGAGGTCGGTTGGCACCCATGTAGGCATACAAGCTGACAAGTCAGTTTTTACTTTTTAAAAGCACAATTCAACTACATCTGGAGTTGTCAAATTCTTTAAATGGCCAACTTTTATGACAGAGGTAGCCTAACTGTGATCGTCAATTATTGGTGCTAATAAAATGAATGATTGCTCATCAACAACTTAACCAAATATGTCTGCGTATTTATCAATTATGAAGAGTATTTTAAAAATTTTACACAATATAACATGGACGATTACTTGACAATTTACCACCATTCAACAAAGATGTATGATCATTAAGTTATGACAATCATTAAGTCATCACAGATTACAGAAATCACAACTATGCTTATACTGCTATTGATCTTGATTGAATGTCTGACTTTCCCTTAAGTCATCGCAGAATAAAGCACACACATTAAATCGAGAATATGCCTTGGTCCATGTTCTATTACACTAAAAACGGACGAGCTTTAATTACCTATTACAAAAAACAGAGCATTTTAGGAAGAGAAAACAGTCAGGAATTTATTTTGGCTTTGCCAACTGCATTCACGTCAAAGTAAGCATATTAAATTATTATAAAGATGGGTGGACCAATTGTGTCCATGTGATTAAAAAAAAGGGTAATTGGATGGGAATCCCCTGATCCCATGTACCATTTGGTACCCACTAATCCCCCAGCCAGACTATAATGCAGATGCTAAAAGAAGGTACAGCTAGACTTGATTAACTTCATAAACCCCTAAATTCAATGGGGCCAACTGCCCAACTAGAAAAGGCAAGATGAACAGGTTAAGTGTTAATATTAGACTTTGGGCGACTTTTCACCAAATTTTTATATGTACAACCCATTTCCCCTTTAGATACAAAACTTTATTTGACCTGTTTGAGGTAGAGCAAAACCCAAATCAACCCCTGGGTTGAAACTGCATAAGCTAATAGCTCATTAAAATCCAGAAGTATCATATTGCAACCTATAGGCCAGATATTCAAATTCAATCACAGGCTCACAGCTATATAATATTGAATGTAAGGCTCAAAATTACGATGTATGCATATGCCTTCAACACAAGAGAGCAAATTTTGTAGCAGAAAGCATATACGGCACAGGAGACGGCTTACATGTCAAAACATTTGATCTATTTTCTTATTACATTTTATACACGATGGAATTAGAGTCTATTTGTATACATATCGTGCAAACATGTGTTGACGAGCTTGCTTAAAAATCTATGTCCATGTGCAAATAGTAATCCTCCCAATTAACCATCTTGCAAACAATCGAGGAATATTACAAAAGTTAGTACTCCAATGGGTTAGTTACCTAGATGCTATCATTCTACTTGTTTCTAAGTCAGTCATTATTTCTGTTTTAGTTTCACCAGATCAATATACAAAATTTAAATCACTACACATTATATTCACACCACACGATTATATTCATCTATAAAAGTTTGAACCCAAAAACACTTATTAGCCAGACCTCGATAACAGCTTATTAGCCAGACCGATTGCCCGGCTTTCCTTCGGTATAACATCATCATCATCAACAACATCCAAAAGCAAAATCCTTCAGTTCAACTAAAATCTTGAATTTATCTATATTTATTTTACCTTAATAAACTTCCTAAAAAGAGTAGATAAGACAAGTCTAGTAAACATCAGACATATGAATGTATAGGTCCCACATATGAATGACATAAGCTAGTTACTAAAACTAAAACATATTCAAAATTTTTTTAAAAAAAAAAGGAAACAAAGAAAAAGGTACCTTTTTAAAGAGATGGAGTTTAAGGAAACAAGCAGCACGATTGCTATGAAGAGCGATTTTTTGGGGAACAGATTTGGCGAAAGAAAGAGCAAGGGTGTAATTCTCAAGGGCTTCTTCGTATTTTCCATCTCTATACATCTGATGCGCGCTTTCTATCTTATTATTATTATTATTATTACTATTCATGTTCATCTTCCTCTCCTCTCTCTATATCATATCAAACAAATTAATTCAGATATATATAACATATAGATAGATATAGATATCTAAACCCCGGATAGATAGATAGATAGATTCAATTTGTGTCCGGGTGTTTTTTTAGTTTTGAGTTTTTTCAGGGTGTTTTGTTTGTGTGTGTGTGTGTGTCTTTGTTCTTGCCGATTCTATTTGACTCCACGTTTTCCTTTTGGTTGTTGACTTCTTGTTGCTTTCGTATACGGAAAAACAATTTATTAATTTTATTAATTTTATGGATAACTGTAGAAAATACAAAGCACCTTTAGACCAATTCACGATATTAGCAGTGACCTTTAAAAGTTTTAGTTATTAGCAATGACCTTTCATTTATTGGCGTAAATAGCAACATTTGACACGTGTCTTTGATGACGTGAAAAATTTTGATGACGTGATAAACCTTTACTGATGTGTATTTTCTTATTTATCTATTATTCTTATTTTCGTTGCCAGGTCAGTTTCCTCCAAAATAAAAACTCCCACATCGTAACAGTGACACACATTTAGGGTTTACAGAGTTCATAAACCCAAAATTGATTACGGGCGATAGGGAAGCAATTGAAAGTTCTGATGGTTATATTTTTTTTTCTATTTAAATATAATAATGATTAAGAGATTTTGTACATTAAAATACAATATTTGGCCCGTTTCATTCGGCCTCATAGAGATATAGTATGATTCCCGGTGCCGTTCATCTGTAAATGTGTTGAATATGTCATGACTAATTCTTTTGATTAATGTGATTTGTTTTACAAGTTTGGGATTTGAAGACTACTGATTGTCTACAAACATTCAAGCCATCACCTCCATTGAGGGTATTGCTAGTTTACTAGTTACTACCATATAAATCACAATGGGTCCTTAATTTGTTTCTTCCCCATGTAATTTTGCGTTTCTTTTGATTATGATTTACAGGGAGGTGATGCTTCTGTAAATTCCGTTCACCTTTCCCCCAAAAATTCTGACCATGTAATAGTTTGTAACAAGACATCATCCATCTACCTTATGATTTAAGTAATCGATTTTCGGTTTTATGAATTCTATAAACCTATGTCAATGTTAGGATTTAGGGGTTTTTATTATGGGGGAACCGACTGAGCAACGAAAATAAGAATAATAGATAAATAATAAAATCCACGTCAGTAAAAAGTTGCCACGTCATTAAAATTTTCCACGTCATCAGAGACACGTGTCAAATGTTGCTATTTACGCCAATAAATGAAAGGTCATTGCTAAAATCAAAAACTTTTAAAGGTCACTGCTAATATCGTGAATTGGTCTAAAGGTGCTTTCTATTTTCTGCAGTTATCCCTTAATTTTAATATTTAAACCATTAACGTTTTTTTTGGATCAAGAACGCATATATGATGTACCGTAAAAGCTTGGGACTCGTTACCAACTGATTAAACTTATCCTTTTAATAAATAGTCTAGTAATCATTTTAAAAACTTTAAATTATATTAAGTGTAATTTATTTATCCCATATGCTAATCTTATCATTTGATTCGTGTTATAGTTACATAATTAAGAGAGTTTTTAGGAGGATTATTTACAGAAATTTAAGATTTTTCTTACCAAACTATAATAGCATCAATCACAATTTTATTTGGAGTTTAGTATCACTTTTCAGGCTCATGTCTTGATATCATATTTCCACATCTTGCCAACACACAATAGTTGGTACCCGTCCTGGTCCAACTTGATATTGATCAGTACAAGAAAATAGGCCTCAGATGGGATCTAAGTAGTCAATTTTGGTGGTATACCAGTGGTATTTCGGTTTTTGATTTTGTCGATATTTTGGTCCAAATTTCGGTTGCAAACTTTTTGGTGAAATTTATCAAAATCTCGCCAAAATTGGCCCAATTTTCGTTCCAAATCTCACTGTATACCGGTTTTTTGGGATTTTATAATTTTATTAATTTTTTGGTGTCCCAACTTAACATAATAAACACTAAATTTTGCATGTATTAACACTAGTTTATCAAATATTGACACTTTTAACCTTGATTTTTGTATTTCGATTAAGTATTAATTTTTAATTATATATAGATATTGCATAATATTAAAATTACCAAAGTCTCACCGAAATTTCGGTGTTTAACTATATAGAACGGAATTGAAACTTGAGAAATTATGCTCATCTTAAAATGGGACTGAAAGAGTGTTATTTACATATGTGATTTTCTAATGGGTTATATTATATTATTATAGCTTTTTGTTAGCATTATTAATGAAATTGGTTGTTAAAAAAAACCTAAAATGGTTTTTGTTACTATTTAGGATACGAATAATGTGATTGTGTGACAACTCAATAAATAATATGTTTAATAGTGTAAAATTTTAATTTTTAACTCAATTATTAGAAGATAAAATAGTAAAATATATTTGGATTTTATTAGTTCCAATTCCATCATATTTATCAATTTTTCTTTTTTGTCATCTTTTGTTTTATCTCCTTCATACCATAAAATCATTTAGATATCTACAACTTTTGTCTACTTTTAACAATCTTGTTATTTTGATATTGATGAAGACGCTTAGATCACAATTTGGATTGCATATTGCAAAACTGGAACATTTTTCATGTTGGCTTTAGTCACTAGTTGTGTATGCTATGGAATAAGTTTTATGCTTGACTTCAAGATTTAATATTTTATAAAATTTGCTGCTATTTATACAACCTTTATACAGTATGAGTCTTTGTTTTTATCACAATATAAACAATTTTGTTTTGAAAATTGATATAATATCATCCACTTATTTATAATAGTAAAATAAATTTTTTAATAAGTTAATATTATAAGGTCATAAGATTAGATCACCAAGATACAAATGGAAATGAGCATCACGCCATCACGTTCCATGACACCAATTTTGCAAGTAAACAAAAGCAAAAGGACTAAAAGTAAAACTTTTCAGAAATCCGACCGTTAGAAGAGAAAAATTCAAATACCCCCAAACCAACGCTCCTGTTTCACATCTATTAACCGTTATTCATTCATTTATTCATTTCCCAATTTTATATCTATATCTGTATCTATATATCACTCTGATATATAATGGCAGCAGCAGTAGCAGATGAACCCAAAACCAACACAGCAATCATGGAACCGTTATCGAAATCGTTACACCCACTTCACGAAATCGCAATGACACCAACGCACAAGCTTCTTTTAAAACAATGGTTGAAAGAAGAAGAACTAATCTTGAACCGTATCGCTCTCAAAGAAACCCAAATCGATTCCGTTAGTAAAGAAATTACTCATCTTTACTGTTTCTTTTTTCTTTTCCATTCCATTTCACTCATGCTCCTTTTTTCGTCTTCAAATGGGTCGTCTTCTTGTAATCGATCTTGGATTCCGTCGCTCTGTTCTTTACTCTGCTCTCTCGGGCTGATTTGGGCTGTCAGATATAAGACTGATACAGAAGCCCATTTGGAGAAAATGTTGGAAAGGGAAAAGGAAGATGGGAATTTGTTGGGGAAGTGTGTTGATGAGTTGAAAAAGAAAGGGTTGGAATTCGATTTGTTGAAAGAAGTCGACGCATTGAGACGGGCTAAAAGTTTGAAAGTTGAAACGAAAGCGGTTAAGAAATGGTCTGCAAGAGATTTTGTTACTCTATTTTTCTTTACTGTTTCTTGTTTTGTTCTTGTGCTTACTAGGGTTATTTTATGTAATTGATATCCAAGACTTCGGGTTTATGGGTTTTTAAGTTGTTTTTTAGGCGGGGTTCGGGTCAAGATTCGATTTTTTTTGATGTTTGCTGGTTTTTGGTGTTGATAGAAACTGTTGGTTTCTGGTTTGGCAGTGCATAGGTCTATGTTCAATTGGGAAAAGTATATGTATACTAAAGGTCAGATTCAGACATATCAATAAAGAAATCTTTGTTCTTTTGTTTAATTTTGAATGTTGGATTTTGTAGTTTGATGTTGATTTTGATGATTGTTTCGCTTTGCCCAATTTGATCAAAATTAGTAATAGATGATTAGACAGTGTAGTTTGTATTTGCACAGTGTCGTTTATACGTTATGAATCGTTCTTGGGATTGCTTATCTGTGGCTTTTTGGCCTAGCGATATATGAGGTGACCCGATCCATGGTTGAAAATTTTGGATATATTTCTTTCCAAAAAAAGCAATAAGCAATCGCAAACACCCCATAATTGAGCCATATATGTAGCGCGTTGTATTTGATTTGAAACCAAACGAGATACTAAATTATCATTATTTTCAAGTTATAGCTTTCTAACAAGAGTATTAAAAATTAAGTTTCTGACCAAAGCATAGTAGTTCGATACTTCATAGACTAAATACATTAGTACTGATCTTATTTGCTAACACATGTTAGTTTTAAACTCTATTCACCCTTTAATAATCATTTATAAAGCTTTATGAGTAGGATAACTATGCTCTCACAATTGTATCGATCACCTCCTGGTTCAGCCGTTTCCATATAAAGAGACTATAATCAGAAATATCCAAGTATCTCAATCTGCAGAAACATTGGCTACAGTCATCACAGTGCAGCTTCTCCACCGATATCTTGAAGCATTGGTTTGGAAGCATTATTACGTGAAGGAGGTGGAACAATGCAGTGATTTATATTAGGCAGGGAATCAGTACCGGAAGTTGAAATGCCACTTGTGGAGGTTGTAACATCACTAAAATTAAAACCAGTCAAGTACTCGGGCCGAGTAATAGCATCAGTTACTTCTATGTCTCCTGAGAGCATTGCCACCACCCGTGACATTGATGGCCGTTGCTTTGGTGAGGTTTGGGTGCACAAAAGGGCGACTCTCATCATTCTTCTTGCTTCATTTTCGTCATACTCAGACAATCTTTCATCCACCAACTCAAGTACGCTATTAGCTTCATATAGGTTCCATACCTTAATTCATACCAAAGGAATCACATAGATGAAGTTGTGCTTTAAGTCTCAATTAAATAGATGGGTGGGCAACAGTTTCAGGTCAACATGAGTGGTTCTAAAGACAAAAAGATCAATGAAGAAAAGGTGAAACATACCCATTCAAGAAGATACATTTTTTCATCTTCCAAACTTGAATCAGAATTAGGCCTTCCACTGATGATCTCTAAAGCTACGACTCCAAAGCCAAACACATCAGCCTTTTCTGTAAGGCGTCCACGCATAGCGTATTCTGGTGCGAGATACCCACTACATAGTGACTCAATAATACCGTGTTAACTTATTATTACTCGAAACAGAACAAGTCCAGGAATGTTAGCTAGAGACTGAAAAATGAGTGGGTCAGGCAGGCTGGGTAGGGAGGCAAAACAGGTAATTTATAGTGTATTCAGAAACGGGGCCAGGTTAAGTGCGTTGACTCACAAACACATGTTGCCCCTTTTTTATAGCTAAATAACTCACCCTTTAAGATCACAAAACATCAGTTTAAAGTTTTTGCCAAAGCAAGTTGTATTGTATGCATTCAAAAAGAAAAAAAAAAGTACACCTTGGCAGCACTCATTTGACCCATTTGATATATTTTCTCGACTATTTTCTTATTTGACCCCATTTGCGATATAACATAACCCACATAAACTCATAAAAGGAAATGGGCCGAAAATGTCACCACCAACGTCAATTCATGTCTTTCACACTAAAAAAAACTACACTTACATTGTGCCCGCAACATGAGTACTCATGTGTGTTTCCTTGTCATCATAGAGTTTGGCCAAACCAAAGTCTGAGATCTTGGGGTTCAGATCAGAATCAAGTAGAACATTGCTAGCTTTGACATCTCGGTGTACAACCCGTATGCGAGATTCCTCATGCAAATATGAAAGACCACGTGCTATTCCCAGGCATATTTCAAACCGGGTCGACCACTTAAGAGACAAGCTGTTCATTCCTGCACCATAGGCCCCAGAAGTAACATTATAGGAGGTCATATGCATTGAAAAATGACTATGTTCTATTTTCAAATCTGTTTGACCCCTTAGCCTATTAGACCCATTTCACTATTAGCTTTTTTTTTTTTTATCCGTTTCAGATTTAACACCCAAATCAACCGCTTAGCTACTTATCAGTTCTCACCGAATAATGCCTGATCAAGACTCTTGTTCTCATGATACTCGTAAACAAGAAGTCGTTTCTCTCCATCAATGCAGCATCCATACAATTTCACAAGGTTACGGTGTTGGACAGCGGATATTGTCGCAATTTCTGCCATAAATTGTTTCTTGCCCTGATGGGAGATTATGGAGAGCTGTTTAACAGCTATTACTCTACCATCAGCAAGTGTCCCCTGATTACCATCAAAGAGATTTTGAGAGGAGATCTTTTTGGAATATCAACATTTAACTAACCAAGATTAAGTTCGACTTTAAAAGGAAAAACAAGTGCTTGATCAAAAGTATACGTTACCTTGTAAACAGATCCAAAACCTCCCTCACCGAGCTTGTTTGCAGGACTAAAATAATCAGTTGCATCTCTTAGGTCTCCGTAACCAAAGATATTTGGTTTGTTATCGATGCCAAGGAACTCTACATATCATAACAGATGGATTGGATATTACAGATAAAAAAGTCTTGTTTGCTGCCTTATATATAAAATGTGAAATAGAGCTATTTAGTTAGGATCCAGACCTATATCATCGGGTTGTGCTCAAGTTCATGTAAATCATAAAACAAACAAATATACAACAACTTGTACAAAATGGGTCAATCTAGGCATGATCCATCTATTTACTGTAATATACTTGGGTCATGGGCATGATCTGATTCCCATTGACGGGACTAACGTGGGCATATCATTCGGGTCACACCGGTAATGCTTCTAGACATTGACCTGCATATGTGAAATAACTTGTACAAAATTCACTGCCTATATCTTATTAGGCACTTCCTTTCAAGATAATAAAACTTATTCTCAGGATAGTGCCTAAAAACTTTCATGTTGATACAGGACATGGAATAATAATTATGCAACAATAAAAAAGCAAAGTGCTTCTAGCAAAAAGACGCAAATGGAACAAGGGAAAACGATTTTCATCTATATTTTAGAAAAAAAAAAAAATCAGAAGTGCTACCTGGATAATTGTCAGTGGTATCCTGCCTTTTCCTTCGCCGACTAAAGATATATAGGGCTAATAGTGACAGAAAGCTGACAGTTGCAATAGGAGCGAAAATCCCTACAATCAAACCGGTCCTGTTCTTTTTTCTAGACAGTGGAGTGTTGCTCACAGAGGGGGTAAAGTCTGTACAAAGTTAAGTAAAGAGCATCAGTTGAAAAACATCAAGAGCTCAAAGTTTAGCACCCAGTTTCATGAATTTTTTATACTTGCGGTGGCAGTGATTGCAGAGATAAGAGGTCCAAAAGTCCCTTGAACAGGTACACAGCAAGTCCCTTTTCCAGACCAGAATAAATGTATCTCAAGGTAGTTATCTGAAACCTTAACCGTTGCTTCCCTTGAAACAGGACTAAAGGAGGCTCCTGCTGCCATCTTTATATCAAAATCTGGGAATACCAGGATTCCCTGACAGAAACAATATATGTGGCAAACAATAAGTATACTTCATAGTATGTGGCAAGATGGATGGGTCAGGCGGGTTGGCTAACAGGTCAAACTGGTTTCTGGACGAAACAACTCAATTTAGTACACGTCATAGTGGACCAGTCCTGGTTGAGCTCATACATTTTTCTGTCCATTTCTAACAGTAACCACAAATTTTATTATGATTACATAAACAACATTAAGAATAACCTAAATCTTTGAATAGCACCACTTATGGGTTGTATCTATTAAAACTAGACTTTGGATGAGTTTCAAGTTTCAACCCGTTTGGCCAGTTCCTTATAAGCAAACTTTTTTGATCTGACCAGGTTGAGATTAAGCACAGCCCATATAGACTAATTCCTTATTAATTGGGTCGAAATAGCCACATCTACTTGACTACTTCATACCGAAAAAGACTACACTTCATTGGTTAAAAGATTATACATCTGCCCAGTGTTTACTGAAGGCATGGAAAAATATAGGGGATATTATGAATGGTAAAGATGTGATGTTAACTACTTTCCGAAAGTCTATTCATCACAGACCTGAAGATAAATGTCAAAGACGCGCCTTCCGAGACTCCTCCAAGTGGGACCATCTTCTATCTGTAGTTCTGCAAATTGGAGGTTCACAATGTAGTTACCGTTCTCCAGCCCTAAACCATAGTATCTTAGCGATCCAGCCGAGATTCGTGCTGTCTGGAATAGTTGTGGATCTAAAGTATTTGTGAACTGACGTGAAAGGGATGCTGTGTATGCCGGGTTGTCCCTTTGTCCAACATTGCTAACACCCCACCTCCTTTCTGAAGTCAGATAGTATGTTGCTGGTCCAAGAGCTTCGTTTTCTTGCTCTTTAACTGTTTGACTAGCTGATGTAATTTCAGGACCACCACAATTTATTCCAAACTCACTGTCTGTAAATCAGTATTACAGGGATATCTCAAAGATCAATTTATGATAAATAATACTTATAACCTTTGAGAACAGAATATAGAAACTTCACGTTCTAGCTTACATCTTGGCGACCCACGACCACAAGGGAAGTTCCTCTGGAGACAATTTAGCCCCGAAGGCAAACCACTGGAGACAGATGTCGGACATTTCAAGTAGCACATGCATTAGCAGTTACTAATTGTTATAGTAATACGGAGCAGAGGTATAACATAATACACAATTACCTGTTTTCTGAACCACCTAAATCGAAGTTGTTAACAACTAAGTTACTGCACATTACACACAAAAACACAATATTATCTCCAAAATCTAATGCATGCTTGTCAATTTTCAGTAAAAAACAAATTTCAATGCCAGTCATCGAATACTGCTTCTGAACGATAAGGCACAAATCAGAATTTAACAATACTTACAGTTGCAAGTTTGGCACATTGACCCAGGAAGGAAGTGCCCCAGATAGTTCATTGTATGATACATCACTGCATGAAGAATGATTGTAACGAAATCAGAAAAAAAATCACCTAACCATCCAGCCTATTTGCATATATCTTATATGTGACCATGCATTTCACATACATATTGCGGAGGGTTGTGCTCTTTACATCAGGAAGCGTACCTGTTAAGCTGTTGTTTCCAAGAAACCTGAGAGTGAAATCATCTAATTTTAGCGTTGAGATAATATAAACCTCTTGATATTCATATCTTGTGATGCCACATAGATGTCAAAATCAATATATTATGCCATTTGTACTTTGAGACTTAATGTCCCAGTTGCATACAAATTATCATATATCATACATGGAGAATAGTGTATTACAGAAAAGAGATTTGATTCAAGTTGAACAATTCTCTTGGAATCTCTCCACTTAGATTGTTGAAACTCAAATCCCTGAAAAGTAGATAGATGAAATGAGGCCAACTAACTATGCTGGCAATATAAATAGAAAATAGCATCTGAGAACTTTTCTTGAATAACATGGATTACTCACAGTCGCGTCAAATTTTTATAATCACCGATGTCAGTTGGAATTGATCCAGAAATTCCGTTATTCCTCAAACTTCTGCAAGATATATATCTCGTTGTAAACTAGTTTCGAGGTTATAAAAGTTACTAATAAGGTAACATTGAGAAAGATTAAGAAAATTTCTCACAGAACGCTTAGGGACTTCAAATCCTTTATAAACTCCAAAGTTCCATTAGATAAACCACTTATCCTCCTGTAATATTATAAAACATGAGCAGCTAAAATTTTAATAGCTTAAGATTACAGTATTCAATATCGAATGATCGTGAAATATAATAATATATTCGTTGAAATAAGACTTACAAGTCTTGCAAAGAGGTCAGTTGAGAAAATGAAGGTGGAATTGAACCTTCAAAAGCAATCCCCTCAAGTCTCCTAAGCAAACATACAGCAAGAAAATGATTATATAGTTTCATGTCATACAACTTGAATATGCCATCTAAGCTAACTTACAATGACTGCAACAGCGACCAATTCCCTATAAAGTCAGGTATTCTCCCCGTGAATGCATTATCAGAAGCCCTTCTGGAGATCAAGAGTAAGTTATCCATAATAAGTAATGCAAAAATTGAAAAGCTAGTGAGACCAATAAGGACATAGCACCCCCTCCGTATAAGAAAACTGAATAGTTTAAACTGTCATATAATACAACACCAAGCAAAGGAATCTACCATCGATTTACTGGTAACTATACAAAAATAGGCCCTTATGACATGCCGACTGTTTTAACAAATCAAAGTGCAAATTTCATGGTATAGACGAAGTACTACTTTGAAACACCTTTAAAAGTACACACACTCTTACACTGTGACCAGGTTCTGTAAATTAGAAAATGTGGAAGGTATTTCGCCGCTAACTCCAGAACTATCAATGTAACTGAAAAAATGAACACATATGAAGGTTATGTTAGATTTGGTCAGGAAAAATTATCTAAGAACTAAGCATGAATATTCTTACAGCTGTTGTAATCTTCGCAAATTTCCAAGTTCAGATGGCAGGGAACCACTGAAATTGTTTGTGTCAAACGCCCTGCAATATTAGAATTATGTAACTTTCTTTCAACGACGACGAATCAAACAGAGGAAATGCAGCTTAATAACAAGAATAAAAAAATGTAAAAATACAGTGATCTAAGGTCAGTAAGCAGCCCTAGCTCCGGTGGAACCTTCCCTGACAAAGCATTGGCTCCAAAAGTCCTGAAAAGTAAAAAGCATTCAAATTCATAACTACGATCTCTCTTAGTTCAGAGAATGAAAAAGGGACAGCTTACATCCACTGCATCCGAGTTAAATTGCCAATGGAAGGTGACAAGGTGCCCGTCAAGTAGTTCTGGTTCAAATTACTGTAGTAAATACTTGATTAATAAGCGAGATACAAACATAAAGGCTCTAAAGAACTAATGTAGACTAACACACACACAGACACATATTAAACACAAGTAATAGTTGATCATCTAACTAAAGTCATAACATAATATATCAATTAAAGAAATAGTTGCAGACATACAGGTTGATAAGGTAAGTCAAAGTCCAGAGTCCTTCAGGGATCGGGCCCGTAGCATCCATTGCAATAACTTTTCTGTTGATTTGTATTGAAGCAATGATTGACAAACATAAATCAAACACACATAAGAATTGAAGTGCCCAAAAATATCATGTTCTTGAACAAGACCGTCTTTAGAGGTGTTCAGCAACCTCACAGGGAATCAAATTTTTAAGTCCTTATTACTAGTGGTAATTAGATAAATTTTGCACAGGCCTCCAGGAAAAAAAAACCCTCAAAGACATCCCGTTCCTAACGTTCATTTAGGTAAATGGAATATATGTCATGGAGAAAATACAAAAGAAGCACTCACATCTGGGTGATGTGGCAAGTTGAATTGGGGAAATTACAGTTGCATTTGAGGCCGGGATTGTAAGCCGGTGATTCAAAGTCTATAGAATCCACTGCAGAGCCACTACATGGTTCTCCGCTTAGGTTCCATCCCATTGCTGTAACTGCACTTTCTGGTATCCCCCATTGCCTGAACATTTCATTTATAACTTGCACTGCAATACCAGTTTCATTCATGATCAAGATAATAATTATTTCCTAGGAACCTGCCCACAATAGTGAAACTTTCAATGCATAAAACAACACTAGATTATATTCAAAGTTAGACTATTAAGTTGTAAATAGTTTTTGTAATCATATTAATTAGCATATTATATTATTTATGATATATATCTTAGCCAATAAATCTCAAGTCAACCTAGCCTGACCTGGCCCATTGCAACCTGTACAATGATTACCCGCGTTAACCTCTTACATTACCCATCAACTTAGCCACCTCCACGAAAATTTCGCTTTGATCATTCAAATTACACCTTGCAATTGAAAATCTATTGATGAGATTATTTACCAACTTCATTTCATGTTTTATTAAAAAGTCTTGTGAATCACAATCTAAGTCAATAATAATTGAATTGTAATAAATGATAAAATGAACTCGAGATTTACTCAGCGAATTTAAACTAAGCTTCAACTTGATTTTATAGCTTGACAAGCTTTCATGCATGATGCAAGCTGAAAGCTCAACTCGGGAAGATTTTGGGCTCATTTGAGATCTCACACGGCTCAAAAAAATATACATATTCATATAACTTTGTTTGATTAAGTGTACTTGATTCATCAAAATTTCAACTCAAATGAGCACAAGTTTAGTTTGAGCTCAAATAAATCGAAAATGGTCTTACTAATTTGCCACCTTTATTACGTATTAGCACTACACATCATACGAAGTAAAGTCCTTACAACTTTGACTCGTTACATGTTTTTTTCAAAACCATGTACACTTGATACCCTTGAGTCGAGTTTGTGCTTAAATATATAAGTAAAATTTTTTTGATTCGTCAAAATGGCATGGAGAACCACATTTAACAGCTGCATGATGAATTACGAGTAATAAATACATATATATATATATATATATATATATATATATATAAACATGGAGTCAAAAAAAGACCTTCAGCTGGATCAGTAGTAGCGTTTTGAGCTTGAACGACAGTGGCTGTGATCATCAACCACAACCACATCCACAACTGCGAATCCATCATCAGGCACCTTTGTTATTAATTTGTATCACAATACTAACTGCTTCCAAAGACCGTAACATATATATATATATATATTATGTATGTTTGCACTTTGCACCAACCAGAGAGCAGACTTTTTCAATCTTTGGACTGCTTCCTATTTAATCACCAAGTCCCAATCATATTCTTTTTATAATCATCTTTTTATGGACTTATAATAAACCTTCTAGATACATTTTGGGGTGCTTTGAACTTGAAGTTTTATTTAAATAACCTTTTTATGAACTATTCTGCTAAAATTAAAAATTCTTTAAAAGTATATCGAATTAGATCTCTAACGAAAGAGGACGAAATTTTAAGACTACTCATGTTTTTTGTTCGTCTAACGATTACGGTTTGTGAGATAAAACATTTTGAATGATTTGAGTGAATTTTATTATTTAGTTGAAGAGAGAAAGAGACAAAGAATGTGTGGTCCAAAATAGTTCTTGACTTCTTTTTTATTGCCCACAAATAAAAAAGAAGTCAAGAACTATTCTGGACTACACATTCTTTGCCTCTTTCTCTCTTCAATTAAATAATAAAATTCACTTAAATCATTCAAAATGTTTTATCTCACAAACCGTAATCGTTAGACGAACAAAAAACATGAGTAGTCTTAAAATTTCGTCCTCTTTCGTTAGAGATCCAATTCGATATACTTTTGACGACTTTTTAATTTTCGTTTTTTGTCCTCTTGTACTTGTGTACCTACACATGTGTAGGAGCATTGTTTTCACATGTAAATTAGTAAATGAACATATGTACACAACAATGAAGGTTAAGGGTGGAGCCCGTCAATCCATGGCGGAGCCATGGTAGCCAAGGGTGGAGCCCATCAGTCCATGGCGGAGCCATAGCGGCTAAGGGCGGGGCCCGTTAGGTAGATCACTCATCACCGGTCACCCCCTATGACCTACTACGACCTATCACCCCCACCAGCTTTGGTTTATTAATATCCTAAAGGGCGAAGCCCGCTCCGAATCATAATTTTTGTTCAATCTACACATGTGTAAGTTATGTGTAAGTACCAAAAAGAAAACGAAAATTAAAAAGTGGTCAAAAGTATATCAAATTAGATCTCTAATGAAAGAGGACGAAATTTTAGGACTACCCATGCTTTTTGTTTCGTCTAACGATTTACGGTTTGTGAGATAAAGCATTTTGAATGATTTGGGTGAATGTTATTATTTAATTGAAGAGTGAAAAAGGCAAAGAATGTGTGGTCCAAAATGATTCTTAAGTTTTTTTTTTATGAGTTCTCAAAATAACTTACCCAATGTATATAATGTTAAAAATGTAAAGATATTTATATTATTAATGGTAAAATTATGCCAAGAATTTTTAAGATATAAAATGTGGCAGTTAAAAAATGCTTACAAAGAAAGAATTGGAGATATCATTGAAAATGGTCTGATAAATGTTAATATCATTGCCAATTTTAATATTATCATTTCAACAACCTTAATGTGGCACTAGTTTATCTGGTAGAGGCCTATGATTGTGGCACTAGTCATATAAACTCTCTTAGCTATATATACAGATTATTATCATTGTTATCATCATAATTATGATAAACTATATTTAAGTATTATAAACTATACATAATCTACATAGTTTAATTTTTCTCATGTAATTCGAATTTAAATCCATAATGGTTTCATATAATCATTAGCAAGGTATGCAAATCTTCTTTCTCCGACACTTATAGTCAATTTTAATTTAACCTACGTGTTAAACAGTGGTTTAAAAGACTACTTTCACAAAATCGTAACATTTTAAATTTTGTAAATCACTAGAGTACTAGACAAAATAAATGCACATTACCTAAGTATATAGTACTACTTAGTATTTACTCATTCATTATGACCTTTCCAAAAAACTAACAATCGAACAAGTAAAATTTAAGTCAAGGTACATTTCTCCCAACATTGGGACATCAGTCATCACTACGCCATCTATAAATATTTAGTAGCATATTCGGATCCAGATCCTCTAAAGTTGATTTCAACATAACTATTAAAGTTGAGGATGTAGACCCTTAGATTAAAATCAACGGTTAAAATACAAACAACTTTAGAGGATCCTCATCCTATATACACAGTGGCGGATCCAATGAACAACTAGGGTGGTCACCACCCCACCCTCAACCTAATTTTTTTGTTAGTTTTTTTTTTCAAGTTAATAATTAGCCTCCGGAGTTATAGAATGAACGACAACATCAGTGGGTTCAAAGATATAAGGCCAAAAAAGAAAGAAAGAAACCCGTTGGAACGAAGTCTGAAATGTTGATGGCTGAGAATTAAGAATTTCATTGCAGGGTTACAAGAAGATGGTGGCGGATGTGAAGCAGAGGAAGATGACCCAGTTTTTATATTTGTCCATTTAAGCCCTTGATGTATATTTAAAGTTTTAACTTAGTCCCCAAGCTCTTTAATTATTACTTATTAAGATAAAATACATATCATTACTACTGCACAATTACCTCTCACCAAACTAAAGATATCTTTTTTTTAAGAGTAAATTACATTTTTTGTCCTTGAAGTTGACATGTTTTTCACTTTTGATCACTAAACTTTAAAAATTACAATTTTGACCTTAAAGTTGGCCAATTTTTTCAATAATCGTCCTTTGGCCTTACGGCGTTAAAAAAAAGCCGTTAACGTACGCACGTGCTAGACACGTGAGGGCACTAATGTCATTTCACCTTACACTGAGGGACGAAAAGTGAAAAAATAGTTACTTGAGGGACGAAAAGTGAAAAAATAGCTACTTGAGGGACGAAAAATGAAAATCATACAAATTAATTTATTCTTCCATTCTTTCTTTTCCGATCTTCTTCTCCGATCATTTTTACCGATGGAATTTTCCGACTTTGAATCCAAATCTATACCACAAACAAAATCATTTACTCAAATTCATGACATTCAAAACACAACCAATCAAACACATTATAGTTCAAACATGTCAGTCATCTTTTTTTTTTCTTTTCTAAATTTTGATTTTAATTGAAGGGAAGACGGTGGATGGTGGTGATTCTAGGTGGCGGCGGTTGGTTAGTGGTGAATGCAGACGGCGGTGGTTGGAGGTGACTGTAGATGGCGGCGTTTGGTGGTAATTGTAAGTGGTGGTGGTTGGTGGTGATTGTAGGCGGTGGTGGCTGGTGGTGATTGTAGGCGGTGGTGGCTGGTGGTGATTGTATGCGGTGGTGGCTGGTGTTGATTGTAGTGGCGGTGGCTGGTGTTAATTATAGGCGGCGGTGGCTGTGGGTGGCAGTTGCTCGTGGTGGTTATAGACGGCGGTGGCTGGTGCTAGTTACAGACGGCGGTGGCTGGTAGCGAGGCTGTTGTTGGTGGTTATTAGGTGGTGGTGATTGGAGAGGCTTGGGGGTAAAGGGAAAATAAATGTCTAGTAGGAAAATTTCCTCGGAAAAGATGATCGGAAAAGAAAGAATGGAAGAATAAATTTATATGTATGATTTTCATTTTTCATCCATCAAGTAGCTATTTTTTCACTTTTTGTCCTTCAAGTAGCTATTTTTTCACTTTTCGTCCTTCAAGTAGCTATTTTTTCATTTTCGTCCTTCAAGTAGCTATTTTTTCACTTTTCGTTCTTCAAGTAGCTATTTTTTCACTTTTCGTCCCTCGGTGTAAGGTGAAATGACATTAGTGCCCTCACGTGTCTAGCACGTGCGTATGTTAACGGCCATTTTTTAACGCCGTAAGGCCAAATGACGATTATTGAAAAAATTGACCAACTTTAGAGTCAAAATTGTAATTTTTAAAGTTTAGGGATCAAAAGTGAAAAACATGCCAACTTCAGGGACGAAAAATGTAATTTACTCTTTTTTTAATTTTGAGTATATTTAGTTCATTCAGTTCGTAACAAAACTGATACTTTTGCAATTTGATAATAAATTAAGCTTTTGATCAATATACAAAAAAAATATTTATTTATTACTTCATACATTTCATAAATTATATATTGTTTCATTTGTATTTGTATATTATATATATATATATATATATATTGAAGAAATTTAATGTTAAAAAAAAAAAGTTTAGGCCCCTCGTCATAAAAAAGTCCGCCACTGTATATACATATATAAACCACGTACCATCCAGACAAATAAAAAAATAATGTAAACTACATAAATGCTACTCTATCTAACATGCCCCAGACACGTAGACGAGTCAGTTAAAGGATGTACAAATTTGCCTTTCACAGAATAAATTAGTATATCGCCTCCTTCCTTGGCTCATCAAGCTTAGGCCGCACGGGCCACAATGTACTCTTCAGGCAGGACAGGCCTAGACACTGCAAATTTTCTTCTCCTATTCGGGAGATGAGGACGTTCAAGTGGACCGGTGAACGCAAGTGGTAGTAAGAATGTAAAAAACATCATCTCCGCTAGCACCAAGTCGTTGGGTAGCTGCCGCCAATAATGATTTGTCCTCATTATACCCATTGCCTCAAGAACCTTAACTACACCACCCTGCAAACAATCAGACAAGAACCTTAAGACACTTCCTGCGACATCATTAACACGTGAACGGATATAATAAATCAACAAACTCAGTTCAACAAACGAAAACAAAACAAAACTTTCCTAAATTCATGCAGATCTTGAAATAAACCTTGGTTTATCGATCTCTCTCATCTGCATATATGATAATGCTTGTTCTATGTCCGGTGCTCTCCACCTTTCATTCGTCAAGTAATGGTGGCGGCAGACATATAGAATCGGGATGTATATTATCTGTAAACACAGATTCCTATTTAGCACAAATTTAACTGCTCCTTACAATGGTTTGGGGATAGCACACAATGCTACTTCTCACCATTTTAACCCCTTGAGAGCATCTCAAATATAAAGATCAAAACTTTATACAACTGTGGAATCTTCAGCAAATAAATATCTCATGTCTGTATATCCAAAACTTCCACAAAGACATTTGGGGAGTAGACAACCCTTTTTGTGGTATTATATTTCTTTTTCACAGTGATTAACGATTTCAAATTTCTGATAGTTGTCTAAATTCACATACCTATCCAAAGCACTAGCGTTACTATACAAATATTTTAAAATTTCAATACCTTCTTAATGATTAATTTTACAAAGCGGGTGTGTTGCAGTCAGTCCCCTAAGAATACCAATCTGGGGGCATGCCCCCCTATAGAAGGAATTGAAGTCATCTATAAAACTTTATAATCATTGTTGAGCATGTGTTTCCGTGGTACTTTCAATAACCTCATACAAGTGAGAAATCCAGGTATTATATAAACAGCAGCAGTACCACGAGGAATCAGATGGATTTAAAAAAATCAACAGTACCCGAGGAATCAGATTTTAATAAGTCAACGGAGAATCGTTTTCAAGCTAACCATCCTAAGTGGCCTGATATCACACTCACACCCTATGGACCTAACTGACCGCTCCTTTGGGGTATACGTGTACCCAATGATTTTGCTGCAAGTTTTCTACCCACTGGTGATTAACTTCGTTACAGCTACCATCATATCATAATAATAATCTTGGCTGCAACTCAAACACTGATTGTTGTGACTCAAAAGATCGCAACAATCAGAGATTACTACTTTAAATACGCACGTCCAGACCTAAAACAAACCCTAGGAGGGAATCTAGAAATATTTAAACAATATAATAAACTGGACATAAGAGTGGAAATGAACCTGCCCAAAGCAGACGAAGACGATCCACCTGAAATATAAGAACTGGTGAAAATCCGAATCAGCAGTGAAATCTTTAATAAATGCTTGGTAGAAAGCACCAATGGTGTAATATGCCAGGGAAATCGAAACGTTCAAGATAGAAAAGAATGCCCAGCTTAGCCAAACAGGATACATGTCAAGGAGTTGCAAAATTATCATGAAAACGGAGCACACAAGGTGAATCACCACAAATTGCCATGTCCAATACTTGTGAAACTTCAGATTGTTTTGGTTGAGAAGAACATTGCGAGGCTGCATTTGGTCAATGGGATATGTCAGTAAAGCTGTCTATGAAATGAGAATATGGTTTTGAACGGATTAAGCATCTAGACAACTGTGAGAAAACATGCATGAGTTTTGGACGTGGAGGATTTAAATATATGAGTTTATGTATTTGAAGATTTTTTTGCTTTTCAGTTGTATTATGGTATTACTTGGTTCTCTACTATTTGTTTTATAAATTTTATTATTAGGTTTTTATCAAAATCTAAAACTGTCTTCTCCAAATGTATTGTCATTTGGAAATATTGACACAGGGCGTTTGATTAAATGTTTTTGGTGTTTTATTTATAGATTTTTGAAAAATCATTACTTTTTTATGTTTAATCTAGGGTTTTTTCAATTTAGTATAAAAATATTTGCTGTTTGTGTTTGTACTACTTTAAGGTGTAATATAAATGTGGTTGGAGCATATAAGTAGAATGAGAGTTGTGAATACTTTCACCATTGTAATTTGTGGTATCTGATACATATGATTTAACCGTAATTTTTAATAGAAGGGTGATTTAGCTCTTTACTTTTTATGCTTATGCTATCTTTTAATAAGTGTTCATTATGCTTTATATTTTCTCTTGTGTTTATCAACCAGGTAATAGGATTAAATTTGTATGTGTAAGGACTATGTGTGGGTTTTCTGGTATATTTTAGCACCCAGGACTCCAGGAGTATGGTGATTGGAGTTTCTTGTAATTATTAGTTACGAGTTTCTTGCAGTAGACCACCTAAAGAACAAGTAGGAGTAATAATCGAAAAGCTCTTAATGATGGGCTGACTTTCAAAGTCAACCTGCTAAACTTTTCAAATATTAGATTTAGTTTGTGCTTCATTAAAAATACCGACTTCATGCTTAGATTAACTATCATTGTAGTGTATAATGTGTTTATCATCTTTATTAAATTTTTTAAAAGGTTTTAAAATAAAAAAAAAAATGAAGTCAGACATTAGTTTCTTTGACCTTTAAAGTCAAGTTTAGTAAGTTCCTTCCACTCCTTTGTATAGTATTGTTCAAAGGAGTTTCATGAGCAACTCTTTGCAACTTTGTATTTGCGTAGACACCATTTTCTCCTTTTGACAAAAACTTAATCATGAGTTTCGGTTTCCAAAAAACCACCTTGCTGCAAAACTAATGTTTGTAGCAAGTTGACTGTATCGATATTACTTATATTTGTATACAAAATCAACAAGTTTATAACTATAAGTTTCCTGCAACCTTTAAGAAAAGGCATTGGTTCAACTGAATCCCATTTCGCTCCTGCCAACGTGCATTTTCAATTATTATTTTTTAACAAGTTAGAACCTTTCAAGTCTATAGTTATGCCATAATAATTCACATTATTACCGATTATTTTTTTTGTTATATTGATTTTTATTATTTATTATAGAATGAAAGAATACACCGGAAAAGGATAATATCTTTTGGGGACATGATTTGAGGTGTGAACATGGAGTTAGAGGAGTAAATCACTTACTCGCAATTCGTTTTTGGGTTTGATAAATTCAGGCCACTTCTCAAGCTGCAGTTTTTCGACTCATGATCGTAAAATATTGTTACAACTGTTGGGCCTCTGTTATAGCTGCTAACCAGGTCACACCTCTTGGGTCAGTTCCCAGGTTAGCTGTGTGAATTTTTTTATTCTTTCATTTCTCTTGCCTATAAAGTACAAACTTGAAGCCATTTTTACTAATTTTTTCTATAATATAATGCATCTTTAATGTTTCAAAATTACTCAAGGTTAAATGTTCCTGGTGCATCTTTAGTTCTGATTAAATGTACTCAAGGTGTTCTTCATCTGATGAGAATTAGCCAAAAAAATTGCGTCACAGATTAGATGAACGGTTTAGCCGTTCTCACAGGTAGGCTGCCTGCATCCTTAACTTTTGGAGTAGGAAATTTTGACAATAGGTTGGTTTGGGTTGTGTTTTATTTCAAACAAGTCGGATAAAAAGTATATATTAAGAAGGCTAATAGCAATCAGGTTGAGAGTCCCCACAGTCATGTTTTAACACATGTAACTTTCTAAATCATAAGTTAGAAGCTTAAGATTGTTGTTATATCAATATTGTTTTTGTGATAATAGTTTTCACAATAATAATTTAAATAAAAAGAATTGCTGGTCATGTTGGTCGTATGTTGTCTTAGGCCCAGTTAGGCTGCCAAGTCCGGAAGCTTCTAATAGGCAGCTTTCTAAATCATAAGTTAGAAGCTTAAGATTGTTGTTGTATCAATATTGTTTTTGTGATAATAGTTTTCACAATAATAATTTAAATAAAAAGAATTGCTGGTCATGTTGGTCGTATGTTGTCTTAGGCCCAGTTAGGCTGCCAAGTCCGGAAGCTTCTAATAGGCAGTAGGCCTTATTTGCTAGGGACAACCAGCCTTATTTTAAATTAGGCCCAGTTTTGTTAGGTTACTTGGTGAACAAGTTTAGCAAAGGGAACCCTAATTTGTGTAGCCTATAAATATATCTCTTGTACATGTATTTTTCGGTGGGATTCAATAAAGAAAAACCAGTTGCCCCCGTGGATTAGTTCACACAGTTTAGTGTGAGATACCACGTTAAATCTCGTGTCATTCCTTCTTGTTCTTTTCTGGTTCTTAATTGTGTGTGTGTGCAGTTTATTCCTAAAAAGTCAACATAATCGTCTCCTTTTAAACCTTAATAAAGCTTTAGTCATTTGTGTCCATGTATTTGAGAAGTTTTGATGTTTTTTCTTAGTTTATTTCTATTAATTTTTGTTTTTGCTATAGTAAATCATGATTTATCTTGAAACTCTTTGTATGTTTTAGTGGTCTCTAAACAAGTCTTACTATTTGAGTATTTTCACTAATACCTTGAGCTCATCTCTACATATTGTGTGTCACGGCCCTTATTTATTCCATATATATTATATGTTATGCAGTTTGGTTTCTTTACTTTGTACTTGGAGACTTCGGCGGCTATGCAATGGTGCATACGAGTCGTGCATATATTGAAGATATGCAGGATTCAGTTAAGGTTTGGCATCACCTTTAAATGTTTATATTGTACTCTTTTTTTAAATAAATCGTTCTATAGTAATTCCTTAATGCTGAATTACATATAAGGAGTACATCTATTCTACATTTCTTCAGGCTGATACTGCAAGCACAGCCGAAAGTCCTCTTGGTAAGCACCTTGCTCCTGATTTAAACAAGACAATGATCCTGTTTCCAATAAGGCTTCAATGACCAAGGTGGAAAAGAGACTCAAGTAGTAAGCAGTGATGACGGTTTATTATATAATGGATGTTTTATCCATTTAGACTAGATTGTTTTAATCAGCTTCTATTTCTATCTCACTTTTTTGTCATTACATACTCTCTTTTTGGTTTTAATGTTTTGGACAATGGTTTATTGTGGTTGGACTAAAATTGATTTTTACTTTTGTTTAATTAGAAACTGATATTATGCTTAATGCTCATGTAGACTACATATGAAATTATGAACTGAAAACCCATCAAGTGAGCGCTAGAAATAAGATAGTCCGTGCGTATCACCTAGAAATAAAACTTCACCCTACCTGTGCTCATAATGCGCTTTTTTTGTTGTAACTAATTAAATATTTGATTAATGAAATGCATTTTTTGTAACATTATTTATTTTTGCATGTCATTCACGATAAATTATGTTAGAAAAGTAGAAAACAAAAAGCTTGTGCAACGCACGGGTTTCACCTAGTTTGAGAATATTTATGTAAGTTTTGTGGACTAATATTTATCTATGACGTACTTGACAAGATTTTGAAAAGAAACAGATTAACTATACCAGGCGAGCTTGCATATTTTGTGAACTTAGATAGGGGTCCCAAGTAAACCAGAATCACTTCAATAATATTGAATGGGTCAAATGGTTTAAGAGTCGTCAAAAGTTTATTGTAATGCATACAACTTATGAGTCGTCCTTGAAAATGTAGGGGTGCTAAGACCTTAAATATTTTAGGAGAAAGTCTGTTCAATTCCACTATAACATTCGCGACTTTTGACCTATGTTGACTTGTAACAAAACGAAATTTAAGGTATGATTAAATGATAAATTCTGGAACGTTTTGACATGTTTCAACGTAACGTTAAGTTAGATTGTGTATACGGTTTCGTTTTAGCGCTTGAATGAGTAATGAATAGCTATTGGTCGAAGTTAGCGGAGCGGGAGCCATATTTGGACCTCTATAGGCCGGCCCCAACTCCTCCCCCCCCATTCCTTTCCCTTTTCATTCCTTTCTTCTTTTTTCCTCTCCAAAAGTGAACACCAAAACACCTATCCCTTCCCTCTAAATTCTTGGATTTTTCTATTATTGTTTGAGCTAGATTAGTGATAAATACTTCATCATCATCATCAACTAAACATCATGTCAAAGGATCAAACCTCTAAGCGCAAGAAATCTCCATCTTTGGGTCAAATTCGGATTTAAGGGCTTTTGGAAGATTTGGTAAGTAAAACCTAACTTAATTTCTCCATTTCATGTCATTAAACATGTTTCCTAGTCAAATCTTATGGGTTCTTGCTTGATTTCAGGTCAAAAACGGATTTGGGTCGATTTAGGGTTTCATTAGGGTTTTGGTTGAATTTGAGGTGAATCTGGATTTGTATGATGTTATGAATGGAATCTATGATAGGGGTTTTGTTTGTTTATGTCAAATGATGTTGGTTTGTGCTTCAAAACATGTCTTGAACCTTCCTTAGTCGATCTTGAAGTCAAGAATCTGCCCAGTCGGAGCACGGCCGCTCAGACAGACGCATCGTGCTTGTGGCCGTGCTACGTGCCCAATTATTCCCGTACTGCAGACGCTCACACGGTCGACGGTGCGAGCGGCCACAGTTTTTCTGTCCTTTCCTCAAGTTTTTCGTTCGGTTATCGGTCGACTTTTAATGATCCAAAACTTGTTTATTAGTCTTATATCATCATTTTAAGGTCAACAAAATTGATTAAACACATTCCTAAACACTTTGATTTCTACGTCAAATTTTGGTACTAATTAAGTCATTAAATCGTATTTAACTAAAACTCTTCAATATGGTTTAAGCATTCTTGGATCACTTTTAGATCACCCTTAGAAATTGTGGCGTAGTTTAACTAGTTAGACTTTACCGTTGGGATGCCTTTGTGATATTTTGATATTGTAAAGTAGGTTGTGATCGTTGTTGAAGTTTGGTTGTGGACCCTTGATGACCGTTGGACATTCTTAGCGTGATGTTAACTTGTTGTAGCCGCTTAAGGTGAGTTTCGTAAACCCTCCCTACTCAATTGAGATTCGGGCTGAAAAGTGTACGTGCTTGTTATTGTCGTTTAATCGATTGATTGATTTCTTGATTAACGTATTGACTTGTTGCTCGGTTATTATGCTTTCGTTTATGAATACTTGTTGTGGTTTGGGTAGTTGTACATACATGGAAGACAGTTATACTTTCAATGAATAGGAGATGTGGTGGGAAGGCTGTGGGTGACCCTATATATAAGCATCAATGATTCCTTGAAAGTAGAATCGTATGAAGTGTATGTGCATTGTGTTGTTGGATGATGGAAAACGTTTTGAAATGGAACGGGACATAGGATCTCACATGATAACATTTTCCCCCTTAACGTATTATAGATTTGTGATTGTGATACCGATTAAGTTCATGTTGATGGCATAGCGATAAGCCCACGATTTGTGGCATAACTTTGTTGTTAATGATGTTGTTTAACATGTATATTGAATATGAATGCTTAGTTGTAACGTAACGTTGATCATGCATTTGAAATATATGTAAGTCATGCCGTTGATCATGCCGTTGAAATATACGTAAGACATGTCGTTGATCATGCCGTTGAAATATACATAAGACATGCCGTGATATTACGCATTTGAAATATATGTAATTCGTGCCTGGAACGTATTTTACGCATTTGAAATATATGTAAGTCGCGCCTGAAACGTATTATACGCATTGTTTATCATGCAAGTCGTGTCGGTTTATCGCGCATTATTTATTATGTAAGTCGTGCCATTATAACTATAATTGAACCTTGTATTGATTTGTGATAACGTGAAACCTTTTAGGGTTTCCTTGGAACGTGATTAAGTACTCTAATCCTCATATATCGTTGACGGTTGTTATCCCGACACACTTATTTCCTGTTACTTGTCCCTACGAACTCACCAACTTTATGTTGACGGGTGTTAGTACACTTTTCAGGTGACAGGTTAGCTCAAAGATGTATTGGATGATTGATTGCCTGGTTTTGCTAGAATTGGATTTGGACTTGGACTTCTTGGATCCGTGATTCATTATTCCCGATTAGGGTTTATGCTTAGATGTGATCCGGTTGCTTGCACTACTAAATGGTTCGTATGGATTTACTTGATCCTTTTATGCATTTAGTTTACTCTACATAATTTCCATGTCGTGCTGTACTTTTCTTGTGATACCCCATGATTCCGCCTTGTTGGGGTGTTTCATCCACTCATCCACTACAGTCACACCAAGACGATCCTGACTACTTTTTTATGATATAGTTCAACTCTAATAATAAACTTAACATATGTTTTCTCATCCATAAGGTGTTGCAGCCTTGCAGGAAGCATCATGCCCGAATCCCATCCATAATTATGACCATCCTTGTCAAGTTTTAACATAAAACATATGAAAAATGTGGTTTCAAAAATACTTATTGTGTCTCAAGGTGTAAAGTTCTGTTGAACAAGAATGCTCCGCTAACTCAAATAAATAACAATGAAGAAGCTAATAACGTTTATTACCTGGAAAAGAGTCACTGGGAAAACGTTACAAATAACTCGTCCTCCAACTTTACGACGAAACTCTGTTTCCGACTGTTCAGTAGCGCTAATATCCATATATGTGTACAACAAACTCAAGTACAGGCCAAGACCCTGCAACAGTTAGATTCATAAAACAATAGTTAAAATCAAAAAATTAAAAAAAAAAAAGAAAGAAAAAGACATGGGGTTATAAAACAAGGTCAAGGGGGTATGAAATACGACTTACCAAACCAACATAACTTTCTTTGATGGTGTCGAGTACAAGAAATAACATCTTACTGTCCTCATTTGCATGTAAAGCAATAAGCGAGGCAATACCAAGAATTGATGGGATGAAAATTATAGGTATAATCTTGTTTTGTTCACGGGGTTTGTTCCAATCCATAAGATGCATGGCCATCACCATCAATGCTACGACAATAACAGTGAACAAAATAAATCCAGAGTTGAAAAGATACTTTTGTAAAATAGCGATATCGCGAACAATATCAGATTTGCAATCAGAAACCAACCTGCGTACATAAAAAGAGATTTGCATGAGAACAACAGAGCTCGACAAAACTTTACATATATTAATCATAAAGTTAGAATAGTAAATTTTGCCCTATAAGTCCCCCCAAAAAAAAAGGGGGGGCCGTTAAAACACGACAAGAAAAAAATTTTAGTAATCAATTTAATGTCATCACATTGTTCAACTGTGACGGTTTACGGTGGTGGTGGTTTTACCCATTTAAAACACACACATAAAGTTACTGAAAACATAATGCAAATTGCCAAAAAGAAAAGAAAAAAAAAAAAAAGGGGGGGGGGGGGGGTCAATTAATTTTTTTTTTCACGACAATAAAAAGAAGTCACAATTGATCAATTTGAAAAGAAAAAAATTTTGAGGGAACATATTAACTATCTACTACTCTGAGGATAACTGTTTTTCTAAGATTTATATTTTTTTTTTTTAAAAAAAAAGGAAAAACGGAAACTGACCTCTGAATAATGAAACCAAGATCCATCTGGGGGTTTCTTGTTAAGAAAAAAACCATCTGGTAATTTGAAAACTTTGTGGTGGTGGCCTTGTGTAGTCTGCCAAAGAAACAGTTTTTATTCTCTTTTTTTTTTAACCTACCGTAACTAATAAGCAAGCGTTTGTTTTAACTTTTAACCCTTCGGGCTTATTTTTTTGGGCTTTGTACAGATCAACATTTAAGCCTGTAAATAAACATTGGATGATTGGAAACAGGACGACGTGGAGTGATGACAATGTTCTTTTTTTTTTCCTACTTTCTTTATCAAAAGACTATCTGTTTAATAAACACTCATTTATTTTCATTTTTCTCTTTCACCCTGTAGTAAACTATTATTACTAGATGCAGAACAGCCTAATGTACGATGAAAATTGTGACAGCGGTGATATGGTGGTAAGAACATCAGGTATGGTTGCTCTACGCAGAATTATCCAGAATGTTTGTTCAGCGCCACATCAACTTTCACCACTTTATAAATTTTGAACCGTTATGGATACAGAACGCAGAACCCATATTTTTAATTTACAATTATAAATTAAAATGTGAATATTAAACAACTTTTTATTCAATTATATTAAGAAAATACCTCAATATATATATATATATATATATATATTAGAGTGAAGACCCGTGCGAGGCACGACTTAAGGCTTACCCATTCCAGAATATATATTTTCTCATCTTCTAATGTTGAATCAGAATTAGACCTTCCACTGATAATCTGTTAGGTGTCCAAGCATTGCATACTCTGGTGCGAGATACCCACTACATAGTGAATCATTAAGACCATGTCAACTTATTATACTCAAACCAGAACTAGTTCAAAATTGCCACATCGATTGAAAAATGGACGGTCCAAGCGGGTATGGTAATGGGTCAAAACCAGTAGCATATAATTCTGGTTGAAATGGTCAAGTCAGTTGAGATGAAAGCATAACTTGTCCTTTTTTATTGTTAGTTAAAGAGATATACTTAAAAAACAACATTGTCATAAAATAATTTGAATATAACATTTTAAGATCTTATATGCACTTAAAAATACACTTTGGTGAACTTTCTAAGCCATTCAACAAGTTTCAGCTAAGAAATATACTTGAACCAGTCAAAATTTAATATAACTCAAATGTACCCACGAATAAGTAAAATGGGCTGAGAGTTCCACTACTAGCAACTCGTGTACAGTGTACTCATGTGTGTTTGCTTGTCATTGTAAAGTTTGGCCAAACCAAAATCTTAGATCTTGGGGATCAGATCAGAATCAAGTAGAACGTTACTAGCTTTAACATCTCGGTGTAGCTTTAACATCTCGGTGTACAACCCCAACGCATATTTCAAACCGGGTGGACCAACTAAGAGATAAGCTGGTCTCCTGCAAAGAAGAACCCATATGATTGAGACTAGTAATATACTTTACATTTCATTTTTAAATCATACTTATGAAGGTACTATGTAGAGATGGCATTGTCGACCCATTTACATACAAATGGATGAATTTGGGTTTTATATTAAATAGATCAAATGGTTTATGCTAAAGATTAAACTGGAATGATCAATTGGAACAGTTACACGAATTGACCAAAAGTGAAATGGACCAAATGGGTCAAACAGGTCAAAAGTCACCCGAGGTGTATTTAAATGCATAAAACCACATCAAATATGTATAATATTTTGATAACGCATAAATAAGAGTTTTCAGATCAGCCTAACCCATTGTGGCCTGTTACCCAACCCACCCACTTTGCCATCTTTAGAATGCAATATGCTACTTCTCACCAAATAATGCTTGATCAAGACTCTTGTTCTCGAGATACTCCTACACAAAAAGCCGTTTCACTTCTTCAATGCAGCATCCGTACAACTTGACTAGGTTGCGGTGTTGGACAACAGATATAGTTGCAATTTCAGCCACAAACTGATTCTTTCCCTGATGAGAAGCAATGGAGAGCTGCTTAACAGCTATTAGTGTTAGAGAGAATTTAGGAGAGGAGAGAAATGATTTGATTTATTCATAACTGCCACAATATTACAAGTAATTGAGTATATATGCTGATTTCGTTGTAACTAACTTTCCCTCTAATGCTAACAACCATTTGACAATTACAAAAGACCCCCTGAACTATTAAACTCGACTAATATGACCCTTAATCCTAATGACCTGTAACAATACCCTCTCCTTTCAAAGAATTTTGTCCTCAAAATTGAAATTCTGGAAATCTGGCTTCAATATCTTCAGCATTCTCCCAGGAGGCTTCAGAAATGGGCAGTCCTTCCCAATGTATTAAGAGTTCCACTGCAGCCTTGTTCTTCTTTTTTATCAATCTTCTATCCACCACTGCCCTTGGTTGCAGAACAGATTTTGATGCAGAAGGCAGAGGAGAAGGTATAGGAGCTGGTCCATGAGCTCTCTTCAGTAAGGAAACATGAAAGGTTTAAGGTTGGATAAATTTGAGCTTCTTTTGGAAGTTCTAGTTTATAAGCCACCCTGCCAATTCGTTGCAACACCTTGAAAGGACCAAAAAGCTTAGCAGATAATTTCCTATGGAAATGGTCTTTTAAAGTTTTTTGCTGAAAAGGATGTAATTTCACAAATACCCACTCTCCTTCCTTAAATTCTCGATCGGTTCTATGTGCATCCACCTGTTGTTTCATTCTGTTCCTTGCCACTTCCAAGTGGTTTTTGAGTTTCACTATTATTGCCTCTCTATCTCGGTGAAGGTCCTCCACTGCTGCAATATTGGTGTCACCAGGAATGAATGGGATATGCACATTGGGTTTAAAGCCAAATAAAGCTTCAAAAGGGCTCATCTGAATGGTCGAATGCCAGGTAGTATTATACCACCATTGTGCTAAGGGTACCCATTTAACCCATGTAAGTGGTGCATCTAAACACATAGCTCTTAGATAAGACTCCAAGCATCTATTCAAGACCTCTGCCTGACCATCTGATTGGGGATGGTATGCAGATGACATAGCCAAAGTAACCCCCTGTAATCTCATAAATTCTTTCCAAAAATTGCTCAAGAAAAGGGGATCCCTATCAGAGACAATGGTGGAAGGAACACATTATCAGTAAATGTTTGAGCTACTGATGCTGCTGTGAATGGGTGACCCAACAGTAAGAAGTGACCATATTTAGTAAGCCTATCAATGACCACCAAAATAGTATCCTTTCCCTCACTACTACAAACTCCTAAATATATCCCGATTAAAAACACTAATGGAACCCGCTTAAGAGGCGAGTTTTATGTGGGAGAGTCCTATTTGAATGATAATAAGACCCGCTTAACAACCGAGCCCTTTTTGATAATAAGACCCACTTAACAACCTAGTCCTTTACAAAAACAACCGGATCTTATCAAGATACAATAGAACCCGCCTCTCTGTTTAGAAAACCCTTTCCTACTGCCGCCAAATTAATAAGGGAATCCCAGTTTTGTTTTTTGTTTTCCTCCAACTATCAACTTCACATTACAGAACACTAAAATTATTGAACACACCAATATCACAAGAATAAAAACACACCAAATTTATAGGAAAACTTTGATAAAATTAACTTAGCAACAACGACATTCCAAGGTAAAAACAAAACATCACTACAATGTATAACAAACCAAATCACCCTAAATAAAGCTTTAAAAGTAGAATTATCATATGAAATACAAAAATAATAAACCAAATCATTAGCTAAACATAATAGATCCCTCCACGGTCGTCTACATCAACATTGCACTTTGTTCATTCCGACATCAAGCATTTCTCTTTTCCTATGATATCCAAGTCAAAAGTAAGCCGCTAGAACATTCCTAAAAACATATAAGCAACATTAGTGAATACAATCTAGCTCAATACCCGCTGAGTGAGTGGGTTAAAAACATATATATACACTTAAATTATATTCCTCTATCCATTATATATACCTAAAAACATATATATATATTCTTGGTAGATCAACCACACCTCACGTGTTTCAAGCCATATCAAATTGTGTTTTGACACACATTTTTCACTTTGATAGTCATAAACCATAGAAGCCACATTGGAGTTTTAATAAGACATGCGTTTAGTTGTAATAACTCAACATGTGCGGTAATAATGAGACCATACTACACATAATACATAAACACTATCACAATATTATACCTTTTTATATTCCTGTTTCCTAGCCTCACTTGTCTCAACCTCATTTATCGTGACCAAGCCATGTGAAACCGGTTCCCAATATCAACACAAACTGAAAATGTAAAAGCATTAGGAAAGGGTTGAAGTTAGTATTGAGAACACTTGGATAAAAATACAAAATGTGTCACATCACTCATATATGATCGACATACTATGAAATTAATCAAGAACAAAATTGAAAATGTTATATAACTTATGAACTCATCGAACTTGATGTGTTGCAAGCGACATTAACTGTTCCACAAAAAAAAATCAAAACTTTAAATAAGAGCACAGTTGACCAATCATCTAAAATTAATATATATATTTAATTATTAAAAAATTGAATTCCTTCACGGAGGGAATAATTCAGGCGCATTTAGTTGTTAAAAACAATACCTGTGGATAGCTTAGTAGGCCATCCATTTGGTGTTGTAGTTCCCACCCTTATGAGATGAATGCAGAATGCACGATGAATTCATTCTCAACCTATTGTGAACTTTGAGCACAGACCTCATGTTTCTTTCATCCCCCACCATAGATAGGAGCTTCGATATTCAACCTATTGATGCCGAAAGTTAAAGTAAATCCTTGTAAAGTATCAGTATCGAGTTCAAGTTCAAGTTCAATGTACATAAATTTAGGTATAAGAACTATTATTAAGTGCATCTACAACTAACTTAAGCCAATCAACAGATTGTGCTGCAATAAGGTAAAACAAAAATAAAATTCTTTCGATCAAATGACTTATGTAGTACTACTCTACTTCACCAGAATATATGTACCTGGTTGGATCTTTTAACACAATCACCTGCCAATATATTGGGCATTCTTGGCTTCTCTATTACCAAAACAAAATAAAATTCGGCGAACAACTAGAAAGTAATAGCATAAGGGTATCAACCAAGAAATGTGATTATTTGAAGAAAATAGTTGTATTTTTTTGGAATAAAATTGAAGTATAAGAAAAGATCATACCTGTGTGAAAACTTATCTTCACAAAGTAATCATTAAAGATAATAAAATAGTTGAGTTACCTCTGTGAATACAATCTTGCTTTGCTTATTAATACGTTTTTCTCTGAGTAAACTAACCTGCATAAACAGAAAGGAGAAGGCTTTAGCTTCACTAATTAAAAACAATCTGATACTTTCACAAGGCATTTCATGATAACTTAAGGAGACGGGTCATCGTCTCTACCCTTGTATATAGAACTGCTTAATTCCTTAATAATAAGAACTATATATATCTTTTAATTTGCTGCAAAATGACAGCAGTATTGAACTTACAAAACAACATTAGTATGGAACATACCAAACAACAGCCACACAACTTCCAACTTGCTGCAAAACATCCTCAAATTTGCTGCAAAACAACACGAAACATCAACCAAAACAGCCACAAAAATCTGCATATTAAACCTACAAAACAACTTCTAAACAGCAGTCACATAGCTTCCAAGTAGCTGCAAATCAGCAGCTAAAACAGAAGGAGAAACAACCAAAACACCCAAAAAAATATGCACATTGAACCTACAAACAACAGTCAAAAAATTCTTAAAAGAGCTTTCAATTTGCTGGAAGAACGTAGCCAAAGGCCCAAAACACCCTGTAAAAAACAACAAATAAAAAACAGCAAAGATAAAACATTTAAAAAAACAGCCAAATGAGCATACACAACAATACTAAACATTAAAACAACACAACACTAATCAAAGAACAATCAAAATATTAAACTTTACTAAACCATGATCAAAAAATTACAACTAAAACCATGAGAACCAAGTCACAAAACCAACAATTTATTGTTACTGATAGAAACAAAATAACTACTTAGTCATACAGATTCATGAAAACTTTTTTTCAAAGTATATGACACGGTCATTTAGTATGACGGGTTATATTTGGGAGTCCTATTTAGGATGCATGTTTTATTCGGGGTTAGTACTATGTAAGTGGGTTCTATTGTAGGATACTATTTCCTATGCGGGTTTTATCTAGGGAATGGCTTTAACATGACCCAGTTTATTATTAAGCGGGTTCTATGTGGGGGGTTCTATTTAGATTTGTGTAGTAGTGCCTGTACTATTGGAAGCCCAGAAACGAAATCCATAGAGATGTCTGTAAAAATAGAAGTAGGGACTAGCAATGGTTGTAAAAGACCAGGGGTTGCCACAGTCTCATACTTGGCTCTCTGACAAATGTTGCATTTTTGAATGAATTCCTTGACCTCTTTAGAACATCCCTTCCAATAAAAAAACTTCTTTAATTCTGCTCAAAGTGGGAACAACTCCTGAATGACCACCAGATGGAGAAGAGTGGAAAAAAGCAATAATATCCTTCCTTAAATCATTATTTTTGGCAATAATCACCTTACCCTTCCTCCTTAAGACTTGACCATCCCAAGTCTTATTTGGGACTGCTACACCTTGATTCAGTTTGGTGAATAAGACTGCTACACCTTGTTTCAGTTTGGTGATAATTGCTTGGCTATCCTGATCATGTACCCAAGAAGCCTTGATTCTGTCCCATAAAAGAGCATCAATTGAACTTAAGCCCAGTTGGAAAGGTGCCATCCCTTGAACTCTGGACAATGCATCAACAATTATATTTTCAGTTCCTTTCTTGTAGCTAATTTCATAGTCATGGCCCATCAATTTGGATAGCCATTTCTGTTGCAGAGGAGTCACTATCTTTTGATCTAATAATGTTTCAAGCTTTGGTGGTCTGTTTTGATGATGAAATGATTTGAGGCCAAGTAATGGTGCCATTGTTTCACTGCCATGATAATTGCCAGTAGCTCCTTCTCATATACAGACCAATTTTGTTGCCTTGTGGAAGTGCTTTGCTAATGAAAGAAATGGGATGACCCTCTTGCATCAACACAACCCCCATGCCTCTTCCTGATGCATTAGTTTCAACTATGAAGGTTTTGTTGAAGTCTGGTAATTTGAGAATTGGTGGGGAACTCAATGCTCTCTTCAGTACCTCAAAAGCATGTTGACTGTCATTAGTCCATTTAAACCCATCTTTTCTAAGTAATTTGGTCAATGGTTTTGCTAAAATGCCAAAACTCTTGATAAATCTTCTATAATATCCAACTAACCCCAAAAAACCTCTTAATTGCTTAATATTTTCTGGTGTAGGCCAGTCTTGTATGGCCTTGATCTTGTTTAGGTCAGTGGAAACTCCTTCTCTATTAATAATATGACCCAAATAATCGACCCTATCTGCTGCAAATGCACATTTGGATTTTTTGGCTTTCAAGGAATTATCTCTCATTAATTGCAAAACACACTCTAAATCCACAAGATGCTGAGACCAAGATTTACTATATACCAGAATGTCATCAAAGAAAACCAGAGCACATCTCCTCAATATGGATTTGAAAGTTGAATTCATGAGTGACTAGAAGGTTGAGTGGGGTAGCCAAAATGGGAGGTTTGGTCAAATTACCCATATTACCACCAACTGAAGCATTATTTCTTGGTACATAATTCATGTTCCCAGTACTATTTCCCCAAGATTTAGTCCCCGAAATCTTATTAGCTTGATTTTGTAATTTTGCCTAAGCATGAGTATCTTTAAGTGTTTTTGGTTGGAACATCTTTAATGGACATTTTATCTCTGGTTCAACCCTTCAATGAACAAACTAATTGTATATTCTTCACAAAGTGTTATCTTATTAAGAAGCCTGTCAAATTCATCATAATAGTCATCCAATTCTCCACTCTAAGTCAAAGCCTTGAGAGAACCCATTGCATCCTCCATTGTTGCAGTCGAAAATCTGGCCACTGCTGATCTGGAATACTCTTCCCACTGGATCTCGTCCATTTCTTTTCCACTCAACTTAATGTACCCTTGATGCCAAGAAAGTGCTCTGCCATCCATGTGAATGGCGGCATATCTCACTTTCCGGTTAACCAGAGTATCATCAATCACAAAGAAATGCTCACATTTATACAACCATCCCTCAACATCATCACCCTCAAATCTTGGAAAATCCAACTTCGCCAAGCGATTGTTGCTGAATCTTTCCCCTTCTGACCTCACAACAACTGCTCGTTGTTTTTCCATGGCGGCCATTTGTGATAGTAAGGTTTGAACGGTGGACCTTAAGGAATTCATCTCATTTTGAGTTGTAGAAACTTCCTTCGCTAATCTTTCATTATCTTTATTCAATTTTTCCATTTCTTTGGTTTTATTTCTGGTTCCCATTGTTTAATTTGTGAATTTAAGGTTTAATTTTGATGAAATTTGCTCGCCAGAGAACAAAGCTTACCAAAGAAGAAGATCGGGATCCGTAACTGCCGAGAATCGGACAACTCTAATACCAATTTGTTAAAGAGAATTTAGGAGAGGAGAGGAGAGAAATGATTTGATTTATTCATAACCGTCACAATATTACAAGTAATTGAGTATATATGTTGATTTCGTTGTAACTAACTTTCCCTCTAATGTTAACAACCATTTGACAATTACAAAAGACCCCCCTAAACTATTAAACTCGACTAATATGACCCTTAATCCTAATGACCCGTAACAATTAGTCTCCCGTCGTCTAGTTTTCCCTGTTCACCATCCAAGAGAATTTAGGGGGTTTTGACCTACGGAAGCAACTATGTACTCTTGATATAATGCATATACTGCCTTATAACAGGTCGAAAACCTCCCTCGCCAAGCTTATTTTCAGGACTAAAATCACCTGTTGCATCTCTTAGCTCTCCATAACTAAAGGTATATGGTTTAGCATCAATTGCCAAAAACTCTGCAAATCAGTGAAGTATGTTAGTGCGTAAAACTTGCATTTATCTAACTTCTGTTTAGTTGTTTCACTATGCCACAAGGAAAAATGCATAAAACTACCTTCATAATTGTCGGAGGTATCCTGCTTTTTCCTACGGTGACGAATAATATATACTGACTTATAATGACAGAAACCATACAACCACAATGGGGACCAAAATCCGTACAATCAAATCGGTCCTGTTCGTCTTCCTTCTTGAAGGTGGATTGTTGCCAGTGGGGGTGAAATCTGCACATAAGATAAGTTATAAAGAGCATCATTTGTCAAGTGTCAAGAGATCAAAGTTTGGCAGTAAATTTCAAGAAATAAACTTTACTTGAGGTGGCACTGACTGCTTAGATAAGAGGTCCAAAAGTTCATTGATTAGGCACACAACAAGTTCCTTTCCTATACCAGAATAAGTGTATCTCAAGGTAGTTATTTGAAACCTGAACAATTGCTTCCCTAGTAACAAGTCTGAAAGAGACTCCCTCTCCTGCTTGTTTTATGTCGAAATCTTGAAACTCCAAGTTCCTGGAATAAACAAAAATTGAAGATATCAAACAAGGAAAACAATATTAATACTAGATGCTCGGAACTGGTTATTGCATACTAACACAGGCTGGTGCGGCTAATAAGTTCCAACCTCAAATATGATAAAAATGAAAACAAAGACCTGCAGATAAATGTCAAAGACACGCCTTCCTCTGCTTCTCCAAGTTTGGCCATCTTCTTTAGGTAGTTCTGCAAACTGAAGATTCACGGTGTAGTTACCGTTCTCTAGGCCTAAACCGTAGTATCTTAAAGATCCGGCTGATATTCACAGTGTTTGGAACAGTTCCGAATCTAAAATGTTTGTGAACTGGCGTGAACTCGATGCGGTATATCCTGGGTTGTCCCTTTGTCCAACATTGCTGACACCCAACCTCCTTTCAGAAGTCAAATAGTATGTTTGCCGGTCCAAGAGGTTCATTATCTCGCTCATAAACGATTTGATTAGAAGACGTAATTTGAGGACCACCACCCAAAGTTACTATCTGTTAACCAAAAGAATAATCCACGAATTAAATGGATACTAGTAAGTGTTGGAATTTTATAATAACAAGAGAAACTTCAAGTTCCGGTGTACATCTGGCCATCTGTGTGCTCCTTTTCTCGTCATCTTACTTAAATGGGTCGTCTTCTTGTAATTGATCTTGGATCCCGTCACTCTGTTCTTTACTCTGTTCGCAGGCTGTTATGGGCTGTGAGTATTTGAGGAAAATATTGGAGAGGGAAAAGATGGGAATTTGTTGGGAATGTGTGTTGATGAGTAGAGAAAAGAAATGGCCTGCAAGAGATTTTGACACTTTTTTTTTTTTAAAGGTAAATTTCATTCACAAGTATCCACCAAAACCGGTGATACAACTATTACATCGAATATACAACAATTACATTATATTAAAACTGCTCCAATCCGACCGACTGATGCATTCATTCTTCTTCCTATTTTTTTTTTCTTGAAAAGTCTTCTTCCTATTTCTATACCAAATGAACGAGAGCGCCTTAATATCTTGTACAATCTTATGGATATGGAAGTTAGAGTTTGAAAACCTTCTTTCGTTCCTCGTCTTCCGGATACACCAGCAAAGCTACCATGATGATTCCTTTTAGATCCTTCCTTTCCTTCTTCCCAATTCCCACATTCTCGTATATCTCAACCAAATCTGTAATGGTAAAGACGAAAAACGGGTTTGCCTTACACCAAATGCTAACGAAGTTCCAGATCAAGTTTGCTAGTTCACAACCACAAAACAAATGGTCCACTGTTTCTAGATTGTCCCCACATAGCTCGCATAAACCATCACCAAAAACACAATTTCGAACACTAAGGGCCTCCAACGTCGGAATACGATCCATGACTACCCTCCACATAAAGATATTCACCTTAAGAGAAACCCATTTAGACCAAGAGAAAACATACCTGTTGCCATAGTCTTTAGAGCTATGGATAAGACCCTTTACTGATTATACCGTCATCAATACCTTGCCAAAACCACTTGTCACATGATTCTGAGAGATGTAACCCATCCAGACAGGTGCACAACTTTTTCCACTCCTCCATTTCCTCATCCGATCGAGGAGTTCTCTTCCAATTCCAAGATGGCGAGGTTGAGGCAAAGCCCCTGTCGTGGCGATTGAACACCTTACAATTTTTGACCTTTACAAGTGCAAAAAGATTTGGAAAACAATCTTTGAATGGTTCATTAACTGCCCACACATCCAGCCAGAATTTGATATCCAGACCATTGCCACAAGCACCTTTAATGAGTTGATTCAGCCCGAGGTTTGCAACCTTAGTAGAGTTAATCGCTTTGACTATAGTCTTCCAATTGCTCGAAATATGCCTGTTCACCAGAAGAGGACACTTTTTTTCTTTCTATACATTGTTTTGTACTTGTATACTAGGGGCATTTTATGTAAGATATATATATATCCAAGATTTCAAGTTTATGGATCTTAAGCTCTTTTCTACATGGGGTTTAGGTCAAGGTTGGATTTTTTTTTCATGTTTGTTGGTCTATGTTGAATGGGAAAAAACATTTGTACTTATCCAGTTAACAGACATATAATAATGTTGGAAAGCAATATATCCAAACTTTTCCACCATGGGACTTGAACCAACAAAATGTTGATGGATGTTTAATGGGTCACACCTCAATATCACTAGGCCAAAAAGCAAATCATGCTGCACAATCCATAAAAAAAAAAAAAAAAAAAAAAAAAAAAAAAACCTGATATTGGTACTCATCTTATCTGCTTTAAATGTAACAACTTTATTTCTATATCTCCATTAACAATCATTTATACAATACGGATATTTGTCATACTAAAAACAATATAACCAGTCTATTAAAAAAGAACCTTAGCTAAAAATAATGGAGATTTTTACGAGGCTGCAGAAGCATGATAGCTTCGTAGATTCATTGGCAACTAGGACAATGAAGATACAGTACCCCTTGCTTACCTTGTAGGACACAGTTTGAAGTTGCAATCTAAATCCCTTGATAAAATAACAGGCTATGTTTTTGCTCCAGTTTGGTTTTTGTTCTTAAGCTTTGGTATCCAGTTTATTAAGCAACTATGTGGATTTGAAGTATGACATTTGATATTAGTAACCATTGGTGTTTTTGTCCATATTCTCTCTAAATTTGGTGCTCATCTTTTGTATGAGATTATTAAAAAGGATCTGATAGACACAACATCACCTAATTATTGTAATCATGATATTCAATATTTTTTAGGTTAGCAGAGCATCCAATCTTTTTGATTTTTTATGGTTTCTTTTTCTGAATTTTATCCTAATTTTGATATGCAATTTTTTAGGAATTTGTGGTGGCCTACCTTGTAGAATTTGATCGCTTCGATCATAGTTTGTTCTCGGTATATCTGCTGGTTGAGGGTTTGGTGGGCGTCGTCTTCTTTTGGATCTATTTCAATCTGTTGAAACAAGTAGAAGGTCATTTCCTTTTTGGACGACAAATCCTGCGGTTCATTTTCCTTTGTGACAGCCGCATCTTGATTTGGTTTAAAGACCAGCTATGCCTAGCTCATAGCTTGATTATATCAACTATTGTAGTTTATCTCTATTTTACTAATTTGACATGTTTTATGAATTTAATCACTATTTTGTACATATATGTGTAGCTACTCACTGTATCATGCTATATATACATATCAACTATTGTAGTCGATATTTATTTTTCACTAATTTTTATCAATTTTTTCACTAATTTTTATCTAATACTATGATGTTTAATTACAGTTCCTGTACCAAAGCTTTGAAAAGTGATAAGTGTGTATCTCGTGTATCTGTTACTTCATCTCTCGATCGAGCTTTGCCCTATGTGTTTTCCTGCTCTATGATTATTGTGTTGGTATCGGGGTGTCTGTTTGGATTTTGGCACTCGGTTAACCGCAATAAGACTAGAGAATAACGCTTGATCACACTGTTAGGGTTATGTCCGTCCATGTTAGCTTTTAGTGCCTTTTTTGTTACTATGCTCCCAAACATTCGATCAGTTCTTATGCAATGTTGGATCTGGTTTTTCCATTAATTGGAGTTCTATTCCGTATGCTTACTTTGGAGATTTCTAAGAGGCCGCAGAATCATGATAGCTCCGTAGATTCATCGGCAACTAAGACTAAGAAGATACATTACCCCCTTGCTTAACTTGTAGGACACAGTTTGAAGTTGGAGTCTAAATCCGTTGATAAAATAACAAGCTATGTTTTTGCTCAAGTTTGGTTTATGTTCTTAAGCTTTGGTATTTAGTTTATTAAGCACCTATGTGGATTTGGAGTATGACACTTGATATTGGTAACCATTGATGTTTTTGTCCACATTCTCTCTAAATTTGGTGCTCATCCTTTGTATGAAATTGTTAAAAAGGATCGGTTAGACACAACATCGCCTAATCGTTGTAATCATGATATTCAATATTTTTCACGTTAGCAAAGCATACATTATTTTTGAATTTTTATGGTTTCTTTTCCTGAATTTTGTTCTAATTTTGATATGCAATTTTTCAGGAATTTGTGGTGGCCTACCTTGTAGATTTTGATTGCTTGGATCATGGTTTGTTCTCGATATATCTGCTGCTTGAGGGTTTGGTGGGCGTCGTCTTATTTTGGATCTATTTCAATCCGTTGATCTATGTTGAAACAAGCAGAAGGTCGTTCTCCTTTTTGGACGATACTAATCAAGCTTGCTTTGTTGAGATGCAAGCTTGCTTTTTGTTGAGATCAGATACTAATCAAGCTATCAAGCTAGGCATAGCTGGTCTTTAAACCAAATCAAGATGCAGCTGTCACAATGGAGAATGAACCTTTTCTCCATTGTGACAGCTGCATCTTGATTTGGTTTAAAGACCAGCTATGCCTAACTTGATTAGTATCTGATCTCAACAAAAAGCAAGCTTGCATCTCAACAAAGCAAGCTTGATTAGTATCGTCCAAAAAGGAGAACGACCTTCTGCTTGTTTCAATATAGATCAACGGATTGAACTCGATTCAAAATAAGACGACGCCCACCAAACCCTCAATCAGCAGATATACCGAGAACAAACCATGATCTAAGCGATCAAAATCTACAAGGTAGGCCACCACAAATTCCTTAAAAACTGCATATCAAAATTAGATCAAAATTCAGGAAAAGAAACCATAAAAATTCAAAAACAATGGATGCTCTGCTAACCCGAAAAATATTGAATATCATAATTACAACAATTAGGCGATGTTGTGTTGGAATATTCCCCTCTAACGGATCCTTTTTAACAATCTCATACAAAGGATGAGCACCCGATTCAAAGATAATATGGACAAAAACACCAATGGTTACCAATAGTCCAATATCAAGTGTCACACTCCAAATCTATATAGGTGCTGAATAAACTAGATACCAAAGCTTAAGAACACAAACCAAACTTGAGCAAAAACATAGCTTGTTATTATTTTATCAAGGGATTTAGACTCCAACTTCAAACTGTGTCTTACAAGTTAAACAAGGGGGTAATGTATCTTCTTAGTCATAGTTGTCAATGAATCTACGGAGCTATCATGATTGTGCGGCCTCTTAGAAATCTCCAAAGTAAGCATACAGAATAGAACTCCAATTAATGGAAAAACTAAATCCAGCATTGCATAAGAAACAAGGGAACCGATCGAATGTTTAGGAGCATAGTAACAAAAAAGGCACTAAAAGCTAACATGGACGGACATAACCCTAATAGTGTGATCAAGCGTTATTCTCTAGTCTTACCACGGTTAACCGAGTGACAAAATCCGAACAGACACCTCGATACCAACACAATAATCATAGAGCAGGAGAACACATAGGGTAAAGCTCGATCCAGATATGAAGTAACAGATACACGAGATACACGCTTATCACCTTTCAAAGCTTTAGTACAGGAACTCTAACTAAACATCATAGTATTAGATAAAAATTAGTTAAAAAATTGATAAAAAATAGTAAAAAATAGATATAGACTACAATAGTTGATATATATATATATATATATGTATATATATAGCATGATAGAGTGAGTAGCTATATATACAAAAGAATGATTAAATTCATAAAACATGTCAAATTAGTGAAAAAATTAATAGAAATTAGTGAAAAATAGAGATAAACTACAATAGTTAATATATTCAAATATGTTTATATATATATATATATCATTATATACAGTGATAATCTACACATATATGTATAAAATAGTGATTAAATTCATAAAACAAGTCATCAACTACATATGTAGATATAATATATTGAAAAAATTCTGAAAAAAAACGAGCGTATAACGGATACGATTCATACTATACATACAATAATATATAAAACATAAAAAAATAAATTAAAAGTGTAAAAAATTAGTGAAAAAAAAGAGATCAACAGTTGATGTATACAAACATAATTATAGTGATCAGCTACACATATGTACAAAATAGTGATTAAATTCATAAAGCAAGTCATCCGCTACAAACGTGGATATAATAGATTAAAAAATGGAAAAAAAAAACGAGCGTATATGGAATACGATTCATACTTGCGAGTACTAACATATACAGAAATTATACAAAAAACATATAAAAAGTGATTATCGAAAAAAAGTCAGAAATCAAAAAGTGTATAGTAAGTAACCTGATGTTAACGGGAGAAATGATGAGTAGAATAACATCAACAACAATGAGTAAAGATGATAAGAATTTCGCCAGTTTTTTAAAATTAGGGTTTTGAGTTTGAGGGAATTTTGGGAGGAAAATTTAATCGGATTTGAAATTGTGAAGGAGTGACCGAGGGAGTAAAAAAATTATTATTTTATAAAAATAAAATGAGATATGTCACTCGGACGTTGTCTCGGGAGACATTACCTTTGTGAACTATTAATAAAGATTATTTAAATCTATTAAAATAAATTTATTAATAGAAATAACTAAATATATCTAACAATATATATATTAATAAGGAATAACTTATACTTCCTCCGTCCCATTTTAGTTGTCATGTTGACCAACTTTGACCATAAATAACTTTGTTTGTGTCACGTAACACTTAATATAAAATATATGAATGAATTGGGTTTTTAATGTACTTTTCGTTCATATAAGTTTCATCAACTAACATATAGTACAAATAAAGTTATTTACGGTCAAAGTTAGTCAACATGACAACTAAAATGGGACGGATGGAGTTTTAGTTAGATGATGTTTCACGCACAAACTATAAAATTCAAAGGGGGCTATTTAACATTTGTGAAATTGATACGAGTGCATCACCCTAATGTTAACATCATATAACATTTACACATATGCATCACCTTAAAAGTTACAGATTAAACATTTGAATTTGATAAACATACATAACCCCCTAAATTTTACATAAACTCTCCTGAATTTTACATAATCAACCTCTGCTTTACCTAAAAAAATCTGAGGGGTTTTTCACCCAACTTAAGTGTCTAAAAGCCTCATATTCCCCCTAAAAAAAGAAAATATGTTACAAACCTAATACGTAGCAATAATAGAAAAAATATGACAATGAAATATTTTAGTTATTAATGTCGGCATTTCGATAACGACGAAATTATGTGTTACAAATAGATAAGAAAGTAACGCTCAATGTCGTCTTTCACGAGTTTTAGGTCCCAATACCTCAACGGTGTATGGGGGAGGTTAAGATGTAGACAGCGTTACCCCTACCACGACGGTGTAGAGAGACTGCTTTCCGGTTCTATCTAAAAATAGAAAAGGACTTGCGGCCGTGCAAGGGATGATAGAACCCGTGACCTCTATGTCTAGAAGCAAAAGTGTTAACCACTTAATCTAACCTTGTTTCTTATGTGTTACAAATAGATATAGGTTCATTAATTGGAGTTAAAAAACCACAAACATTTTGAAGAGAAAATGTAGTATTTATTTGATCAAAAATTAAAAAAAAGTTGGTATGTGGTAAGTTAAAAAAAGAACATAAAAACTTTTGTGTGAATTTGAAGTGAATAGCGTTCGCTTACCATTTAAAATGAAATTTTAAATGTAAAAAAAAAAATATGGTGTAAACAAAAATGATAAGATATGTGGGATTACGTAAACAATCTTAAAATTGTAGTGTCAATATGCAAAAGCATAAAATTTTTGGTGTAAAAAATATATCTTAAAAAGTCATATATATGTCTCTGCATTTTTGTGTTAAATGGGCGGATGGAACTTTTGTGTTAAATGGGTCGGCTCATCCAACTTTAAAGAAAGATCCGTTACTGTAGTTTTCACGCAATCGATGAATCATTTTTAATGCTACGATGAGGAAATTTTCAAAAACTAAAAAACTTTTAGGTTAGATGATTTTTTTTCAGAAAACCTCAACATATTGAAAAAAATCAACACTCACTTCCATCAATATTAAATTGTAATTTAATGGTTTTTGAGGTTTAAAAGACTTTTACCATTGGAGTTAAAGGTTTTTCAAAACCATTGGAGATGCACTAACTTGTAAGCAAGTGGATTCATCGACCCGACCGGGAAACCATAACATTTGTTGAGCTGACCCGACCCGGATAACTCAACCTAGTGAGTGGTGGTTCATAGTAGAGAAATAAGTTGTAAATGGGTTTTTTTATTCATTTCTTGATCCAACCCGGAAACCATAACATTTGTTGAACTGACCCGACCCGGATAACTCAACCTGGTGAGTGGTGGTTCATAGTAGACTGAAAAGTTGTAAATGCTTCCTTGCATTTGTTGAACTGTTGTTCATAGTGGACAACAACAACAACAACAAGGTATCCAATCCCGACACAAGCCGGGCTATTGGGGAGGTATGATGTAGACAGACCTTACCCCAATTCAAAAGTAGATAGGCTGCTTCCAGATCCACCGGCGTGGAAAGGACCTCCGGCCCAAAAGTGAAATGGGTTCTTTCTTTATGTTCATAGTGGACAGATGAGTTGTAAATGGGTTCTTTCTTTATGTGGTGTTTTTGTTGTTGGTATATTGAAGATTGAAGAAGTTTTTTATGTTAAGGAAGGCAGAGAAATAAGATAGAGATTTAAATAAAGAATGAGAAGATTCAAGTAAACACAATATGGTTCTCTAGCTTTTATATAAGCCTTTTCTTTTAACTAGGGTTGGGTTATGTTTTGATCTTCTTAAACTATGGTCAAAAATTGACGTTTAGTTTGATACTCGTACTTTAATATGTGTTCAAAAGTAACCAAACGAAACCACATGAAATTGTGATAAGTGTACATAACACAAGTTTTCATCTCAACACTAACTTCAATTAAAGTAATAAAATAGCTTTTAGTTCAGTTTCATCCCAACAACACAAACGTATTTTTACTATTTGTATAAGAGTGATAAAATTACACAAGTAAGCCCATGAATTTTCTTTAACAGTTTTTGTTTTAACTATGAGGTCATATAATTTTAGTGTTTTTAAATAAAAATAACCCACTAAAAATATGAGTTTTTAACCAAACTGTGATGTTTATAAAAAAAAAAATATTTACCAAATAGGAGTAGTTGTAGAAATATTTACTAAACTATGATTGTTTTAATAATAGTATTTACAAAATTGGAGTTTTTGACATTTTCACATAACCTTCATCATACTTGCTCTTTTATGTATCTTTATTATTTAACCTCATGAGTTCTTACGTTAGAAAGTTACCATATAAGAAAACATAAACATATATCTCGAATAAGAAAGCATCAACATATATCTCGAATAAAAAGAATACCACATACATATATATAGTTTGATTCAAATCGAAATACAAAATTTTTATGACAACTAAACAATTCCAGGTATGTAATAATGTAAACCATCAACAAAATTGATCAAGCCAATGGATACAAAAATTAAAGCAAATGAAATATGTATGTGGTATCCATCTTGCATTCTCTTTTTTCCAAGGTACCAAAAAAACATTGAGCCCAAACACTCAAGCTGCAAAAAGATATCAAACCAATTAAGCTCTTTTAATCCCTGACTCATTCGACATATCTGAAAGGTGAATCATGCATGGTGCACATCCTGAACCATTAACACAATCCATCAAGCTAATTCTGCTCTCAAAGTAGGTATACTAATATCAGGTTGCTCTTTTATAAGATGTTGAATTTCTTGAGCGATCAAACTTGCACTTAGGTTGGTATGATCCTGACACTACAACAAATATGTTATAAAAATTTCTTGAGTAATCCTAGGGTTTAAACAAGTATGTGGTTTCGTATACTTTGTGATCTCAAAATATCCACTATCTTTGCGTTTATTTGCACGAACTCTCCATTTGCAACCATATCGAGAAAACAACTTGCACCTTACGCTCCAAATAGTTGGGCATGTTTCAACCACCGTAAACTCCTATGTGTTTTGATAGAGTGGAACTTGATAAGATCTAATAAAGTAAGAAGTTCTTTCTTATCTTTAAAAGAATGTTCTCCTAGTTCTTGAGTGAAATCACTTATGCTGTTAGAGTGTGAGTGCATCCAAGTACCAGCACTGTGTAACACCCCGAAATTTACGGAATAGCCATAAAACGTTAAAGTGATTGATAGTATTTTGGTTAGTGTCTTAGTGAGCATGATTAAGTTGATGTTTATAGACTATATATACAAGTATCATGCATCTATCTATTTATAGTATTACCTCATTTATCTTTTATTTTTACTATCGTCGTTAGCCGACTTACTTCGTAAAACAAAAAGAGATAAAAGGAAGCAAGCAATTTAGTATACATAAATATGCTACTAGCAAACCGACTTTGAGACCAAAATTGAAAGAGATTGACAAACAAATATATATATTTATTTTTATTTATGCTAGTCGATTTCCATTTCTCTTTCCATTCAGAAGAAACAAATGCAATACAAAACTAAAGAGTCTTGTATGAAAAGAAAGCAGATGGAACTATAAGAAAGCCATAATTATCTAGTCAAAGTAAGAGTTACTTATAACCAAAAACACCTCTTGATCATTGTGGTGGCCGATTTGATGATTTTATGCTTTCATATCGGCGGTAACACCGCCGCTGGTATCAATTATTCAATTTTATGGTATAGCGGTTAGGTTGGAGGTTTGTGAAACCGGTGGTGATAAAATTGGATTGGAAGAGGGGACCACATTATTTAAGAGAGAAAAGTGTAGGGACCAAGAAAGAGTGTAGGAGAAAGAGTTTGGGGATAAGAGATAGAATGTTTATGATTGGATAATATTTGGGAGGGTTGAAAATTTAATAGGCCGATAAAAATAGTTAAAAGGGTTGGTTGAGATGATTGAAATGTTAAAATGAGTGAGATGATTTTTATTGGATGCTTTTGAGAGAGTTGATAAAATCAACTCCACGACTCCTAGTCCCCTTAGCAAGCAATTTAAGAAAAAGAAGGATGTGCACATGCTGATCAGAGAGGAAGGAAATGAAATCAACAAATTTTACATCTCAAAATCTAAGGAGTGCAATATTATTTGCCTAATTCAAGGTATAAACATCTTTGTTTATATGCTATTCAAACTTTAAGTTAAATATAGGATAAAATAAAAAACAGAAGGATTATTTTGCATGATGACAACTTACAATATTGTTATGATATTGTTAGCATTGATTTTTATTAGACTGTGAGTGGTTTGTGTTATAATGATTATAGTAAATCAAAAGGTCATTAGATTATTGGGAGCTCGTGACAAATAATATCATGATCATAAATTAAGATAATGATAAAAGAGATGTTTATTAGAGGTTTGGGATTTAACGGGTTAGAAAGAATATATAGGAGATGCTATATATGTGCATATGTTGATTATATGACATAGGTGTTGGGAGCATGGACCAAGATCTCGACATATTGCTAATAGTCTTTAAAGATAAGTAATGGATAACATATAATGATAGGTAATATCCATAATGAATCTAGGTATGTATGAGGGTATGTACATATCGCATTATTAGAAGGTTACTTCATACAGGATCAAATGAGATATCTCTTGTATGGGTATGTCATATATTATATATATTTGAATGCATAATTACTAGAAATTATAGAATAGAAATAATGGGTAATACTCGGAATGCATATAAACATGTTTGAGGGTACGTATCTATTATATTTTATAAAGTAACCCCATATGAGATCGATCTAGATTTCTCTCCTATGAGGTAGGCCACATGTTATATGTACGTTAGAGTACATTTATAGAATTATTAGAAAAGGAATTCCATTGTATTTTAGAATATGTGTCTGAACATGCTTCAAATTATGCTCAGAGTACATATCTATGTACAAGAATAGATATTAGAATACGCATTCACTATATGTTAGATTCTATTTACCCACTAAGCTGGACAAGCTTAATTTAACATTTAAACTAAAAACAAAATACTAGAAAATTACTTTAATGTCAAAACAATAAGAATGGTTAATTTTATTTACCTTATTTTATAATTGGGATGTTACATCTTAATTAGACAAGCAATCAAAATAGAGAAAGTTGAAAAGCCGATAATCCTCTTGAAAAACCTAATGGGTGAAACAGAGTAAACGTTAAGGTCGATGATTAGTACGGGGTTCACAAGGGAGATTCAAAATGATTCAAATATAGAAGTTCATTGGTTGTAGACATATATGACAAAACCTAATGATTTTGAAACCGTTCCAAAAAACACTTCATTATTTGGAACTCCATTTTTTGGAACGGTTGAAAAAGCGTTACAAATAATGTAAAAGCGGTTCTAGAACAAGTTTTTTTTGTAGTAATGATTGTGATTTGAAGCGGGCTCTTCCTATAAGGGAATTAAAAATGGGTAGCTCATGGGGTGATATGTCATACGGGGTAATAGGTTATAGGGTGATAAGTCATAGGAAGTAAAATAAATAAAGTATATATGCTAACTACTCATATTTAATTCTATACTTGAATGAACATACATGTCAAGACAATGAAATAAATGAGTATACATGCCAACTACTCATATTTAAACTTAAACTTGTATTAAGCAACAATAGATATTTACTTACCTTTTATTGTGTTCAATGAGCATACCTGCCAATACAATGGAATAAATGAACTATACGTACCAGCTACTCATATTTAATTTTATATTTAAATGAGCATACCTGTCAAGACAATGAAATAAATGAGTAGCTAGCTACTCATATTTAATTTTATACTTGAATGAGCATACCAACGAGATAAATGAAGTATATCTGCCAACAACCTATATTTAATTCTATTCATTATTTTACCATCTTCAACATTTGACATATATAAAATTTAGTTTTAAAATTATCATATCAATTATTCCACTTATCTTTCACAATGAGAGTTTTATCTTTAATGATTCATATTTAAATTCATCTTTAAACTGTCACGTGATCATTAGGAACCTGTTCATAGAAAACATTACATGTTTTCACCCATTTTACCTGACCTTCCCACTAGTACACCTTTATGTATACCAGGTTAACATTGCGCCACATTAGTTTAGTAAAGCGATTGGTATTGAATGCTATTAAAGTATATATGTTATTACCTTAGTAATTAATGTTCGACGACTGCAACTCGATCTTTAGTAATCTTCGACCAGTGGATGTTATGACACCTTACCGGATAGAAATAGACAAAATAAAATGTAAGATGGCCATGCTTTCTCATCTTGTACATAAATTTTTTACACGACAAAGTTTTGGCTACCAACATGATAAGGTCAGGTGATAAAATCGTTTTATATTTTGACGGACGATACTACTATTTTGTACTTTGTATCTATCTAGTCTTTGAACATGTTATTAAGAAGATAACAAAATGAACACAAATTTAAATGTATGTTGGGAAAGAAAAATTCAGGATGCTTAATGGATTAATAGATACCCTAACTGTATTCACAATAATTTTTCTTTACAGTGTAAGAGACCTCAGTGACCTCACCATAAACATTTAATCCATGACTATCGTAGTATAAATCTCAGCAATGAAAACAACACTATATGACTGTATGATTTTAAAAAATTTCATGTTGCTAGTGGGAAAAATAATATACCATATATCTTTACTACATTATAAAGCATTTGTTTATTTTAAATTTTTTCAACTTTTCAACAATGTACACATACTAATACATAATGTACAATATATCTATATCCATCCCAACCACTCATTTTTCTCTCTCCTCAAATCTCAACCACTCATTTTTTTCTCTCCTCGATAAATTATTTTATTTATTTAATTCATTCAAAATCTTTTATCTAAAAAACCGTACATCGATAAATTATAAAAATTATATGGGTGTTCTTAAAATTTCATGCTCTTTCATTAGAGATGTCATTAGATATACTTTCGATGAATTTTTAAATCCGGAGGCGGAGCCCGTACGGCTAAAACATTTGGCTATCACACTTTATGACATATCACCTACTATGACCTATCACACTCTATAACCTATCACCTCCACTATCTTACCGCCACAACGCACGAGTACTTTGTGTCGCATATTGTAATGGTTCTTCATGTAAGCAAAAATCCTTAATCATAAAATCCAAATCCATATCAATTGAAAAATAATAAACGATGTTATGGTTTCCAGGTCCGGACTTGTCAGTTCGGGTCGATTCATCAAATCCAAAAATCCGGTAATACTCAAACGCTTTTATGAATTTTTTTTGGATTTTTACCTAATATTATCCGTCATATGTGATGACATGCTTTCGGTTATTGCTTTATAAAAATTGCTAGATATATAATATTTTAGCTGATCACTTTTTTGTGAATTTTTTACTAATCTGTACATAGTTTATTACTCGTAATAATTAGCAATTGTTTCATGCTTTCGATTATTGCTTTATAACAGTCGCTAGATATATAATATTAGCTAATCACTCTTTTGTGAATTTTATCGCTAATATGTACATAGTTTATACATAGTGAATTAGTGATTGTTATATGTTTTCAATTATTGCTTCATAACAGTTGCTAGATATATAATATTGTAGCTGATCACTTTTTAAACTAAATATACAATCATGTTTGTATATAATTCTCTAATATCTGTATAAAGTTTTTACAAATTTATGTATAATCTCTTGCCCTAACATTCAGTTGCTCAATGTACATTGTGAATTTATTTTTTTGTTTTCTTACCGTATATAATTGGTCATTTTATTTTACACAATTTTCACTAATTGCTAAGTATAACGAGCATGATACCCGCGCAATACGGCGGTAATGATATTAGTTGTGATGTGGTGGCGTCGGCGTCAAGTGGTGTTGCTAATTGATACAAAGATATTTGATTTTTATAGATAGTGAATATCTTTTAAAAGATTATGGAATGGTTGTGTAAGTTAATTAATTAAGGGTAAAATGGTAATTTCGCATGTCCCAAAATTGTAAACTTTTCAACTCAGGGATATAATTTTTATATAGTAATATAGATATAGAAGTATAGAATATGAAATGTATCAATTATATGCGTGAACTTTTTATTCCGAATTATTTTTTATCTATTATATATATACTAGCGTTCAGGCTCGTCCAATGGACGGATAGTCTCAAAATATATTAATTAAAGCTAAAAAATTGGAATTCAAATATATTAAATAGATATACCAAAATCAACTTGGAAATTTGCTAGCTGAATAGCCACTCCATTTTGTCAAAATACTCAAAAAAAATTTCGTCTATTCACCATTGACTGAGTCATGTATGATAGTGCCATGCAAATAGCAAAAAAAACATGGAAAAAACTGGTAAGTTCCGTTAGTGTGCTTCTATGTTATTTAATCCAATTTTGAAAAATAAACCCCAAATAATTAACCATAAGAACCGAATAAACATCTTTGCATACAGATGTAGGAAAATTATTCAGGATAAAAAAGGAACCCAGCCAAGGAGATTCCAAACGTCGATCAAATGATTTTATCGGCTAATGGAAGAAAGATAGGGAAACAAATTGTTGATAAAAAAAGGAGTCGAGCCAAAAACCTTGCAAATTCATCTCCGGTTGTGTTAAATCCTAAACATAACGTGGATCAAAGGGTTTTATCTAAAGGTATTATTTAAATTGATATCATGCTTTTCATAAGATCCGAAATATATCTGTCATACACAAACTAGAATAATGAATTGTTCCACCATGCTAAATAATCATACTAAAACATTCAACACCATCTCAACATGTAGCATTTTCCCCTGATAGAATAACAACGGGTAAAAAATTACACCATTATTGGGCTAGTTTCAAAGCAGATTCAAAATAATCATAGTCGATATATTAAAATAATCATAATCTTACTCATAGCAAAATTCGACTTTCTATCTAAAAGCTTATAGAAAAATATAATCGTAAATCTTAAGTATACAACATTAATGAGCTACTTTCAAAACGATATCAAAATAATCAAAGTCAATATATTAAAGTAATCAAAAACCTACTCATAGCAAGTTTAGACTTTATATTTAAAAGGTTATAGAAAGATATAATTGTAAACACAACTTAATCAATACGAAAGCTAAAGAAGAAACATATGAAAATTAACTCCATATAAATATTGATTTGAGTATACCTTTTTTTCCCCCAACTTTACTTAAATAAAAAATTTACAGTTTCTTATATTCTAAAAGTGTAAATTATATAATTTGAAAAATATATATACTAATTCATCAACAAAGAACATCTCGGACGTTTTGATTTTCTTCGGGTTGTTCCACTTTGAAACAGTCCATACATGCACAACATGGAGTCGTAAATGATGGTTAACATGTGTTGGCTTAAGATCTTCAAGATGAACTAACGTGGTCATATTTTTTGTTGAAGAAAAAGCCATAACAAACCTCAAACTAAATTAAAAGAAATAATAATAACAATAACATAAGAATTCAATGTTAAAAAATAATAATAATGATTAATTATGTGCAAAGTATATAAAAAGAAAAACCCTTTTGTAGTTGATCGTAGCTTGTGTTTTTGTTGTTTTACGTGAGTTATATTATAGATTATTAATAAAACCGAAAAGTGTAAATTAATTATTTTTAAATTAGGTGAAATTGTAAATTGGTGATGAAAAACCAAAAAGTGTAAATTAGTTATTTTTAAGTGTAAATTTATAACATTCGAGAAATTTGACTTTTGTTGACCCGTTAGTTTTGTATACATTTGATTAATGATGATTGTTTACTCTATATATGATCGAGTTTGGCTATGATTTAATTGTGTTTAAGGTGAATATGCATATATATATAATGATTGTTTTTAGTCAAGTTGTGTTTGCATGACATTCAAGGTGTTTTATGTGATCGAATGGTCGTTAATGTAATGGTCGATTGCTAACTTGTGGTGTAACTAGATTGATTAAGTAAATGAATTATCCATGGGTTAACCCTAACCCAAACCCATGCCCATCTACCCAACCCTATCCCCACCCCAAGTCTTGCCATCCTCCCAACCATCCATTGATTTCTTACACTTCTCTTTCTCTCTCACACTCTTAAATGAAAGACTTTTCTTACTTCTCACACTCTCTCTCTAAATTTAATACATCAAATTAAATGCTTCAAGCAAGACATTGTTAGGGCTTTTCATTAATATCATCATCTCTTCTTCATATTAAAAATTTGGGTTTGTAAGTGTAAGGAAACTCCCTATTCGGGTCATTTTCGGGTTTAACACTTTGGTGGAAGATTTGGTAAGTTAAAACTATCTCATATTCACCATTACATGTTTATAATCATGTTTCTAGTCATATTCAAGTGTTTTCGGGTCACGAATTGAACCAAAAGTCTAATTAGGGTTTGTCAGGGTTTATAATGGGTCAAAGCGAATTTGAAACTAGATTTGATGTTTTGAAGTGAAATCTTGGAATGGGTTGTGTTCATTTGAGTTTGTTTATGTCCAAATGTGTGCATTTAAGCTTGAAATCAGTTCCTAGATCCTCCTAGGTCGTTTATGGAGTCAAAATGAGTGTTTTGGGGGTGTTTGGCTCGTGCTGGTGCTGAACTGGGTGGGTTGCGGCGCAACTATACAAGTTGCAGCGCAGATGAAGTGTTCTGTTTTTGAGCTGCGGCGCAACCTTAAGTTTCAGCGCAATTGGGGTCTTTAATCACCTAACGTTTTCCTAGCTTTGGTTCTAGAATCCTAGGATCGTCCCGACCTTTCCGGAATGTCCTCTTATGACCTTATTGGTGCTCTACACAAGACAAACCATTCGTTCAAAGTCGTGAGTCACTTTTGGAACCAAACTTGAGATCTATAAGCCAAACTATATACATATATCTTTTGATTCGTAAGTCCGTTTTAGACGTGTGACCTATCGATGGAATCATGAGAGAGTCTACTTTCTCATGGTATCATCCTTTCTAAGTCAATCCTTTCCCATTTCTAAAAATGTCTTGTCAAAATGTCTTGTTCTTACCCGAAAAAGTTGTTTAAGCGTTAGTGGGCTTGTGACTCGACTTAAACTTGCTAGACCAACTTGTTAGGGTTATTTGAGTTGAATTTGATTGTATTGAGATTTACATTGATAGGTTGTGATCGTGTGGCGAACATTGCACGCTTGTAGATTAATCTAAACTACCTACGAACTCACCAACTTTATGTTGACGCTTTTTAGTACGCTTTTCAGGTAATCAAGTGAATCAAAGACGTGATGGATGATTGCATTGTGATAGGATTGAGCTTGGACTTTTGTGGATCCGTGATTCATTGCACCCGTTTATGGGTTATGCCCAGGATCGTTAGCCATCATTTGGAATATCTCTTTTGTAAACTATTGATGGTGTTGTGCTCCTTGTGCATTATTTGATCCGTAACTTGTATACCACTTGAATTATGTATGGATTACTCAATCCTTGAATGCATTTAGCATCTCTACTTAATTTCCATGTCACGCTGAGCTTTTCTACTAATGCCCTAAGTTTCCGCTTTGTTGGGGTGTTACAAAATTGGTGATGGAAAACCAAAAAGTATAATTAATTATTTTTAAATTGGGTTAAAGTGTAAATTGATGATGAAAAATTAAGTTAATTAATTTTAAATTGGGTTAAAGTGTAAATTGGTGATGAAAAACCAAAAAGTGTAAATTAATTGTTTTAGATTGGGGTTAAAGTGTAAACAGGTGATGGAAAACCAAAAAGTGTAAATTAATTTAGATTAATATTAAAAAAATTAGAGGATTAGGCTAAAGGAGGGATTAGGGGTGCCTAGTGTACCCTAACCCTCTCTTTTAGTTATATTATATATATCTATATCTATATAATTATTAAAAAAGCAGGAAACTGAACGATTCTAGAGCCTTTAAAAACTCAAACCTATTTTATAAATTTGACACATAGGATTACAACCTATGTGTCATTGTCATACATTTTTCTCAATATTTTAATTTTAACTATACAATATAAACCAAAATAATATAATAAAAGAAAATTGATTATATATTAGAAAAAGGTAAGGAAAAAAAAGTCAAACAAACTGTCGGTCAAATAGAAAACAACGAAAAAGATTGTTTAGCATTTTTAGACATTATATCAGTTTTTTCGGCAGTTATTTTCTTTTTCAATGTATCAATATAAATAATAATAATAATAATAATAATAATACTTCTCTTTATATACCAATTTCTATCTAAGGTACTTTTCGCAGAACATATATGATACCTACAACCTATAGGTTGTAGGTATCAATATTGATGCCTGAATGCTCTAAATTTCATATCAACTAGCAGTCATCAAAGATGGTTCCAAGTGGTGATTTACTTAACGTTCATATTCTGGTGAGCATGATCTTAAAATCGTTAAAATCGACCAGTGTTACGGAAGTCTTTTCAAATATTGATCACAAATTTCATCTAATATATGCAAAGAAGACATTTGTGTTGGCATATGATCATATTATTATAAGTCGCATGTCCGGGAATAGTTTAACCCTACGGGGTCACACGAAATGAAACGGTAACTCGATAATAACAATTGATATATTAAAGTAATATATGTAACAACCCTCAAAATTTCGATTAGGATAATTTACTTGGACTTATCTGGGTCTTTATCCCTAGAGATTTATTAAGAGAATTGACCTTTTAGACATTCAAGGCACAGTGATAGTTGCCCTCTCGTTCAATAAAACACCGTAGATGACTAGCTATCTTAGAAATGCCATAAACAATAACTATAATCATTCAATACAATCCCAAAGTATAAATTAGTTCTAATCAAACTTGGCGAAATGTCAATGAACCAAAAATCTTATTTCGAGAAGTTGGGATTATACAAATAAGAATGCAAGGTTCATAAGCTGTGATAACAACCGAAAATTCTTATAAATGTCCAATAATTTAAACACCAGGCTAATTAAAGTTCAAACGGACATAAAAATATAATAACCCTCTCTAAATAATAAATTTAAACTATTATGCACATAAAAGTGAGCTTGAATAATAGTAAGTAAATATATATGTCTATTGTAAATACAAGTTTATTGATAATGAGTTAAGCTATAAAAATTAAAGGCACAACAAATATATACATACATACATTCACGGCCATACACATACATGCACATAACTAGCTTTGAAAGCACCAATATCAACTAGCAAGTCAAGGATTACATGCATGTACCTACACCAAATAAACCTACATTACATACAAATATACATACACTTATATTATACCCCAAAAATTCAAAATCCCCTCCCATTTTACCCAACCAAACCGGCCCCCATTCCCCAACACCCCTCACCCAATCAAAATTTACCTAGCTTTTATTCCCCAAGAAAAAGCAAGACCAAACATGCACTCAACTCTTACACACCCATAACTCCTTACACTTCCAACACACACACCCATTTCTCTCTCATTCTCTCTCAAAATTCTGCATCCCTCTCCTTCTTCCTCTTCATTTTTGGCCCAAAGAAAGCAAGAAAACAAGAACATAAATCATATCTAAACAATAATAATAATAAGGATTTAAAAGGGGTTAAGCAAGGATTAATTCAAGATAGATTTAAGGGTTATTTTAAGCTTGGATTAAGGTTCATATGGGGCTAGAGGACCACGAAATTTTCTGCCCAAAACAGCCCCTATTTCGAGTTCATCAAGGGTACAAATCTTCATCTCTTAGTTTAATCTATCTTGTTTTTGTATATACTAAAAGATCTTTATCAAAGACCATGTTTTTCTTTGATTTTCCTCTTGAAAATACACTTGATGAAGGCAAGTTGATAGAATCTTCTTCCTCATGCTCATGCATGTCGAAATCTAGAAGAAAGATTCAAGGATTCAACAAGTTTAAGACCCAAAAGTGTTGTTATAGATTAAATAACTTTTAAAGTGATTTTTCTTTTGAAATATGGTCATATTTTTATATATTTTGATGAATATATTTCTGGATTTTTTCATAAAAATATGTTTTTAAGTTGTTGAATTGAAGATGGATAAAGATTTATTGTTAATATGATGAGATGATTACATGCATGCTTAGATTTGCACTAGTTTAATTTGATTTTGATATGGGACTTGAGATGGATCTTTTAAGGATGATTGATGAACTTGAAATTGATTGAAATCTGCATATTTGATGTTAAGAGATACACAATAAAGTAATAATTTTGTTAGTGGGAATCTAGAGGTTAAAGCAAGCAAACAAAACCATTGGTGAGTTGATATAACCAATAAACTTTCTGACAGAATTGATCTCCTGTCTTAGAACGGGTAAACTGAACATTTGAGAACATTTTCAAGAAAAACTATCAAAATAAAAGTTGTAGAAAAATGAGTTAAGATTAACCTCCAACTGGAATTACTCAAAAATACTAAATCAAACGAAAGATATGATTTTTCTACTGAAACTGGTCAAAACTGAAATTTTGTATGAATATGTTATAAACTTTAACAATTTTTAACTCCTAATCCATAAAGTCCCAGGAAGTCATACTTGGTGGAAAGTAATTCCAATGCGTTGTGAACTTAAAATAAAATCATGGGATTTTTCTAACAATCAGAACATCAAAAACTTTTATAAAACTTCTGATGTCGCAAGCAGTGCCCATTCGGGACAGTTTGTGTTTGGATAATTTTTACGGACACCAAACATCATCTAAAAATTCGCCAAAAATTCACAAAATACTAGATACATATAAGTCACTGTGTAAAAATCATGAAGGTCCAAATAATTCGTCTTGACCCCAAAATAGTAGCTAACATTTCGTAAAAATAAAGTATGAAACAGAAAATTTGTAAGTAATCTTATAAATGGCATAATGGGCTATGTAATGAACTAAGAACCATAATGGGCTAACCCGGCCCAAATAATGAACCCATAAGGAACATAAATCAGTAGGCCCACTTGGCCCAATAAGCCTTATAGCCCAATAACCACTATGACCCATTATGCACCTAACCCAAATAAGGTAAAGCCCAATAACTAATGTAAGCCCAAAATATTTAAAAGCCCATGACACTTAAGGCCCAATTGATAATGGCCCATAACACTTAAACGAATTTCATGAGATAAGTGTAATAAAAATAAAACAAAGATAATTAAGTGAGATAGGAATAAGTAATTATGTTAACCAAGTTATATACTGATATCACAAATGCTAATTCGCGCTAAAATCGGTTACACAACAAATGATGAATAAGGATAACATAGCTTAATATGATATTTCTACATGATAACCTAAGATGCCAAGTGAAACCACAAATGAAGCCAAGTTACCAAAAATCTAACAACTTATAACTACGCATGTAATTAAAGTAACCTTTTTCACCATCAATTGCTACAACCAAAACAATGCGAATGTTAGCAATATACTTGGATTCCATAATTGATAGCAACATAATGAAAGCGGCATTTCTAAGTGATGGCTTAAGATAGGAACTTACGTGTATTAGTCCTATCGTAGGGATAGTCTTGGCTTGAAATATGATGGAGGAACATAATGGATATATGGTCAAGGAAGCTATAGATGGGAAGTACCCATTTTGGATAGATGAGTATAATATGCGGCATATCAAGGTGAGTCATAGCCCCCTTTCAAACTCTTTTATGTGTTTTACTTTCGGGGTGAAAAGCATGATAAATGAAACTACTTTCTATATATACAATGTTTCTTGAAAGAGGGTTTGTTATATGAAATGATTCTTGATATATGAGTATGAAATGATAATAAAGGATTTATGTGATGAGCTTGAGTTCTGTCAAACCGCGGCGTTCGGTACACTACTATTTACTCCGAAAGTGGAGGCCTGTAGTTAGTTAGTTGCGCAACTAGGTTTCGTCCGCCCACCCAAAGCGTACCGTTGGAAGGTTGGTTGCCTTCGTGACAACCTCCACTTCTAGTCTGGCCCCCGGGTGTTCTAACTACCTTAAGATAATCGGGCGTCTCCATGGCACGACCCATTATCATTATTGTTATTATTATTACGGCACTTGGTTGACAGCTTGTGCTATGAATTGAATTATTGGATTATAATCGGACTTGAATAAAATGGTAGTAGTAGTGGCTCAAGCATTTACTCATCAAAATTATGTAAATTATGCCCTTGTGGCTAAGTGAAAGGGATATTAATATTGTTGATAATTGGAAATTGTTTGGACATACGGATTGGGTATCGTTCCTCATGTGATATCTTGAAAGACGTTGAAATTGGTGATATTGAAATGATTTTGGTAACCGAAAGATTTTGGTATGATATACGATTAATCAATTTATATACTTTTTCTCTCATGATGATTTGACAAATGAGAACCTGAAATTTTACTATAAACTCTCCAAGTCTTGATATGACATTATGGTATTTGGAAACTTGATAACATGATATGAAAACTTTGTCGATCATATGGTTTGGATATTTCGAAATGTAATAGTAATCAGTTTTTCTAAGTATTAAAACGGTGATGTACCAAGATTTATATAGAAACCTATGCACTCACCAACTACGTTTTCGTAGTTGACACTTTTTCTTCATGCTTTTCAGGAAATAAGCTTAAGCATTGAGGATTTATATGCTTCATGAATATATGCATTGCCCTTTGGAGTCAAAGATCAAACCTTGTGATAGGCAATGGAATCCGCCTTGATCATTGTAGTATACTACTTCATGTGCTTGTTATTTGTTTCGTGAACTTAATATTCAAGTACGGTGGACGCATTTGTACTTGGAAATTGGCTCACATGCGTGTACATTTGTAAATTCTTTTATCAAATAAAACTATGGTGAATGTTATTTATAATCCTTTGTTTTGAATACTTGACTTTCTGTACATCTCATTGTTCCGCCTTAGTTGGGGTGTTACAGAAAATGGTATCAAGAGCCAAGGTTATAGAGAACATTGGGGTTCCTACGGGAATTTCAAAACTATAGCCACTTTTCAAAACGATTTTTATAGTCGAGTCGAGCATGAGGTTAAGTGGATTAGTTTGAGTTTTACATGGTAGGACCCTAATTAAACATAGAGTCATGAATCTATGTTTACTTATGAGAGAACCATGTAAAACTCAAACGACCACTTGGACTTATGTTCAAAAGGATTCCTTTTCAAAAAAAAAGAGATCTTTATTAAATCCGTTTTTATGAGCATACGTGTTGCATTTAGACATTCACCTAAGCACATATAAGGATTTGAGACTTGCTTTAGTTGAGGATTATGCTAGCTTGGTAGTATTCCTCTCCTTGCACATTAGAAATGAAACTAATCTAAGATTGAAATATATATTTGTTGATACATGCTACTCTATGCTATAACATGCAAACTTGCGCATGATTGATTTGATTGCAATATGAAAGCTATAAGGTACAATGTGAAAGTTGTAATGTGCAATGTGAAAGCTTGTATTGTCTATGTGAAAGTTTAAAGGTGCAATGTGAAAATTTTGTGAGAAATGCATGCGTAAAAGATTTATGAATTATGATGTCGAACTTTAAGTAGCATATGCACTATAAAATAATGTGATTATTATGAAGCATGAATTTACTCTGAATATGACTTGTTTAAGTTATTGGGTGATGAGACTGATTATTTAAGAATGAACTAAAAGGGGATATAGGTATGACAAGTAATATGAAATTCTATAGCAGATATGGATATAAGAGCTTTTACTCTCTAAGTTTGGACTATTTGAACTATGGATATAAGAGCCCTTACTCTCTAAGTTTGAGCTATTTGAAATTAGCGTGTGAATATTGTGATGATTATGTAGTCATGCCTTACTATTGAGATACTTATTGTACCCTAAGGTTGAACTATATAAGGACTAGTGCGTAGATGATGTAATGACTATATAGTTGTGCCTAATTATGAGATAGTTATGATGCTCTAAGAGGTGACTATTGAGAACTAGTAATCGCTTGATATGACGATAATATGTTAGTCCTTACTATCAAGATAGATATTGTATGTTGAGATTCGACCACTTGAGAACTAGTGATTGCCCTTGGGAAATTCATTATAAACTAGAAATTTTCTAAGTATAAAAGTTGTCATTAAGTACCCCTCCGATATTCGTTCACTCATGCTTTTTGAAACTATTCAATATCCTTTTCTTATGACACCGCTATTCATTATTTACATGCGACGACGCGATATCACCTATAAAGCATCCTCTCACGAGCGTTTGACGATATACTCTAAGGATTATAGTCTCAAGATATGACGCGACTTGAAGATATCTACACACAACCTTTTTATGCGATCTGAGATGGCGCAAAACATATGGGGAATGTCAAACTAAGTCGGAGATTTACAAATGGTGAGCGGCACTAAGGCTTTATCACGATACAACGTCACCAGTCGAACACGTACCCATACATTCTAGATGACACACTGTGAGGAATGTAGCCTCGAAATTTGGTGCAATATTTCTATTTTAACACGTATACGCGAACATCTATCTATATTATTTAAGTCAGTGCAGCATATATTGACGTCATTAAAAGTTGGAGTCCAATGGGAAACGTAACACATAGAAGTGATTTCTTTAACTCGCGCAAGGAGTCTGATTCGAGCCTTAATGAATCTTTTGTTTTATATTTCCTACTTTATTTATTCGAAACCAAATTCTATATCCTTGATATTCTTAATGATTCAAAGTAATGATCACCACCGCTTCTCTTCAAAAGTTAGTAACCTAACAACGTACAACTCACTCACGCCAGACTCGGCAATGACGAAATCAAGTAAGTAGTACTCCGCTCTCACTGCGACATCAAGAGATGCAAATGACGATTAGTCTTCAGTTGTCCAAAAGCGAAATGCTTGGGATAAATATATAGCATAGAAGATGCTATTGGATCATGTACATAACATAGGTTGTGGAAGATATGTTGTGTGTCAATCAATGTACAAAGAAGCAAATTTTCACAAGCGACGTTGAAGCTAGCAAAGTGAATTTTGAAAAACTCGAGGACCAAACATGATGAAAGCATGGTTCTTCTTCTTTTCCAAGGATGTACGATTCCCTTAATCCACGGATGACTCGACACAACACCTGAAAGTGGTGAGACCAAATAACTAACACCACCCAGTCGCAACGACGTTAAGAGAAGGACTCACTCGATACAAGGAAAATCAAGAAACTAGCAAGTCAGAAAAATATAGTATAGAAGATACTATAAACTAGTATACCCAATGGAAGCGATGCCTTGAATATGGTCTACATGTGAGCGAGTGTAGAGACAATTGAACCGAGGACTCAAAGTGATGAAGGAATTAAAGGTCCTTTATCCATGTAAAATGGAGCCTCGACAGAAATTAGAAGAAATTCCGAAGTTACCGTTGGAGTGAAGATGGAAGATTAAGGAGGATAAGAAGTAATATAAAACTTATGTGACCCCCGCGATTTGAAGATAAATGAAAAATGGTTTGGACTACTCTAGAGGACTAGAGTAGTTGCAAGTAAGATTAGGAAATTTAGCGAATTGAAGATTGCCAAGATGTAATGGTGACTCAAGGAACCTAGTTAAGAAGGTGGCTAATGAGCTTGCTTAGGGGAGAAAGCGAGATGATACGAAAAGCAAGAAATCCCTTACATTTTTCTAGAAGAAAAATGTTAAGGGGGTAATCACAACAAAAGAAGATACTCGAACATGGAGAATGAAGCGCAAGACTATACTTTATCGTTCAGGAAGAGTTATTCAGTAGCATCATTGAAAGTGATGTACAGTAGAGAGTAAAGTAAAGGAAGGCGATTCAACCCAAAGGGTAAAGTGAGGAAATCGACGTTATCTCCAAGATGTAGTTCCGGAGATATTCATCTTTATGACACTCCTCAGGTTATTCTTGAATACCACTTGGAAAACCACTATCGAAAACCAAGCTATTAATAGAATAGATCAACTAAGCCAAGAGAAAGCGGTATACGCTCAACACACGAGTTTAGAAGCAAGGTGAGTTATGAAGGTCAACCCCTCGAGGTCAACGTTTGTAGAGAAGTAAGCTAAAATGAGATGAACCCGGGTGAAATAAAAAAAAAAAAATAATAATAATAAAAAAAGTATTTTAGAACACATGGTGAACAGTCAAGAACCATCGACCCACGAAGTGGTGCGACCAAGAAAAGTGAAGAACAAAAACAACATGAAATCGCTAAGTTAGTAGTGAAAGCAAATAAGGAATACAACGTTAGAAGTTAAGGCACATACCATCACAACGATTAAGGAAGTTGGTCGTTGAATTAACTTTTAAGAAACTACAAACTCCGAAAAGAGCTATTTACGAAACACTGGAACGAAAGCGTGATAATGATAACATACATCTGTGATCAGTTAGGATCCAAGGATCCCTATCACTATGATCTCGCAAGTACCCCTGAAATAAACTCTAAGGACTATCGACTGTGCGTGTGTCAACCATAATAACAGTTATCTAGTAAGAGATGGATCCAAGTGGCAAACCGTAAGGAGTATGGTTATCCATAAGAACACGAAGGAGAAATGGAGAAAACTAGATGGTTGGGAGAAGGAAGAGGCATGAAGCTTCACCTAAATTATGTTACATCGCGATTCCTACCAGCATTAGGCTAGTGTACTTGAAAAGAAGCTTAGCTTAGAAAACTAAAGGTAGATATGAGGCTTTAGAGAGCAAGGTCATTGGAAGTTTTGTGTAGGCCTAAAAGGACCTAAGAAAAAAAAAAAGTAATTTCCTTGGGAAGGGATCCATACTAATAAGGATTTGAGATGTCCGTCTTACCAAGATGGTGATGATATGATACGATTAATTGTAAGCATAAGGATTGTGTAAACTCTATCGCGAGGAATGCGTAGGCATATAATAGAAACGGAAGAGGTCATATGAGTAATGTTGAAAAGGAGTTTAGTCGGAAATATGTCATGGGTGGTAATACCTCTACATTAAGAAGGAAGAAAAAAAAGGTGGCATGAAACGATTCGAAAGCCAATATCAGCAGAGCAAGAGAAATTATTAATGATGTGACTTAGCGAATGACGGAAAAAGGTGACTTCGGGAAAATAAGGGCGAAATTGAAGAACATAGGTGCGTATGAAGAACAAGATGAAACTATCATCATACATTACATGACTGATTTTCCCTTGCACACCATGGGACAATAAAGACGAAACTAAAACCCTAGAATGAGGAACTATGGAGATGTACCCTTGCAAATTTTGATACAACTCGGCATCCCGGATTGGCATCACCCTTGTTAAGGGGTAATCCCTTAACAAGTGATTAGTCACAAACGAAGTCAATATTTTCTAGTAGCAGCGAGCGTGTCCAACACCAAACCAAAGAAAGATAAAAGTAGGCGAGGAGCCAGTGGAGGATTCTTTATTGGGGAAATGAGTAGCAACCAACGATTGATATTCCAACGTCTCTTACTATTTTTGTTATAACTCACGTTGCAAACTGTTTGCTCATATTACACCTCCGTATTAATATTCTTGTCATCATCCCATTACTTAACAGTGATCTAGGCAGACTGGACAGCCCACAGTGATTTCTTACAATTAATCTCAAGTCGTCTCAGGAAGTGAGCGACAATTATAACTCTTTCAGAGCTCCTAATCAAGGAATATTTAGGGCACCAAGAAATAGATGCCCCCAACTATGGAGGTTGAAAAGCCCGTAAGTAACCGAAATGTCGTGATAAAACCTATGTGAACTCTCATATTTTGTATGTCTCCGTAAAGCCATTCTTACCGTTAATCTATTTATGTTATCACGGTGTAAACGAGCGAACTTCGAGGACGAAGTTTTTGTTAAGGGGGTAATGATGTAACAACCCTCAAAATTTCGATTAGGATAATTTACTTGGACTTATCTGGGTCTTTATCCCTAGAGATTTATTAAGAGAATTGACCTTTTAGACATTCAAGGCACAGTGATAGTTGCCCTCTCGTTCAATAAAACACCGTAGATGACTAGCTATCTTAGAAATGCCATAAACAATAACTATAATCATTCAATACAATCCCAAAGTATAAATTAGTTCTAATCAAACTTGGCGAAATGTCAATGAACCAAAAATCTTATTTCGAGAAGTTGGGATTATACAAATAAGAATGCAAGGTTCATAAGCTGTGATAACAACCGAAAATTCTTATAAATGTCCAATAATTTAAACACCAGGCTAATTAAAGTTCAAACGGACATAAAAATATAATAACCCTCTCTAAATAATAAATTTAAACTATTATGCACATAAAAGTGAGCTTGAATAATAGTAAGTAAATATATATGTCTATTGTAAATACAAGTTTATTGATAATGAGTTAAGCTATAAAAATTAAAGGCACACAAATATATACATACATACATTCACGGCCATACACATACATGCACATAACTAGCTTTGAAAGCACCAATATCAACTAGCAAGTCAAGGATTACATGCATGTACCTACACCAAATAAACCTACATTACATACAAATATACATACACTTATATTATACCCCAAAAATTCAAAATCCCCTCCCATTTTACCCCAACCAAACCGGCCCCCATTCCCCAACACCCCTCACCCAATCAAAATTTACCTAGCTTTTTATTCCCCAAGAAAAAGCAAGACCAAACATGCACTCAACTCTTACACACCCATAACTCCTTACACTTCCAACACACACACCCATTTCTCTCTCATTCTCTCTCAAAATTCTGCATCCCTCTCCTTCTTCCTCTTCATTTTTGGCCCAAAGAAAGCAAGAAAACAAGAACATAAATCATATCTAAACAATAATAATAATAAGGATTTAAAAGGGGTTAAGCAAGGATTAATTCAAGATAGATTTAAGGGTTATTTTAAGCTTGGATTAAGGTTCATATGGGGCTAGAGGACCACGAAATTTTCTGCCCAAAACAGCCCCTATTTCGAGTTCATCAAGGGTACAAATCTTCATCTCTTAGTTTAATCTATCTTGTTTTTGTATATACTAAAAGATCTTTATCAAAGACCATGTTTTTCTTTGATTTTCCTCTTGAAAATACACTTGATGAAGGCAAGTTGATAGAATCTTCTTCCTCATGCTCATGCATGTCGAAATCTAGAAGAAAGATTCAAGGATTCAACAAGTTTAAGACCCAAAAGTGTTGTTATAGATTAAATAACTTTTAAAGTGATTTTTCTTTTGAAATATGGTCATATTTTTATATATTTTGATGAATATATTTCTGGATTTTTTCATAAAAATATGTTTTTAAGTTGTTGAATTGAAGATGGATAAAGATTTATTGTTAATATGATGAGATGATTACATGCATGCTTAGATTTGCACTAGTTTAATTTGATTTTGATATGGGACTTGAGATGGATCTTTTAAGGATGATTGATGAACTTGAAATTGATTGAAATCTGCATATTTGATGTTAAGAGATACACAATAAAGTAATAATTTTGTTAGTGGGAATCTAGAGGTTAAAGCAAGCAAACAAAACCATTGGTGAGTTGATATAACCAATAAACTTTCTGACAGAATTGATCTCCTGTCTTAGAACGGGTAAACTGAACATTTGAGAACATTTTCAAGAAAAACTATCAAAATAAAAGTTGTAGAAAAATGAGTTAAGATTAACCTCCAACTGGAATTACTCAAAAATACTAAATCAAACGAAAGATATGATTTTTCTACTGAAACTGGTCAAAACTGAAATTTTGTATGAATATGTTATAAACTTTAACAATTTTTAACTCCTAATCCATAAAGTCCCAGGAAGTCATACTTGGTGGAAAGTAATTCCAATGCGTTGTGAACTTAAAATAAAATCATGGGATTTTTCTAACAATCAGAACATCAAAAACTTTTATAAAACTTCTGATGTCGCAAGCAGTGCCCATTCGGGACAGTTTGTGTTTGGATAATTTTTACGGACACCAAACATCATCTAAAAATTCGCCAAAAATTCACAAAAATACTAGATACATATAAGTCACTGTGTAAAAATCATGAAGGTCCAAATAATTCGTCTTGACCCCAAAATAGTAGCTAACATTTCGTAAAAATAAAGTATGAAACAGAAAATTTGTAAGTAATCTTATAAATGGCATAATGGGCTATGTAATGAACTAAGAACCATAATGGGCTAACCCGGCCCAAATAATGAACCCATAAGGAACATAAATCAGTAGGCCCACTTGGCCCAATAAGCCTTATAGCCCAATAACCACTATGACCCATTATGCACCTAACCCAAATAAGGTAAAGCCCAATAACTAATGTAAGCCCAAAATATTTAAAAGCCCATGACACTTAAGGCCCAATTGATAATGGCCCATAACACTTAAACGAATTTCATGAGATAAGTGTAATAAAAATAAAACAAAGATAATTAAGTGAGATAGGAATAAGTAATTATGTTAACCAAGTTATATACTGATATCACAAATGCTAATTCGCGCTAAAATCGGTTACACAACAAATGATGAATAAGGATAACATAGCTTAATATGATATTTCTACATGATAACCTAAGATGCCAAGTGAAACCACAAATGAAGCCAAGTTACCAAAAATCTAACAACTTATAACTACGCATGTAATTAAAGTAACCTTTTTCACCATCAATTGCTACAACCAAAACAATGCGAATGTTAGCAATATACTTGGATTCCATAATTGATAGCAACATAATGAAAGCGGCATTTCTAAGTGATGGCTTAAGATAGGAACTTACGTGTATTAGTCCTATCGTAGGGATAGTCTTGGCTTGAAATATGATGGAGGAACATAATGGATATATGGTCAAGGAAGCTATAGATGGGAAGTACCCATTTTGGATAGATGAGTATAATATGCGGCATATCAAGGTGAGTCATAGCCCCCTTTCAAACTCTTTTATGTGTTTTACTTTCGGGGTGAAAAGCATGATAAATGAAACTACTTTCTATATATACAATGTTTCTTGAAAGAGGGTTTGTTATATGAAATGATTCTTGATATATGAGTATGAAATGATAATAAAGGATTTATGTGATGAGCTTGAGTTCTGTCAAACCGCGGCGTTCGGTACACTACTATTTACTCCGAAAGTGGAGGCCTGTAGTTAGTTAGTTGCGCAACTAGGTTTCGTCCGCCCACCCAAAGCGTACCGTTGGAAGGTTGGTTGCCTTCGTGACAACCTCCACTTCTAGTCTGGCCCCCGGGTGTTCTAACTACCTTAAGATAATCGGGCGTCTCCATGGCACGACCCATTATCATTATTGTTATTATTATTACGGCACTTGGTTGACAGCTTGTGCTATGAATTGAATTATTGGATTATAATCGGACTTGAATAAAATGGTAGTAGTAGTGGCTCAAGCATTTACTCATCAAAATTATGTAAATTATGCCCTTGTGGCTAAGTGAAAGGGATATTAATATTGTTGATAATTGGAAATTGTTTGGACATACGGATTGGGTATCGTTCCTCATGTGATATCTTGAAAGACGTTGAAATTGGTGATATTGAAATGATTTTGGTAACCGAAAGATTTTGGTATGATATACGATTAATCAATTTATATACTTTTTCTCTCATGATGATTTGACAAATGAGAACCTGAAATTTTACTATAAACTCTCCAAGTCTTGATATGACATTATGGTATTTGGAAACTTGATAACATGATATGAAAACTTTGTCGATCATATGGTTTGGATATTTCGAAATGTAATAGTAATCAGTTTTTCTAAGTATTAAAACGGTGATGTACCAAGATTTATATAGAAACCTATGCACTCACCAACTACGTTTTCGTAGTTGACACTTTTTCTTCATGCTTTTCAGGAAATAAGCTTAAGCATTGAGGATTTATATGCTTCATGAATATATGCATTGCCCTTTGGAGTCAAAGATCAAACCTTGTGATAGGCAATGGAATCCGCCTTGATCATTGTAGTATACTACTTCATGTGCTTGTTATTTGTTTCGTGAACTTAATATTCAAGTACGGTGGACGCATTTGTACTTGGAAATTGGCTCACATGCGTGTACATTTGTAAATTCTTTTATCAAATAAAACTATGGTGAATGTTATTTATAGTCCTTTGTTTTGAATACTTGACTTTCTGTACATCTCATTGTTCCGCCTTAGTTGGGGTGTTACAATATATTAATTAGTTTGATCACGAAATAATTAATTAAACATAATTAAATGATTAATTATATTTAATTGATTAAAAGGGAGGATTAAAATGTGAGAATTGAAAGTGGACTTGGACCTAAGTCCATTAAGGGGGGACGGTTTCATCAAGGCTTTCCAAAGCCTTGATGTTTGCTTAACCTCCAAGTAAATGTTAACCTAATATTACCCTATAAATACAAGGGTTAATTCCAAGGTTTTCATTCATTCATTCACAAAAAAATTCTGCTCTCTCCCTCTTTCTTTAGTTCGGCCGAAACACCCTCTCAAAAGGGTTTTTCGGTTTTCGATTTTAAGCTAAGGGTTTTAAACAAAGGATTGTTTAGGTTCGTGATCGGGGTACTAGCATACATTATTTGGGGTGTCTAGTGTGCGATCGTGGAGGGGTTTTGCTTTAAACCCTAAGTATTAATAATAATCTTATTATTATTATCTCAATCGAATCTTTGCATATAAGGTACACATCTCAATTCTCTCTTTGTTAATTAATGTGATTACATATATGTTTCGATTTTTTCCGTTGCGCTTATTCGTGATCTTGCATGTTTTATGTGTTCATATTCTAACAGTGGTATCACGAGCCACATATGTGATCTATTAATTACAAATATCAAAACTTGAAGGGGGGTTTAAGGGTTGGTTGATTTTAATTAATTGTTAAATAATTAAAAGGTTGTTTTTCTTATTTTTTAATTAATTAAATCGGATCTTGATTAAATAAAAATTAGGGTTTTTGTTTAATTAAAGTTTTAACTTTGTTCAATGGAGATTGAAACTCTCAAACAAGTTTTGAATTGTGAATTGATATAAATTATGTGATGAATTGAATGATTATGTGTATTGTTTTTTTTTAATATTGTTAAATAAATAGTGAAATCACAAGAAATTCATGCAAAATTTTATTGTGATTTTACTGGATATATAAAGAGTTATATTATGCAAAGCATGTTGATCCAATAATTAGGGTTAATTATTAGATAATTATGTGACAATGTGATTTTTGCGTGTAAATTTTCTGATGTGTGACAGTTTACTAGAAAAATCATATAAGATAATCTGTAATGAGTTAGAAGTCGTGCTTTGGACTGTAGAAGCCCAACACATAGGGCTACAACTTTGTAGTTTTGGTCGAAAGTTGAATCGGACCAGAAACAAGAGTAAACTGGTCATCAAGCTGCTGGAAATTTCCAGACAGCATGTATATGTGTTTTATTTGCAACTTGATTTGTTTAGAGGCTTACGCAATCAAGGTAACTTGATGCATGTGGTCCTCTTCTTCGGAAGGGGGAGCCGAAATTGAACTTTTGCATGAACCATAGTGACCATGTTTAGGTAGCCCACCTTAACTTGTTACTTGATTATATAGTTCGGTAATTAGTAAGTTTATTAATTTTTGTATTTTGTTTATAAGTTGTATAAAGGTGATGCAAAAATTGGTTTTGAAAAAATAAACTTGACTAAGAACTATCGAAATAGAGATTTCATTAATAAAATTGGAGTCTTGCAACCTTGAGATACACCGGCTCACCCATTTGAACAAACTCTAAGAGAGGTATAAGTCGGAGTGCGCTAGCCTTCTAAAAGGGCGGGTTTTTAAATCCCGTTTATCGCATACCTTTGCCCTTGCGCTTCTTTGTGCGTTCAAATGGAGCTACCGAGCTCTCTTGTGTTGTAAGACTATACAAATGATTTTATTAAATATTATGTTTTGAAGATTATGCACGAGTCTTCAAAACATAAACTTTTGATTCACATCAAATGCATTACCCATTTAAAGTTAAGTCAATGCCACCCACTTTGCTAAGAACACTTGCCGGTGATTTTTTCTCTACGTGAGACGTAGGTGAATTGTATCTCTTCAAGGTGGATTACCACTCGTTGTGAGACAGCGGTGGACTATCTACATGTTCTTAATTGGGCGACTTAAAACGAGTTATGAGGTGAGACCTTAACCCGTGGCATAAGATGGGACAAAACATGTTTACAAAACACTTAATACCCCTTTACAGTGTTATTGTAAGTCCCATAAACCTAGGAGTTGCATGAATGCAATTATCGATTCTCGATTACCTTTTGAATGCCGTCATTTCTAGTAGATCAACTGATGAAATGATTGTATGTCAAGTTGGATCCTAGCCTTAGTGAAAGTAATTTGTTAGATGAATTTAACAAGGGTAAAATTACATTTCTTAAGGATAATTATCGGAATACTGATAATTGAACTTTTTGTCTGTTTTGTAGATGGCAACAATCAATACCACTCAAAACATACATCAATCGGCGTTCAGGCTGATGTTGGAAAGGGAAAAGCTTTCTGGACCAAATTTCAATGATTGGTATCGTCAGCTCCGGATTGTTTTGAGAGCTGCGAGAAAATACCAAGTCCTTGAAGAGCCAAGACCCGTTGCTCCTGCTGCCAATGCTTCTAATGAAGCATTAGCGGAATATGCGGCTACATATGATAGACATAATGAGGTCGCTTGTCTGATGTTGGGAAACATGAATGCTGACCTACAAAAGCAATTTGAGCATTCATTTCCGTGTGATATGCTTACTGAACTCAAGTCTATGTTCGAGAAGCAAGCTGGCGTGGAGTTATACGATCTAATCGATG